>NW_027186304.1:85269992-85368599 GCF_028583685.1 Petaurus breviceps papuanus
AAGAAGAAGAAGAAGAAGAAGAAGAAGAAGAAGAAGAAGAAGAAGAAGAAGAAGAAGAAGAAGAAGAAGAAGAAGAAGAAGAAGAAGAAGAAATAGTCCCTGCCCCCAAGGAGCTTACATTCTGATCACAGGGTTTCTTAAACTTTTTCCATTCACAACCCCCAGTTTAAGAATCTAATGGATGGGACAACATACATATAAATAAGCATATACAGAGCAGACAGAAAGTAACCTTAGAGAAGAAGGCATAAGAAAGAAGGAAGAAGAAGGGAATCATTGAAGTCACTCTATAACTTGCCAAAGGCAATCTACTCTGCTTTTCTTCTTCCTATTTAATTCTGGGCCCAGCTCACTGTCCATCTGCAGTGCTGGTCAAATACAGGGGTGGGGAACCTGCAACCTCAAGGTCTCATGTGGCCCTCTAGATCCTCAAGTGTGAGGATTTATTCTTTGAAGTTTGGGTTCAGTCAAAGGGCTGCCCTTAAGGACCTAGAGGGCCATAGGTGGCCTCTAGTCTGCAGGTTCCCTACCCTTAGAAGATATTTTTACTGAAAGAGTAACTTAATGAATATTCAACTGAGTCATAATTAAGGCAATGAGCATTCTTCATTCGTTTTTCCCTATTGATTGCTAGGATGAGTTCTTTGGTGGTTGTACTAAAGCATTCTAGGGCTTGATAAAATCAGTACAATGTTGGTTGCAAACTAGAAATTCTCACCATCTATGGAGAATCTCTCTCCCATTTGGACTATGGGCAGACATTCTACAAAATAATAGTAAACACACCTGTGGTGACTATAGGTATTCCCATTTTATGCCTCAAATAATATTAATAAACAAAAGTTCATTAATCAAAGATATCTCTATTGTTACATTAAGGAATTTTACATGACCTTAACACATAAATGGAGGATACATTTATCTCCTTGCTGGAGTAGAACCTCTTAGGTATTTTTTTTTCTTTCTTATTCAACTGGACTTTTAAAAAATTAAACATTTCATTATAAACTTACCATTAAACAAAATATATTTGCCTGATAACTATTCACATTTAAGTTAATTCAATTAACAAATAATCCTAGCAACTTTTCAGTTTCTATCTCAAATACTTAAAAAAACCCCAATAGATACAGTAGAACTTCATATTCTAGATACCTCAATATTAATTGTAATTGCTAAGGTATTGCTTGCTTTGGACAATTGTCTACGAAAAACCATTTCATTCTCATGTATATAGTCTATCATAAGGATTTTATAGAGATCAGAAAGTAGGCATGTGATACTAGTTATTTTTTTTTTTTTGCTGAATAATATTTTTATTCATGATTTTTAACTGCTTTGGAATGCTTCCTCTCTGGGATGTCTTGACAATCAACCCTTAAATACATTTAGAGTTCTCTCCCCTCCAGCAAGGATTTCTCTCATATGTCAGTCAGGTCCACCCCCTCTTCCATCTTCCTAAATGGCATTTCCACTTCTCTTTGTAATATATCAAGTTCTAAGGTGCTAAAGTCCAAATGTATAATTTTCATTGTCATTGATGACAAATAATAAATTACCATGGAATAGTAAATCACAATAAAGAATAAATCACTATAAAATGCTGGTAAATTTGTTTCTCTGCATTTATTTCTTGTTCTTCTACATCTGTTTAAATGCTCTTGAGATTATCTGGTTTGCTGGACCTCACATTAAGTTTTTTATGTAGTCTCACCTTCCCCCCTCACTGTTTTTTTAAACTGTTTTGTGAGGAAATAAATATTGTATATAATCATACTTGTTCTTCCTTCTTAATAGTTTGCAAATGAATTTGTTCTCTATACTAGTGTTGATTTGGGCTGCTCTGTCACTCAGACTAGCAAGGAGATTATTTTTTCTGGAGGAGGCTTCTTTGTTATGGTGACTATTTTGTATTGGTTAAACTACTCTAAGAAATGTTTACATTTATAGTCAGAAAGTCTATACTTTAATCCAGTCCCCATTTTTCATAGTCAATGGCTTATTTAAATTTCAGGATGTACTATATTAACTGAATAAGTGTCATCTCTACTTTATCTTTTCTTCTAATTGGGTATTCATTTTGACTTTTTCTCTAACCAGTCAATGATACAACTACCACACAGACTGGCTTATTCTAGTTGATCTGAAATGACTCATATCTATATCTATATTTATATCTATACCTATAGGCAACCAGTCATTTCCTAGCTGCTAAAATGTTGTGATGTTGTTTGGTGCTTTCAATGGCCAGAAACTTCTGACCTCATTCCTTTAGAAAATGCTTATAATAGATAGGCATGAAGCCTCTGAGTTATCTACAAACCTTTGACCTCTTTCATGTTTAAAAAATCCTGAATTATTTTTCAACCTTTTTTTCACTACCCCAATTTGTATGTATCTTGTGTCACTAAATATCAAGGCTTACATTTGCTTCAGTTTGGAGGTCCTCGGTTAGTTCATTAAAATATTTTTACTTAAAAATAGATACGTTTAGATTCCTTGAAGTGGATACACTTATAGTACAGAAAGTGATTTCAAATCATTCAATACTAAGAAGATTGTCATGAGTAATAAACCATTAGACAGCAAAAAAATAAAAAATGAATGTCAAGTAAATTTATTTATATTATGCTAGAAAGTACATCCATTTTTCAGTAAATAAAAGCTCATTATTACCAGGGAAGAAGAAATAGGAGGAATTTTTTTAAAGTTCCACAATTATAGGTCTCATTACATTTTATTTTGATGATTCATTTGTTTTAATTAAAGTTTATTTTCTCCACTGAAGTCATTAGTGGCACTAAGTCAATGAAAATTTATTTGAATTTTCATACAGATATTAAATTTCATTGAAAGGACTCAGGTCCAAGCAAACATTTTCATATACTGAAGCCTATAATAAATGTGCAAGATTTCATTTAAAAATGATTATTATTCAAAATGGAAATGTAAATAGAACTATTTTAGGAATCTGCCAATTGATTCTCTCTTCAACTTATATCTATTTTCAATAAAACAATAACATGCATTAGCTATAGTTTTGAAAAAAAAGGTGGAGAAAATAAATGACTAATCCATTTAAATAAAGTTGGAACAGATCTATACTATTCTAATGGATATACTTCAGAGATCTATTCAAATATATTTGCATCTGGCTGATAATGCTCATCTATATCTGAGAAACTTTCATAAATTCAAATAGGTCTGATTTTAAAGTTCTTCCCATCTAGGAAATGTACAACTTAGGAATCAAAACAGAATTTCTGAATATTAAACATGAGATGAGAAATTTAATTTATAAGTGAGATAGACTGAAACAATATGAATGATACAATAAGTTATTTGAGTTTTCTAGCTTTTTAAAAAATTCCAGGTATATATAACTTTTAGATATTTGATAAGAAAGAATTTACATTGCCTATAGTCCCTAATAAACTGAACCCTTAAGGATGTTTACATTATACAACTACTTTAAAAGAATATTAAAGTTTGAAAAAATGCAGAGATCAAAATAGTTAAGGGAGCAAATTGTTAAAGTAAAAATTTTATGTTGATTTAGAAAATGATCTGATATTACTGAAGCATAAATTTACAAGTTTTTTTTTATTAATTTAGAAAAGTAATTGAATGTGTTAACATACAACTAAGGTGGATAGTCATTGGCTGCCAAAAGGAATTCTTTGTAATTACTTCTTAAGCTTGTCACTGCTGACAACTCTGCCAAGATTTTAACTGATGAGTCCACTGTCCCCGACAACTGGAGGGGGGCAGCCTCATTTAATTCAAATCCACTACCGAAAACAGAGAGGTAGTGGTGGGTTTGAAATGGATAAACTCAGATTTTGTAGCTGTCAGAGAAAACAGCTTCAAGCAAGCAACCAACTGAGAGGAGCAGAAAGGAAGGGAACCTTCTCCTCCATTCTTGGCTTGGGCCTCTGATGACAGAACTTCAGATGTTTTGCAAGCTTTTCTGTCTTTGTACAAAGGAGTTGCCATCTACTACCACAGCCATACTACAGTAACTACAGTGGCTAAACTAAAATGTCAAAAATCTATATTGCTTGTTGCTAGAAACTTAATTTTTTGGAAAGTGGAAATTGATACTGGAAGTCAACAATGGGAAGGAGAGTGTTATTTCAAAAGTCTTAGAATGGCAAAGAAGAGGCCTCATATTCTTCAAGTGAACCCTTTGAACACTTAATAATGGTCTGTCATTACTCTTTTTAAAAGGAAGTTAGCTAGCAGAAGCCCGATTTTTTCCAACTCCAATTCAGTGTTTTTTCAAACAACTTATAAAGGATTATGAAATAATTTTATTTTTTCTTGAATTAACAGGGACCATTCTTATATACATTTCACTCTCTGCCTTCCTTATATTTACTTGCATACAAGTTTTCTCTCTCCTAGAATCACAGAATTATAGACTATAAGCTCTTTGAAGGCAGGGGCCATGTTTTGCTCATTATTGTGTCCTCCACATTTCCTAAAGTGTGTCTTGCACACAGTGAACACTCAGTTTGGGAATTATGGATGTTAGACAAAGGAAATAAGTGGGACTACTAAAAAGTTTGATTCCTGATTGTGAAGGGAATTTCTTCAACTAAAACATTTATATATTTTTGCCTGGACTTAAAAATAATAACATTTTTTTCATGGCACATGAAAATTACATTGCTTCTGATTAAAGAGTAATAACAGGGAAAGAAACTACGTAAAGAACTAAAAAAGCTTATTTGTTTCATTTGGAACAGCACTGGGCTTCAGAAATTTTAAAAATAAGTATAGTGCCTATAAATATTAGCTGAATAACTAATCGAACAAGGGACATAGTCATTGCCTATGAGTTCTTTTGCCATGGGTAAATGAGATTTAAAGGTGGGAAAATATTACTTGTAGAAGCATCTTAATGAATTTTCACTGCATGTGACAAGTGAGTCTTGGGAATGACTAAAGGTTGGGAATGACTCACTAAATTCCCTCCTCCTCAAACAATTCCACAGTGCAGAACTTGTTTTCCTTGAGGTCTTGTGCAGTAGGTGGGCCTTTCTCTATGCAAGATCTCCCTACTGTGTGGTCAGTAAGTACATGTAGTCTTTTGAGAATTGTACCACACAGGTGGTTTTCTTCAGGGTTTAATTTGTACATGGATAAGTCCTGGGTTGCTGATGTGGCTGGGGGTTATAACCTTTCAGGGAAAAAAAAAAGCCGTTGTCCTGAAATGGGTCCCCTCAGGAAAAAATAACAAAAGTGGCTTCGGTACACCACCATCATTAAAAAAGGTTCTGTGTCACATACCTAGATTAAACTAGCTTAAATTAAACTTTGGTTTTCATTCAAATAAAAATCCTTTGTAACAAAAGTTATCTATATTGTCTTTTTTCTTAAACTTTTTACACATTAATTAAATCAACAATCAAATATTCCCTAATGATTTAGCTAGTCTATTGCATGGTGTTAATATGAGTCTTGAAATTTTTAACTTAATAGATAATTTGTCTACACACTCAACAAATACCAAGGGCTTCGTTTTTCATGAAGAAAATGGGACCACCTGAGGTGTATTTGCAGTAATAGTGAGGTGAGAATTCAAGTATAGTATCTTGCCAACTATGACACTCTAAACTAGTTGTTTTCTCTGGGGAAAAAAGGCTATGTGGAACTTTTCACATCTCTTTAAATTTTGTTCTGTTAAAACCAAAAATGACATTAAATATTTATTTTTCACTTTACACAATAAAAGAAAATATGTCCCCCAAATGATTTTCTCGGGACATTTAAAAGAATGAAAATATCTTAATAGCTGAAAGGCTTAGCAATGCATTATGCGAACAGGGGAAAATATGGTTGAGTTATTTCCATTCTCAATTTTAGAAGGATACAAATAGAGGTACTAAAAATACTGTTTTCTATGCACTGATACTGAGAGTTTAAGGGCTAGAATATTCTTAAGAAAATAACATCTCAAGGAGAATGGGCAAATTTAAAATAAAACCAAAGAAGTATATTTCTAAGACAGAGAATTTGAACAACCCCTGGGGAAAAAAAACACTTGCATGATATCTAGACAATACCCACCAATAATTTCTTTTATTTATAATTTGAGATTGACTTCTAATAAAATGATAAATAATTATTTGTATGCCACTATGCTATCTTCATCTATGACTCCAAAGGTAAGTAGTTCAAATAGTTAATGAGCTTTGCTTGACATTAAATTTAATTTTTTTAAAACTGGAATTTTAAATTTCAGTAATGTACAATTAACTTTACATTTAGGTAAAGCTGCCCTTTCTGGAGAAGGTTCTTTCTTTTCTGATTAAATTTCAATACTTGAGCATTTAAAAGAATGATTATATGAAGCACTTTATAAAGACTTTATAAAGAGATTGTCAGCATATATTATAAAAGTAAGTACAATGTCGCTCCGGTGAGAAAATGCTCCCTTAAGAAGCTGGCACAATGGGAAAAACAAAGGAAGTACAATATCACTGAAACAACTAGGAAGAATTCAATTAAGGCCCCAGGCCAGGTATGTGACGGAGGTGTGATTGACATGAAGGACTTGAAGATTAACTGTATAAAGTATATGAAGGTTTTGTCTATACATACCTAACAAAGTTCATATGTGGTAAGAATTTGGGGTAATGTTTATTTTAATCACTTTGTCCATTTTTTTGGTCGTTTTAAGTCCTAAGGTTTTGTTTTTACTTGCCTCAGTTTCAATGCAAAATATTTAAATGCTGTCAACAAAAGAGCATTTTCTTTGGGAAAAGGGAGAGTGCAGCAATGCATGAGTTAGTCTTACCTCAAGATCGAAATTTTTTTTTAAATGACATTTGTGTAAGTAAGTCTTGATAAGAAATACACTTAACTAATGCAGATCTCCATCCACTTTGCAGTTTAATATTCTTAGTAATCTGGGGCATTTAGAGGCTAAATGACTTGTCCAGGAAGACAAGGCTAGATGACAGAGGATGGAGTTGACACAAAGGTCTAACAGACTGAAGTCAATTCTCTATCTACCATGCCATTGTACCTCTCCAGATCTAATTATTAGTCAGTAGTGAGCAAGCAAAATAAGACCAGATTTCTATCATTACAAAACTGGCAGAAATGATGGGTTCATCTAAATCAGGGTTCTTACCCTTTTTTGTGACAGAGACCCCAGCATGATGAAGACTCATGAGCCCTTCTCAGAATAGTTTTTAAAAACATCATAAATTGAAGGAAATGTTGAATTTCAGATAGTGGCTAGCAAAAATAAAGATGTATTATTTTTTCCTATCCAAGTTCATGGACTCCCTGAAATCTAGCTATGGACCCTTGTGGCTCAGTGAACCTCAAGTTAAGAATCCCTGATCTTGATAGAACTCTTTGGTTCTCCTAAAAATCAATTCTGAATAGCCTGTATTTGAGAAGCTGAGAAGACATTAAATTGTCATTCTGATGAATCCATAAGTTTATAACCTAAAGTTACTTACTACATTGATAAAAGGGCAACTAGGTAGCACAGTGGATATAGTGCTAGGCCTGGAGTATGGAAAACTCATCTTTCTGAGTTCAAATATGATCTCAGACACTCACTAGTGGTGTGACCCTAAGTATGTCACTTAACCCTGTTTGCCTCAGTTTCCTCATCTGTAAAATGAGCTGAAGAAAGAAATGGCAAACCATTCCAGTATCTCTGCCAAGAAAACCCCAGATAGCATCACAGAGAGTTGGACATTACCAAAATGACTGAACAACAACAACATCAATAAAAAGAATTGATGTATGAACCCACTTCTAGCAAACAGCAACTGATAATTGGTTCATTTCTTTGAGATGTCAATTTCACATCTTTTTTGCATATATGCAATTCAACAAACATTTATTTATTAAATGTCAACTACATACAAGCCATTATGTTGGTGCCAGAAATGTAAAAATTAAAATGAAGTAGTTCTGCCCTCAAGGAGCTTATGTTCTATTGGAAGAATGCATGAACAAAATAAGTATAGTATAAGAAAAATTGAGGAAGGAGAAAACGTTGACAACTGTGGGAATCAGGAAGGTTTCACAGAGGAATTGACACCTGGGTTGAGCTTTGAAGGAAGACAAGGATTCTGAGAAGCAGAGATAAGGAGGAAATGCATTCCAGGCACAGAGGACACCTTGTGGGAATGAATGGAGGTGGGAGACAGAAAGTAGAGTGCAAGGAGCAGCTAATAATGCAGTTTGGCTGGAATGCAGAGTTTATGAAGAATAGCAGTATGATCTCTTTTTTAAATGGTCATATTAAGGAGCAGAGGCTAGTGATTGAATGACTTTAGATACTTTCAGACATCAGATTGTTCCTTGTGGAACAATATGGAGACAATATGGAACCAGAAAACATTTTCATTAGAAACTTGTTATAAAATGCCTCTTTATTATATGGATTCTGATATAGTCAGTCACATCCTGCCTTCTAGATATGGAAAAATACCATTTACTTCTAGTAAAAGCATGATATAAAATATTTATCCTCAGGAGTGTTAGTTCAGTATCTTACCACCAGGGTTAGCTAACACTGGGTTTCTCATTTGAAAGTAGGAATAACAATACCTATAGTTAGTTATAAGGTTGTTCTGAGACAGACTTCAAGTTCTACATAAATGTGAGTTGTCATTACTGAAGGCTCATGCTATACATATTGTCTGGACTAAGGGCTATGTAATTTGGGTTTGGTCGCAGCTCTTCTATCAACTCATAGTGTAACTTTGACAAGTTACTTAATCCATGCCTCAGTTTCTTGTCTTTAACGTGTATCAATTAAAAATTTAAAAGTTGGATGTGTTAGAAGCTAATGTATTCCATATACAGTGGATGTTTCCCCTCTTCCCCAAGTGTGATGAGACCTTGTTTTGCTACTCTATTATAACAGAAATTTTTTAAAAAAGCCAACTCTATTATCTAATTTATCAGTTGGCAGGTGTACACTGTACTGTTTGTTCATTTTTATTCTCATACCAAAGTTAGATAAGAAAAGTAATACCTTGAAGGTAACCAAATGCCACATTATAGTTTAGCTATGCCAATCATGGGACTGGTACTTAAATTCAGTGCTTGTAGTAATAATACCTTACTGTATTGTTGGATTACATTTATTATTGCATAAGCAAAAAAAATGCTGTTAGATGCAAGGAAATGGTTCTACTAGCTCAAACAACTTAATTTAATTTCAGAAGACCATAGATTGAGAACTGGAAGGGACCTCAGAGACCATCTAATCCAGCCCTCTCATTTTTTAGGTAAAGAAACTGAAGGATGTTAAATAACATTGAACCTAAGTTGTCTGACTTTGGAACCAAAGATCTTTAGAATAATTTATTTTTTATAAGAAACAGAGAAATATTTTTTTCTGTTTCTCCAGAATAAAATTATGATAATCTTTGCCTCTTCATCCTTCCCACATAATTTCTTTATGCTTTCTGAGATTCACTTTAAAAAGAGTTTTGTTTGTTTTTTAACTAGACATCTAAGAAACTCTTCTATAATGGCCATTGAAAACCAGATCCAGTATTTTTAAAATTCTCCTTACCATACTTGGCCAATGAACTCATGAGAATGATAGGGGCGGTAAGGGGATTAAGTTCCTTTCCCCACCTGTGGTATCATTCAGGCAAGGAAGAATTTTAATGGAGCCATGGCCTAAGGACACCCAAGTCTTTCTGACTGCCAGTTCTCTTTGTAGGTCAGTTAGGAAGATGAAGCAAAGGGCTTCCCTTTATAGGAGTCCTCAGAAGTCACCTGTTGGCTGGAACTTAGATTCAGTGCTTTTAATTCTGGTGTGGAGAGGTGGAGAAACAAGGCAAGGCCATGTCTCATATTGCATCCCTACCTAAAGTTGGAAGAAAGTGAACAGATAATTTACTAATTTTTTTAGTAGAGTAGGATCTCAAACATAATAGAAATTGTTGATGTATAATTGTTTTCTAATTTTTCCCTTAAAATTATGCATGGCTTTCCATGTGACAAAAGTTGTGGTGTGAAATCTCTTGACCTGCTTATTTAACGTTTAACCCTTATTCTAATCCAGAGGCATTTTTCTTCTTATGCAAGAAGTTACCTATTTTTACAGACTTCCCATCTTGGTACCACATATGAGATTTCTCTGCCCATCAGGACAGCTACACATACAACTCTGCAAGGCAATAGTATTTTGCTCCTTTCAACCTTCATTAATAGGTTACTCTGCCCAAGACAAATTAGCTTGCTACAGAATTAATTAATAATCCTTGGTAAGAAAATCATACATATGTACTACTAATCTTGAGGGCCTAGGAAAGAAGAGGTTAATATTCAATTAGCATCTGACTTAAAATCAGAACATACATATCTTATTAGGCAAAATTAATAGTTTGTGCAATGCCCATTTTAATTTTTTTAATCATTAACTATATAGATTTACCAATAAATAGAAAATGTTTTTTCTTTATAACTGAACCACATATTTTTATATTTATTAATCAGTTCCTTCCAAGTGGTTCACTAAATGGATTCTAAAACTATATAGTTAATGATTAAAAAAATTAGTAGTATAGCCAAGTCCAGGTGTTGGCTAACAGTGACAATTATAAGAAGTGTATTAAAAAGATATTTGGTAATGTCTTTGTATGCTAATCTTCAGAATAAACTTTCATGTAATCTTGTGATATTAACAGAATTTTTAAAAATCTAATTAGA
The DNA here is from genome assembly GCF_028583685.1 of Petaurus breviceps papuanus. Taxonomy (NCBI): domain Eukaryota; kingdom Metazoa; phylum Chordata; class Mammalia; order Diprotodontia; family Petauridae; genus Petaurus; species Petaurus breviceps. Next base: position 85,280,700 of record NW_027186304.1, read on the forward strand.
GTACAAAATCTAGGAATAACCTAGAAAATACTTTTTATACAAAATTAGACTGCTTTTACAATAATGCAACTCATCTAGCTGTGCATTCTTAAAGATAAAAATGTGTTCAAAATCCTTGAATTACTATATTAATCTTAAAAATAGACTTTGATAATAAAGAATATAGCACTAACATCTTTTCTTGTTCAAGGAAATAAAAGTGTAATAAATTGTTCCAAAGCAAAGTTATAATGACTATGCAGCACCACGCAATTAAGCAATAACTTTTAAAATCAGCCTGAGGTTAAAGCCAGAAGAAATATGAGGAAAAGGGCAATTAAAGATCAGTCTTTTTAATCTGAGGTCTCCACCTCTACAATCAAAGATTTAGTTACCTAAATTGTTTTTCATTATTTCATTGATGAGTTGCTTTTAACAATATTTCATCCTTCAACAGGGGAAGTAAGGAATGCTCTTTTAAACAAAAGCTTTACCAGGCTATCAAAATCTTTACTAAGAAAAATAAACTAATCAAGATTGATCTGCTGGGCCTCTCAAAAGTTCACAAATTCCAAATGTTCACATAAATTTCAAAAAGGGAAGAGAACAATAAAATGTCTTCATATTGGAATATTTAGTGCATTACTGTTTGTGCATATTATATGTAAGCTAATAATGATAACATTTTGTAGAATACAAAACTATTGTGAAAATATACACATACATTCATCTCTTTTCCAAAATGTTCTTACTTTCCAAAATGGAAAAAATATGACTCTATTTTGCCATCTATGCTATTATTTAAACCTTAAATAACTTAGTTTTGGGAGGAGGGTCAATCTGTCCAAGTTCACTAGTTTTAGCTAATTAATAATAGAGGGTCTGATAAACATTTCAATTAAGGTTTTCATTCTATTTATTTCATAAAAGTAACAAAAAAAATATCCTTCCTACTATAAGAAAATGACCAGGTATTTTCTCTTCTAGAGGCTCCATATACACTGGTCTTTCACAAGACAAATACAAAGTAGAGAATATCATCATATCATATTATATTATCTGAGATACAGGATATTTTTCCTTGCTCTTGAGTATTAGCTCTATTTCTGAATTCTATACTACATCCTAGCGAACTAGAGAAATGTGATGGATAAATGGTTAAGTATAACCAAGGGATAGCTTAATCTAATGCTCTGTTGTCTGTCAGTTAATCTCTCCAGGTTTAACAATCTGAGTTTAACTACTTCATGATGAATGAGACAGGGTGCAAATGACTTGAGTGCTTCAGCACCATAAAACAGGCTTACTGAAATAAAACCTACAGATTTGATCACCGGCCTTATATTTGGCACACATCAGCAATGCAGTTAAGTTTTTCAATGAAGACTAGGTCATAAAGGAATTATATAAAAGCTAGTACTGAAATATTAGCTTTTATCCCACACAGACACTATATGAAGTGCACACAATTACAAAAGGAATCTAGATGGATTTGGTCTGGAAAGTAACTGTCATAGAGCTAGTGAGGGAAATTGCAGCAGGAACTTTTATAGAATGCTCAGAAACACAAAGAAGTTCTTTAAAATATTCACATATAGTCTCATTAAGCACAAGAGATCCTCTAGGTGTTAACAGTTGGTTGAAAAGTAGTAGGTATATTATTAGTCAAGTAGAGCTATATCTCGTGAGATTCAGCCTAGTCTCAAAGATAGGGAAACATTTCTTGCACTCTGCACAGAAAATTCTCTCTGAAGACATCTGTGATTTTAAAAAATTCCACCTACTTCTACTACAACCTTTGCTAATTTTCTACAATTTTCTGCTCTGCTAACTTAAAAGTAATTTCCTTAAGAAAACAGATGACAGACAACTTGAGTGACTGATTATATTGTGCCATCACTTTGTTTTTCTCAGGGGCCTTGATTTAAGAGGATGGATGTTAGTGTAAATGACAGAAAGGGGAGCTTCGCATAGGATTTCACTTCTGTTCAAAGACAAGCTAATGTAACCTCACTGAGGTGCAATCAACTTGACAAATGGATGCTGTGCAACCCTCTGCCTCCCACTGAAACCTGAGAGCCTGATTTACACAATATTCTCCCTGTAAACTGAAGGAAAGCCAGATTCCAGACAGACTTAATGCTTCTATGCTGTATAATGGGTTGATCTGATAATTCTTTCCATATAATGAAATCTGATAATATGGGGGAGAAATGCATCAGAAAGATTATAACAAGTTAATGAACTTATAAAAATACACTTAAGTCTTTAAAATGTTTAATAAACAGAAAAGAAACTTAACTTGGACCATAAGTGTTTATACATAGCAGTTCTCATGTTTAACTATGCAATTAATTAAATATATATGGCTTTTATTTACAGTTAATGGCAGATTCGACCTTTAAGGAGTGGCAATCTATCTAAACAGCATGATATGCTTTGAGAGACATTTGTGTGCCTGGCTTATCTCTACCATCAGCTCATGTAGGTCGCCAGTCTCTGAGTCTAAGAATTTCACCCTACTTTGTCCTGTTAAATTATTTTCTAAGGCAATAAGCATTCTTACCTTTCAAAGTGGATTATTTAAAAAAGAATTCACAAAACCAGCATGAATAAAGTAAAATGTGGCTAGTTCACAGTTTTTTTTTAAATGACCATTAAGTCTACAAATACTATCCTATAGAAACGACTCTATTTTAAAGAAGTGGTGACAAATGTCAAATTATTCTCCAAGCTACAACTGTGTTAGCAACATTAAAAAATACTAACTGGAAAGTACCTTTCCAGCAGGCTAAACTGTTTCCAAATATGTTGTAATAAAACTGTCCATTGGCATTACTGCCTACAAATAAACGCTGTGAATGTAAACTGCAATCGGAAGCAGTTTTAACACATGTAAATGTTGAATGAAGTAGAATTTTAGTCTTATATTTACTTTGCTGTTGTCGCAAATAAAAAAAGCCCTTAGAAAAACATTTCATGCTGAAGTGAATGGATTTCAACAGCTGCTGATTTGGTGACATTGAGAACCCCAGTGGAGATGTCCTGCTGAATTAACGTTTTGGAAATGTTAAAAAGAAACTTCAAACAGACCTTGTTTAGCGGGCGGTCAAAGATTCTGCTCTGTGGGGATCATGTGAAGACTAGCAGAGCAGTCACTCAGTCATGAATCAGACCTGTCAATAGTTGCCTATTTTCTCAACAGGTGTCTCAATTATACATATAATCCATTTCCCCTAACTTTTCTGTATGTATTCGTGCAAAAATTCTCCTGAAACTTCTGAAATCTCATTATTTGGGAAGAAACAGCAAGACAGTTCAGGGAATTTTGGTTTTAGAGGTATGTTACACATTGTCTGTACTTCTAATTCAACAATCATTTTTAAAACACCTACTATGAGTAAGAAACTGTGCTGAGTGGTGGAGATGCAAAGACAAAATAAGACATAGTTCCTACCTTCAAGGAGTTTGTTTATATTCTACTGCGGGATACCATATATTAAAAAGAAAAAGAAAAACAAGACAGTTTCAGGAGGGATAGAGTACTAACGATTAGGGGGATCAAGAAAGTCCATAGAAGGTGGCACATAGCCTGAGCTTGGAATGATGCTAGGAATTCTGAAGAGGCCAAGGTGGGGAGGAAGTGAGTTCTAGGTACCTAGGTATCCTACTCTCTAGGATTAGAGATGAGGGATGGAATGCTAATTCAACAGACAGGAAGGAGGACATATTTGGTGAAGTGTAGGGTATGTTAAATAAAACTGGAAATTTGTCTGGAGTAGGATTGTGAAGGGTTGTAGACCAAGCTGAGCTTATATTTTGTCCTGGAGACAATAGAGGAACGTCTGAAGATTCTTGAATAGATTTGTAACATGATTAGTCTTGCATTTGTAAGGTTATTTAAAAGCTGTGTGGAATATGGGCTGGAAAAAGATGAGACTAGTAGCCAGGAATTCAATTAGGAGACTGTTGAAGTAATCCAGGCAAAAGGCTAAAAACAACCCAAACCAGGGTGATAACTGTTTGAATGAAGGAAAGCAGATAGAGGCAATAAAGTTGCAAAGGTAAAATCAATAAGAATTGGAAACATTGGTATGAAGTGGGTAAGGAATAGAGTCAAGAGGGATGCCAAGGTTGTGAACCTGGATGATTAGAAGGATAGTTTCAACAAAAAAGACACCTTTTGAGAATGGGTATTTTTAGGGGGTGAATTTCTAGGGGAATGAATTCTCTTTTGGACACAATGAGTTTGGGATGACTTAGGAACATTCGAATCGAGACACAGTAATGAAGTAATGAATTAGGGCTAGATATGTATGTATATGTATATACATATACATACATATTTGTGTATACATATCTATAACTAAATCTAAAGCTATTTGGGAGTCATTTGCATGGAATCATCCCATGTAGACTGATGAAACTATCAAGAAAGAGGACATATATAGAGAAGAAAGCCCAGGAAAAAACATTCATGTCCCTCAAGGTTTGAGTGAGGAGTGTAGAAGGTGAGAACAATGAGACAAAGAAGCTGGAGGGGTAGGAAAAGAACCAAGAAAAAAGTGTCACAAAAACTGAGGGCATAGAGAATATTCAAGGGGAGGGGATGGTCAAGAATATTTGTTGTTGCAGAGTGATCAAGAAGGATAAAGATTGAGAAAAAAAGCCATTGGATTTAGCAATTAATACATGATTGGAAACCTTAGAGGGAACAGTTTCAATTTAGACTTTCAGTAGGAAATCAGATTGCAAGGGCCTGAGAGGTGAGTAAGAGGTATAAAGTGGAAGCAATAAGTAAACAATGTTGGTGGTTGTTGGGTTTGTTTTTTTTTAAGTGTTTGGCAATGAAAAGGAAGAAAGACATAGGATTATAACTTAAGGAGCTAGTAGGGTCATGATGCTTTTCCAGGGATAATGAAAATTTGGGCATGTTTGTAAGTAGCAAGGAAGTAGTCATTACGTGGAGGAAGATGAAAAATTAGACTGGATCCTTGAAGGTGCAAGCTTGTGGACATGGGATGGAGATGATATCAAGACACAGATGAGACTGGCCTTAGCAAGAAAAAGGTCACCTATGTTATCGGCTGAAGTATAGCAGTGGAGAAAGAGAAAAGGCATTTATTAAGCACTTACTATGTGCCAGGCACTGTGCTAAGGACTTTTTTTTATAAATATTATCTCATGTGATCTTCACAACAACCCCATAAGGTAGATGCTATTATTAAACTCATTTTACAGTAGAGGAAACCGAGAAGGCTTACATGGCTTGTCCAGGATCACAAAGCCAGTAAGTATTGGAGGCTGGATTTGAATTCAGGTCTTCCTGACTCCAGATCCAACGCTCTATCCATGGTAACACCGGAAACCACTAGAATAGGGAATGGTGTTGAGTTAACAGAATAAAGTGAGAAGATTGAATCGGGAGATTGAAATGAAAGGAGGAGATGGAGTAGGAAGTTTAAAGAGAAATGAGAAAGCTTGGAACAGCTCTTGTGAGAAGCAGGATGGAAAATCAATTAAAGAAAAAAGATATTGGGGAGCAGTGTACAGTTGATATTGAATAACAAACTTATGGAAGTTGCAATGACTTGCTCCACTGGTATGGGATCAAGAACTGACACTGTTGGGGGTGACTTAGGGTTGAGTTTTTGCAAGGCTTAAACAATGATAGGACAAGGGAGAATGATTCAAGGATAGGATATAGTAGGAATTGTTAACTATACAGCCATAACTGTGAAGGTAGGAAAGTGCAGCCAGTACAGTGATGACAGATTGGAAGAAGAAAGAGGTATGGAGTACCTGAAGATCACAGTGATGACAAAGAATAGGTTTAAGCTTCTGTCTAAATTTAAAAAAATACCTCTCAAAGAAATATATATCTATTGATTTTCTAGGAGACTCAGTCAGTCAACAAGCATTACATATTTACAGGCATTTCTCTAAGCACTATTTCCAATAATGGGACACAAACCCATATGTACATTAGATTCACAGAATTTTAAAGCCAGAAGGAAACCTAGAGAATATCTGATACAAAATCTTTATTTTATAGAAGAGAAAACCGAAGCCCAGAATGATTAAATTATTTGCCTTAAGTGACACATGTTGCAAATAGCCCATCTGAAATGCAAACGCAGGTTTCTCTGAAACCAAATCCAGTGCTTTCCTCTCAATATCAAGCAACCCAATTTTATGGACAAGGAAACAGGCCCAGAGAAGTCAAATCACACACCTAATTAACGACAGAGCAAAATCTAGAATCTGCGTCTCTTGATTCCAAACCTATTTTTTTTTTCTAAATTTCCTTCAGAACTAAAGTTCTGAATAATAACTAAATAGCAAATATGTAAGGGATAAAGGACTTAACTTACTGGTTTGAATAGTCTCATTTCCCCCACTCTAATCAGGATTATAAAAAAAAACTTGAAAGCAGCAATAAAAATAGTGGGTTTTGCTGGTTCATGTTGATGTCTCAAAGACTTATGTCAGCAAGGCACGAGCTTGGCAGATCCTACTGAGTTTTAGGAAGGCTTTTAGACTCAGAATGGTTCTAGACCACAGGTTCCAAAACTTATTCGGCCTACTGCCACCTTTACAAAAAAAATTACTCAGCATCCCCCTGGGAATCTACTTTCTTTAACCTTTTGACAGGTTTTTTGAAATTTGCATCATTTCAAAAAATATAAAATATACATTTTTTTTTAAATTATGTATTATACTTGAGGACCTAGAGGGCCACATGTGTCCTCAAGGCCACAGGTTCCCTACCCCTGGTCTCAACTATCATAGAATTGTTATCTATCACCTCAGGACCAACCTAGTTAACATTCATAGAGTCTCATCATGAGATTAACAGGGGGATGAATTTTCTGGATACAGTAATTTTCAAACTCTACTGAGTGGTAGGAGTAACAGAAATAAAAATAACAGATCTTTAAAGTTGAAATACTGTTGGTTGGCTTTTTTTTAAAACAAATCTCATGTTAGGAGTATGGCCTATATTCAGATCAGATCTAATACTTTTCTCATATAGGATTTTCTTTTTCTCATTTTAAATTGGGGAAGCAGAGAGAAGGACTTGTTAGAAAAGCCCTCATATATATCCCCAGTCACCAAGCTCATATGAAATAGGGATAATCTTTTCTCACCTCTCCATTTCACAAACTTAATAGAAGGAGTCACTTTTGACTTGTCAATTAAAAAAATGTTTTTGTGTACTTTTTAATGTCATATCAGCACATCGATTTTTCAGGCTTGTAAGATTAGTACAAATATAAGAAATGCTAGAATACTAAAGTATTGGTAGACTCTGAAACTCATAGAACTTTGGACTGGAGAAGTCAGTGTGCCAAGTTCAATCCTTCATTTTACAGGTAAGAAACTGATTTCAGTTACTATTAAGATCAGTTATTGAAACTATGCTATACAAACCACTGTATGTTAGCAAATTACCAGGTAGCTGTTAAACATGTTCAGACAGTTTTCTATTGTTTACAGGATTTTAGCTGTGGGTTTTTTTTTGTTTTATTTGTTTTGTTTTGTTTTAATAAGCACACAGAGTTCAGTAGAAGTTCTTTGTGGTGATTCTATAGACCTCACTAGTAGACTTATTCTCTTACTCACTACTCATCTATTGCTTGTCATCAAGACAAGAAGTCAGGTCATTATCAATAATGCTGAACTTTACAAAAGATTACTGCAAACAAATCTCTTTATACTGAGACTCACCTTTCTACAGAAATATCCTGGATCAGATACTTTATACATGACTCATGCATAAAAAGGAACACACAAATATCTCCTATTTTTAAAGAAACCTTTCAGAATCCATTTGCCCTTATATTCTAGTCTCTTAAGAAAAACAACAGCTCACAATTTAGAAGTTTAGCCTTTCTAAGGTTCTATCTACCCTCTATCTTTCTACCAGATGAAAATTCACTTCTCCAAGTAGTTAGCAAAATTGAATGATTTCCAAATGCCTTTCTGCCACATACCAGGTGAAGAAAGTAGACCTAGTTCAGTTTCATTCTAGCTAGATGTCAAAATTTTCCACATTGTTGGACAACATGAAAGTGTAGTAGAGTTTACATTGTCTTCCATTTTAAAATGTATGGCATATCTCAGGACAAAGATTCATTTAAACATTATCTATAACATCAGTAAATATTATGCTACCTCCATCATAATCAGAAGTACTGAAATTACCATGAAATCAGTCTCAAGTTCCAATAAAAAATCATTACCTTAATATTCAACATTCACACTAAATTAAACCCTATTCACTAATCCCTAATTCTATTAAATCACTTATTCACACAAGCAGATATAAAAACATACAGACAATTTTCAATTGTCTTGAGTGTAGCAAAATGGAGGTGAACAAGGAATAGTTCACTAAGGAACCTACAGTAAACAAAAGGAGAGAAGGTTTTATTTCAACCAATAAGAAAGATGTTCTCATTAGAGATTGTAGTCGCTAAAGATAGTCACCACACAATAGAATAGAGACTGCTTAGAGACTTAGCTTAGAGATTGCTGTTCTTTTCTCTTCTCCTGAGTGCCTAGGACAGTGTCTAATAACTAGCAAGCATTTAATAAATGCTTCTTAATTGCATTTAATGATAGGATGAACACCACAATATAAAGTGTTATGTTGCTTTTTGCATTCCAGAGACTGCACACTCTAAATTGTAAAGCAGTATATCACACTTGAAGTACATTTCATTTTATTGGGCAGTATGTTTTCTTCCATCATGAGTCTACTAGTATTTTAACGTCAGACATTATAGGAACCAAAGTAATGTGCCATTTAATTAGAATTGAGAATTGTTAATCAGTATAAGGAATTGGTTTAGGTTCTAAAAAGAATACAAGAACAATTGTGAGTACTCAATTTATTTTATCTTCAGAGTTCACATTTCCCTAATGACAAGTCATTTAGAAAGATAGAGACTTAAGTTACTTTATGAAATGCTTTACTTGCATATAATTACTTTTTATAACCCATTTAATACTTTCTCCATTTTATGAACTAATTGCTACATAGCCTGAATTGTCAAATGAATCACAAATCTGGAAATCAAGAGTTTCTTTATCACTTATTTCTGTCTTTTTTTGAGTACATATGCATAAAGATACTTAAAATCTCATACAAATAATTTTGGCAGTAACGCAATGATAGACAAAAATAATTATCAACAACTCTTAGTCCTTCCTGACTCCCATTTGTGACTATAAACTAATGAGACTGATATTTTAAGAGCTATATTGGTATTTATACATATAAATGAGTGTTGTCCTTCAAAACTGTCAGGTTAGGACACTGTATGCTCACTATATTCATTCTATTAACATTGCACAAACATTTTGAAATGCTTCCTATGGAAGTGCTTTCAGAGAGTGTTTACTGGTCCCAAAAGAAAACCAACCATCATATATGTATGCATGTGTGTCTACACATACACATATATTTTTTAAACAAGAACTCATTTTTACCCCGAAATTATCTGGATTGATCAAATACCTCATGCAATAGATTTGCACTTGAATAACCACACTGAAAGGATAAAAATTTGCCAGCAGTTCAGATCTTCAAAAGATTGTGCCCCAGGCTCATATTGCAAGTGCATAAGAGAACATGGGATAAACATAAAGGTTTCCAATGTGTCTCTTCTGACGTGAGCACTACTTACTCAGATTTATAGATTTGTATATGTCTGTTAAAAAATCAGTCCCATTATCTTAAAATTACATGCCATAGGCACTGTGTTATAAGAAAGTAGACAGAGATAGCTGAGGAGTAAGGAAGACCTGGGATCAAGGCCTGTGTCTCATGCATACTCTGTGTCCATGGGCAAACTGATTAAATTCTCAGTGTCCCAGGCAACTTTGTAATACACTTAGTTGCTGAAGAGTTGCTCATATGCATGAGTAAGAGGGGATTTGGTCACCAGAAGTCTCCAATACCAATGAAATCACAGGTCCAGATCAAAAAACCCCAACAAATTCAGCATGAAGAGAACATGAAAAGAGAACAAGTAAGGTGCTTCAAGTGGCAAGCCACTCTCGTAATTTTTTTTTCTATTTTACTTTTGACATAATGCATATTTCTTAACACTATATTTTCATAGAGTTACATCTGAAGTTTAGCTCTTCATTCTGGTGAAATTATATTCCAAGTTATTTCCTCCTCTCAGTTTAGGTACTTTAACATTCAACATTCTGGGGGTGACCACGTACATCCTAATGCCTCAAAAAGTTATTTAAAAAATTTTTGTGACTGATTTTTTTTTACTATGTATTATTAAAAGCAAGTTTAGGTGCTAATTTTAAAAACTTAGCTTATTTAAATTTTAGTTTCTTTGGTTTGTTTCATTAATTACTTTGGTGATTATATATTCAATAAATGATCAACTTCAAAAAGAAAATTCTCCAGGTTCATAAGCAATGAAATGTATTGCACACATTTATTGGGTATACTTTGTGCATGGCACTCTAGGAATTTAACAATCTAGTTAATATAGTTAGGGTAAATACTTCCAAATATAGCAATATTCTGTACTATGGTTCATGTTTAATTAGTTTCTCAAAAAGCAATGTGATAGGGCTTCATCATATAAAATAGGATACCACAAGCAAAATATATTTAGTTCTTCAGATGGGTACAGTGAAAAGTATGGCCAGATTCTTTCTTTTCATAATGTATACAAAATTTTTCTGGAAGCCTAAAATCTATTTCTCAATTACATGATTTAATTGCAATTCCAATGACAGAAACAATTAAGTAATCTTAGTGTCTCTTTAAAAATAACAACATTGTAGTCAATGACTATGATAAAACACTGCATTAATTTTTCATTTTTATTCCAGTATGTACAAATGTTTGTAAGAAGCAAATCTGTAGCAGTTATAGTAATGGAAAAAAAGATCAGCTTTAAAAAACCTTCCCTTTCATTAAACATGAACATAAAGAGATTACTTTAAAATTATGCAATTATTCTGTTTTTCTTAAATTATCTGGCCATACTTTTGTTTACAATTTTCTTATACTCTGTTAAAAAGGAAACTAGTTGGTTAGGGGTTACAGATTTTTAGGTTCTCCAGTGATGCATTAACTAAACAAAAAAGACAACTTTACTCATTTCAGAATGTTTTATTATAACAGCAATCTTTGAAGGCAAACACAAAAGATTCTTGTATGCTTAGATTTTATAACATCAATAACCAATTTAATGCATCACTAATGATATACAATAGATGCCATCTTGCAGTACGAATTCAAGCAAGAGACTGATGTAATCTGCCAAATACTTCAAAGTAATTGATTTGAGAATAAGAAAAGAACTTCTTTTGTGTAAATTCCCCTGCTTGGAGAGAGAGAGAGAGAGAGAGAGAGAGAGAGAGACTATCCCCTTAACAACTATATATTTACTACATAAAGCTATCAATTTATCATTAAAACCTTTTTAAAAAAATAACATAGCTAAAACCATATTTTCTACATGTGCTCTAATGTATGTGTCTGTGATCTCTAATGCTTTATGAATCTATGTATTTCTATACTGGCTAATTTATACCTTCAAAATTCAATTTTAGTCATGTGGCCTATCATAAGATATACATTTATAAAAAGAAATGTGAATATTTCACTGACAAAATATGACTATTTTAGAATGTGAAGTGAATATATCTTTAATATCACAAACATTTAAATACCACATCTATACATATACCTAGAAGACATCTCCTCTATATGGCTTTCTTAATATGCTCAATATAAAAATTTCCCTAACTTATCTTGAAAAAGTAAAAGCCAAGATAAGGCTCAGAAATCCCAGTTATAGGCACCAGAATGTGTTCTATGAAGACGTCCTACCTGCCTTGCCACTACTACAGTTTCTAGTCCTGACAAATGCTCACTACTACTTCCACAGAAAGAACATAAAAATTCTTCTCTTTACTACTGCTTTCCTGTTACCCCTGATGGTGTCTAAATCCCTAGCCATGGTTGAAAAAAATAAGATCTCAAATTCACCTTTTCTGCCCATGGGCATGAGCATAATTAAAAAGAGATACTGAGGTCCTTCCTAGTAAGGGGGAGTTAGGTAGCCAAATGGATAGAGTCAAGAAGACCTGAATTCAAATTCTGCCTCAGATACCCACTGAGATACCCATACTCATGGTCATATGACCATGGGCAAGTCACTTAATTGCTCTGAGCTTCAATTTTCTCTTCTGTAAAATGAGGATAAAAATAACTACTCTATAGATTTACTGAGATAACTAAATTAAGCCAGTCAGTCGCAGGCATATGCTAATAAATATTTAACAACTGGCTTTCTTAATATATATGATAAATTTTTAAGTTTAATCTACCTTATTAACATTTTCCTCATCATTTTCTTAGGTCTAGACAAAACAGTAAGTTGTTTGTAGCATATGGTGATTTCTGAGTTGTTTAAAGTTGAAAAATTTAAAATCTATTCTCTGAAGCCTGTATAAGTTGGCTGAGCATTGTCAATAAATATTTTTGCCTTCATAAACGCTTCTTAAGTACCTACTATAAGCCAGGCACTGTATAAGCATTGGGGATACAATGAAAAAGATAATATATGTAAAGTATTTATAAGCCTTAAAGCACAAAATTCTAGTTATTACTGTTGTTGTTAAGTATTTTAAATAACAGTACTCCTCCCAGAGCTAAGTCTTTTATTGAACTTGTATTCTGGATAAACAAAGTCTACCAAATAATCTATAAAATAATGTTTTTCAACTATCCACTGGTTCTTTTCCAAGTTCAGCTAATATTGGAAAAAGTACCAAAGATTCCACCCCAAAGACAAGACAGATTAGGGGATTCCCACATCTCTAGGACTTAGAAGAGTAGAGTAGTAATGTCAGGAGAGGTGGCTCTAACATTTAAGTTTAAAGGCAAGATGGCAGAAAGATGGTGCCAGTGACTTCTTACTGTTCACTCCTGCTTGCCCTCACAATAAGGTGACATCTCATTTTATATTTCTGAGTAGTTAGAGGACTCACTCATTGTACAGAAAGGTCTCTGCATGTAAAAGACCCGGTGTCCTTTTTTAAAAAAACCTAATTAAAGAAATCAAAATGAACAACAACAAAAAAAAAACCAGTGGAATTCCTTAGAATTATTATCTCTATGGAAAGGATTTCCACATCTGTTTTTCCAGCCCCAGTTTCTCTCCAAGTTCAAGGCCGATATTACTAAGTATCTACTGTATATTTTAAGCTGGATATCCTATAGGTATCTCAAACAACATAACCAAAACATAAGTCGTTATCTCTCCACTAAAATGCAACCCTGTGCCAAATTTCTCTATTACTACTGCCAAACTACTCTATTACTACTAATGGCACCATTACTACAGGTTTGAAATCTCTGTGTCACCCTTGATTCCCAACATTCATTTATCTCACATAATCAATCAGTTGCCAAATCTTGTTCTTTTTTTTCCACAATATCTCTTCTCCCACTCACAGAGACACTGTCCCAGTTAAGGATATATGGACTACTGCCATAGCCCCCTAAATAGTCTCCATGCCATGTTACTTCTCACTTCATTCCACCCTTCACACAGATGCCAACATGATTTTTCTAAAGCACAGATCTGACTATGTCACCACACTATCAGTAAACTACACTGGCTCCCTATTACCTACACATCCTACCCACTGAGAGTGAAACTGAGTGAAGTGTAATCAGATTAAAATGTAAGTGAGAAATAATTAGCAAAATAAATGGGGAAAAATAGAACACAGATAATGTTAAGAGGTAGTTTTCTAAGTCAATATATGGTCCTCAGGGATCCTTTTGTATATTTTAGTGGCCCCCATTTCTATTTCAATTTAATACCACTGACCTATAGGATCAAATAAAATGTCTCCAACATTTAAAACTCTTTTCAACCTGGCCCTTCCTCCATTTCTAATCTTCTTACACATTATTATCCTCCATTTGATCTATGATCTAGTAATACTGGTCTACTTGCTCCTCAAATACCTACCTCCCCCGCCTCCATACCCGGTCACTAGCTGTCTGTCAGACTTGGAATATTCTGACTCCTCACTTCCCACTCTTAGGATCCCTGGCTTTTTTAAGGCTCAAATCGCACCTTCTGCAGGAGCTCCTTCCTATTTTATCCAGGTGTTAGTGCCTTTCTCTCTAAAGTTATTTTCCATTTACTCTATGGGTACTGTATATACCTATTTATGCATACATCTTCCCCCCATTAAAAAGCGAGCTCTTTGAGTGTAGGGATTGTTTCTGCTTTTTCTTTGTATCCTTAGCATTTAGTATAGTGTCTGTACATTGTAAGAACAATGAATGTTTATTGATTGGTTGACAATGTTACACCAGACTTTCTTTGAAGAATTATGTTTTGTGACTATACTGTTAGTCTTGGGAATTTACCATCATGGAAGATGTCCAGTACATAGTTCAAATGGGAGTTGTTTACTATAGTGAGTTCCTTCCTCTATAAACTCCTATTTGTGGGAGATGTTGTACTGATTATATTTGTCCTGAAACTTTGAAAATCCTCATATATGAGAGCAATAACCACTTAAACAGTAAAGTATAACTATCCACACAGGAAAAACCATATGTAAGAAGGTTATATGTCCAGGTTATACTATATGCATTGACTGACAATCCATGAGCTCATCTATTAGTAGATATATCCTGGATAGGCATTGCGGCATTGCACACGGATCATGCACTGGACCCAAGGAAGAGGTACACAAATGGACTTGTCTTTGGAACACTGAAAAATGCTTGTACTGACTCCAACCTTCTCCTGGACACCAAAGCTCATCTCTTAAACGAGAATATTTTTCAAGTGAGGATGTATGGCTATGGATCATTAAGAATCCAGTCTCCAAAGAAATGAAGTTAAAGATTATTCAAAGGGCAAGAGAGGCCAATGTTAGGGGCAAGCAAGTTGGAGCACATTGTAAATGAAGAATCATGTAGGAAAAGTAGCATAAGGGATGTTATCAGTAATATGATTGAGGAAAAGGATGGGCTAGTCACATCCTGAGACTAAGCCTAGTCCTCATGCAATCACAAGACCTGGAGGAAGGACCCTCACACTGCTGGGTGATGCCTCAGTAGTGAATCTGTAGGAAGACATGCTCAGAAGTTGCAGTGGATAGGTAAGTATGCATATGTTGTGATCTGAAAGCACACACAATGATGAGACCATAGATCTGCTTAATTATCAAAGTATGAGAAAAAGTATTTCCAAGTAGATTTCTGTACTTTAAGAAGACAAAAGATTCTACTGATACTGTTAAGATTTGCTGAAATCACTAAGGAAAAAAGGAACCTATATAGAGATGTGTGTATATGTATATTTGAAAAAATACCCATAATAAAACGACAGAATTTTAGAGATACAAATTACCTTACAAATTCAAATATACACATATATGTATGTATGTATGTGTATATATATATATATATATATTTCCCCCCCCCAAAAAAAAAGCATTATGGGCTTACTATGTGCAGTGAATAGTGGCACAGTGTCTAGTTTGACTCCATCATTTTATTGGAATGGAGGAAACTGAAGCCCAGTGATATTGGTTGTATAGCTAGTCAATAGAAAAACTAGGACCCGAATTAAGATCTGGTGAATCCCAGGGCTATTCATAAGAGAATCAATTACAAGAAATTCATGGGGTGGCTAGGTGGCACAGTGAGTAAAGCGTTGGCCCCAGAGTCAGGAGGACCTGAGTTCGGTTCCAGCCCCAGACACTTAACACCCACACAAAAAAACTAGCTGTGTAACCTTGGGCAAGTTACTTAACCCCAATTGCCCTCCAAAAGGCAAAAAAAAAAAAAAGAAATTCATTATTATTGATGTTGGCACCATGTTCTCTTGTAGTAGGCACCTTCATGGGATGCTGACCAGAGTGATTTTCACCTAGCTATTTTATTTGAAAGAAATACAAAAACATTATCAAAAAGCATGAGCTTGAAACAAAAATTCAACAAAACAAGAAAAGTAATAAAATATCTTACACAGGATCCCAAGTAGAAGACTTGGAAAATAAGTATAAATTTAAAAGGTACAGAGGGATTAAGCTTTCTTAAATGGTAAAATAAAACCTCACTTAAGGATGAATGAAGCATTAGCAAAAGATGCTTACTGCTTTGAGCCTTACCTATAGGTTACTTTTGCCACCTAGTGGGGGAGGCAGATTCACAGTCAAGTTATGTGCACCAGGGAAATTGGAAAACACATGGACCTACGCTTTCATCACCATGGGTGCTCCCTCTAACCATACAGATCATGACCCAATCTCACCTTATCCTAGGCAATTCTTGTTCCTTTCCTCCTGTAAATATCTATTACAGAATTTACCTATTAGGAGAGAGAACTTCCTCTTGGTGCTTTAATAGGGGACTATTTGAATATTCCATTTAATGAAAAAGAGTAGACACCAATTTCATATATAGTAAAAGATAAATAGAATCACAGGACCAAAAGCTGGATGGAACCTTAGAGAACATCCAGTGTAGCTTTCTCATTTTAATATGAGGAAACTGAGGCCCAGATGAGCCTCATGAAGTTGACTGAGGTCACACAGGTAACAAGAGGTGAAACCGAGATTCGAGCATTGATCCTCCCACTACAGGCCCAAGACTTCCCCACTCCACAACAACATGCTTTTCTCTCCTACTATGGATTAAAAAACAAATATGAGGGGCACAGAAACTTCTCAGGCAAACTAAATCATTTCCCAATGCACCTTCTACCACCATGACTCTTAGATGCTGACGAGAGGTAGCTTTCAGCACAGCGATTCATTCTGATACGATTAGAAACATATAACTTAAAATTCTGTGAAGAGTAGAAGGAAACAACAATTTCTTGGCCACCATTTTTTCCTCCAGTGTTTTAACTATGGGCACCTTGAATGATTCAGTCTTCTTTGCTCTTTTCCTTCTATACTCATCTGAAGAGTTCTACTCTGATTCACCTATCACCTCAAACCTACCTCTTCATCCCAGATCTCTAACTCCTGCTCCAGACTTATATCTTAGTCCATCTATAAGTTTCCAGGAATAGGACTTGCCAGCACCTGAATACTGAATTTATCTTGTACCTTCATTCTTGAGCCATAAAGTCTGGGTTAATCAAAAGTGAAGGACAATTCACAATTAAGACCACTTACTTCCACGCAAAGGCATAATTAAAGGAATAATGAACAAAACTAACAGAACAAGTCAAATGAAGGGAATAATCAGAAGTCAAGATCAGGGTAGAGGATGAGGGTCTGAAATAAGAAAATCAAGAATGGGAACAGTGCAGATGAAACAAATTGGAACCAAGATCACAAGTACAAAAAGTTCAAGTCAGGTTATGAGATGAAGACCACTGTCCAGAAGGGAGGGGTGATGCTGCAGGATGGAACAAAGCTGGGCCAGAGAGGTCAATCAGAGGAGAGAAGGGAATGTCTGGGACACTTAAATATCTGACAGCATGTGACTTCTCCTTCACCTGATCTTGGTTAATCCTTGTAAAGTCATTTGCTTCCTCTGCAGAAACCTTACACAATTGACACATTATTATTAATATACTACTATTCTCTCAATCTCTGGAGCTTAAAACCTTAGAGCTGTTTTCCCCCTCCTCTCTTCCATCACTATCAAGTCAGCCATCAAGACCTACTGATTTTTAATTTGCAGTGTACCTCAGCATTGTGGTGTAGAGTCCAGGACAAGGGAGTTAACATCCCTTTGCATTCTGTCAGGATGCATCAGTTAATATTGTGTTCAGTTCAGGGAGTTGTGTGTAGTTGACCCAAGTTACCCAAAAGTTGAAAGGACTTCCTCAGGAAGGATTGGATTCTCCCTTGTGGGTAGGAATCTTTTCTATAGGTCATATCCAGATCTGCCCAAATGTTCCACCTTAAACTCCAAGGTCCAGGTAGAACAACTATAATCCCTCATAGGATCGTAGATTTAGAGCTGGAAAGAATCTTCAAGATCACTGAATCAAACTCTCTCATTCTACAGACAGGGAAATGAAAAAGGCCCAGGAGTTTAGAGATTTGCCCAGTATCAACAAGGCAATAAATAGCAGAGCTGGGATTGGAATCATGGTTCTCTGACTCCAAGTCCAGTGTGACCTTCAGTACAACATGCTGCCCCGACTTTAGATCTTCTCTAAGTTTTGTTGTTGTTCAGTCATTTCAGACGTGTCCTACTCTTCATGACCCCATTTGGGGTTTTCTTGGCCAAGATACTGGAGTATTTGGCCATTTCTTTCTCCAGCTTATTTTATAGATGAGGAAACTGAGGCAAACAGGGTTAAATGATATGCCCAGGGTCACACAGGTAGTGTATGAGGCTGAATTTGAACTCAGGTCTTCCTGACTCCAGGCCTGGTGCTTTATCCATTGTCCCACCCAGCTGGCTCCTTAAGTCTTCTTACCTCCAAGAAAAACATCCCCAGTTTATTCAGCTGATCCTCATATGGCAATGATTCCTGCTGCCTTCACCATGTTGGCTTCCCTTCTCTTTATACACAACAGCTTGTCAATGTTACAGCTAAAATGTGGCAGCCAGAATTGGACACAAGATTCCAAATGTGGTATGATTAGGGTAGAGTATGGTTGTATTATAACTTTCTTTGCTCCAAGCACAATTAGTGCTTTAGTGTTTTTGAGTCTCATATCACACAGCTGACTCCTACTGAGCTTCTAGACCACTAAAACATCCAGATGTTTTTCACTTGGAATTTCTCTTTACCTTGAATCCTGCACCCTGTATCTGTATAGCTGATTTTTTGAGCCAAGTTCAGGGCTTTACAAGTATCATTATTAAATTTCACCTTGTCACTTTCAGCCCAGTGTTTCTAACCTGTCAAGATCTTTTTGGATCCTGACTCTTTCATCTAATGCATTAGCTATACCTCTTAGCTTCATGTCATCTCTAATTTTGATTAAGATGTCATCTGTGCCTTCATCCAAATTGCTAATAAAAATATCAAATTTAACTTTGCCAAGAGGACTGAAATACTTGACTAGAAACATCCCTTTAGGATGACAGTGATCCATTAATCAACAGTCTTTGGCCCAATCGATGAATTCCAATCCCATCTAATTGTTATCTAGTCAAATGCATTCTATTTCACTCATGAGGATATCATGGGAGAGTTTGTAAGATTCTTTGCCGAAATCCACATATGCTAATGTCCACTGCCTTCCCCCCAATCTATCAATCTAGCGACTCTGCCAGAAAAGGAAGTGATGTTAGCTTGGCAAGATATTCTTAGTGAACTCATGCTAGCTCATTCTCATCATTGCTTCACTTTCTAAGCTTTCATTAAAGGTCCCATTAATAACACATTTTATTGAGAGAAAAAAAGGGAAGGAAACAGTTACTATTTTGTTAAAATTAGCATTCACATTAAAAAAGAAAAAAACACAAACTACTAACATTGGAAGCTTGTGATTTTATTATAATCTTTTTAAAAACTCTATATAATTGACTAATCATTTTAGACCATTTACAAACACTTTTAGCTGTTGTTACTGCAGTGTTATGCTACAATATTCTAAGCATGTGATATTTGTCCAGTAACCAAAAAATAGATATACTATGGGAGGAACTGAATCATATTAGGTTTGATATTCTTGCAATAAATGAAATCAGAAGACAAAAAGTAAGGTAAAAGGAAAGATGGATCACAAGTTATCCTTGGGAAGTCAAATAAAGGAATTGGCAGAGAGTTAATTTTATTATGCACCCCAAAGGAAGAAAGAAACATCATTTAACTTACATGTCATCTTGTAGTGCTTGTGATACACATTCGAAAAGAGACCAATATAAAGATAATTGCAGCTTATGTGCCAAATTATGTTATGGAGGATAAAGAATTAAGAGAAATTTTACAAGAACTAGCTAAGACTCTTCAAATTTAACCAAAATATACTTCAATATTCAGTGACTTCAATTAATCAACAATTATTTATTAAGAGCCTATTCCGTGACAGACACTTTGCTGGCTTCTGGGGATACAAATACAAAGAGAGAAATATTCTCTATTTACAAGAAGCTTATAGTCTAGTGTGGTAGATAGGAAGGCTGTATATAAATATATGTATGTGTGTACGCATACATACCAACACAGATGTATATTTATAAAGCATAAATAAAAAGTAAATAGATAAAATATGTACAAAGTCATTAAATATAAGGTAGCTTGAGAGAGAGAGAGCAATTAAAAAGTTGGCACAGGGTAGGACAGTAAAAAAAAATTACAGAAAAACATCCTGGAGAAAGACTAAATAACTCTTGTCAAAATAATGACTAACCATTATTTCAGAGTACTCATGGTAAAACAGAATGAGACATTTTTGGGGGGAGAGGGATTGGTCAATGGGGAAGATTTGATTTGCCTTACTATGTATGTTTGCAACAGGGGTTCTTTCTCAATGCAGGAGGTGGAGGAGGAGTTAAGTGAAGTGAAGGACAGATGGTATCTTTTGCTGATTAAAAAATTAAATAAAAAAAGAAAATATATTCCAGAATAAGAAATTTGAGAAGTCAAAGATTTGTAGACTACAGAAAAGCTTTATTTATCCCTTTATGTTATCAATTCTTTCTATAAAAATAGTCAATTATGAATACTACCAAAACACAACAAAAATGAAATTGATGCTATTTTAATAATTACGAAATGACTAGTTACTAAGCTTATTGATGGAGTAATTTCTGAAAAAGGTATCAGTATATAAATATGCTACTAATTTCTTTGAACCAAAATCTAAATCGATACCAAACTAGAAGAATGAAAATGAAAGCTTATGGTGTGCAACTTGGGCAACTCCAATCTAACCTACTTGAACAATTTGTTGCTGCTGAACAAAATTAGGAAATAGATGAAAGAATAAAAATAACATTCATCTAGTGTTCAAAAGTTTACAAAGTGTTTCATATTTCATGTTTCTTTATCTCCTGTGAAGTTCCATTTGCAGGTAAGGAAACAGAGGCTCACAGAAATTAAATTATTTGCTAATGGTTACAAATCTATTAAGTGATAGAAGTGGGATCCGAATCCCAAAATTCCTGACTTCATGTTAAGACTTCAGGAAGAATTCTATGTTGGATCTGATTTTCATTAACAGGGAGGAACTGGTTGCTGAGGTGGAAATGATGGGAACCTTGGGGAGTTGACTACTCCCTCCTGGAGTTTGTGATAGAGAAGAGGAAATCCAGGCATAGTCTGACATGCACCCTGGATTCTATCTACTTTACCACAAAGCTCCAGAAAAAGAGCAGACATCAGAACAGACTCTTGGCACTTTCTAAGATATTTAGCCAACCAAAGCAGCCAACACTTAATGTCCTTGCCAAAGGGAAAGATAGAGCAGTCAAAGGGAGAAACAAGTGAGAATATGAAGGAACGTACATTTAATTGGGGTTAAGGGTGGGGTAAGGTAGGAAAACAACAAATATACGTATATGTAAATACAAAATATATATGTAGTAGTTTTTAGAGGGATACTCATAAGGGAGGAATGATGATCAGGATATCTGCCAAAAGAAACCTAAAAAGTTTTACCAATGATTATGAAGTGTGAGCAAGAAAATAAAGATCACAGGAACATAGGCTATGTATTGCCAATGTTGCACACTGAAACCAAGGTATACAGAGGAGATAAATTAATTTAGCTGGATGAGAAGGCAATGTCCAAGAATGGAACTTGCACTTCTGCTGAAAATACAGGGCTCACAGATTCCTGGGCAGAGAAGGGGTATACTAACAAAGTCAGTAAAAAAGTATTTGACGGCTATGTTGCAAATTTAATTAAAAAGGGTTTGAATTAAAAAGAATAATGAAGGGAAAAGCCAGCCTGCACATATCCCATAAGGTAGCTACCATAGAAATTAGATGTAAAGAAGGAAGTATATTAATTGAAACACTTGGAAGTTCACAGGAAACAAAATCCAAGAAAACAGCCAGTAGGGGCAGCTAGGTGGCGCAGTGAATACAGCACCTGCCCTGGAGTTCAAATCCTACCTCAGACACCTGGCACACTTACTAACTAGCTAGTGACCTTGGGCAAGTCATTTAATCCCAATTGCCTTGACTTCCCCCCTCAAAAAAAGAAAAAAAGAAAAGTCAATGATAAAACACATGGCTTTCAATCTCTATACACAAATCCTTAAAGTTTGGAAATAACAGGGGAAAAAAGTAGAACTAAAAGTTCTAGCACAACATGCATCACTGGGCCCTGGCTGAATCAAAACTATAACCAGAACACAGTTTTGAGACAAAGATAACTTATTCCAAAGAAACAGGATATGGAAAATGGGTCAATAAGAGAGTATTACATATTAAGAATGTATATTCATTTGAGTAAATCCAGGAAACAGAAAGTAGGAGAGTCTTTGGGTAAAGGTCAGTGGAGGAAGAAATAGAGGTGGTTTTTATAATAGGATCATGTTACATATGTGCTGGATCAAAAGAGGAAATAGATGAGGAGTTTGGGAAACGTATCCCAAGCATGGTAGAGAGGCATGCTACAGTAATGATATGAGTTCTCAATTAATAGGATATCTGCTGGAGCTCTCTGCCAAAAGCAGAGTGCCTAACTTTTTTTAAATTATAATTATTTATTTATTTTTAGTTCTCAACATTCACTTCTATAAGATTTTGAGTTCCAAATTTTCTCCCCATCTCTCCCCTCCCCCCATGCCATTTTATATAGGGTAATTTTATATAATTTTATATAGGCTCTACACAAACATTCATATTAAACCTGTTTTCACATTAGTCATGTTGTAAAGAAGAATTAAAACCAATAGGAGAAACCATGAGAAGAAGAAACAAAAAAAGAGAAAAAGCAAATAATATACTTTGACCTACATTCAGACTCCATAGTTCTTTTTCTGGATGTGGACAGCATTTTCCACTGTGAGTCTTTTGGAGTTGTTTTAGATCTTTGCATTGTTGAGAAGAGCTAACTAAGTCTATCAAAGTTAGTCATCACACACTGTGGCTGTTACTATGTACAATGTTGTTTTGGTTCTGCTCACTTCACTCAGCATCAGTTCATATAAGTCTTTCCAGGTTTTTCTGAAATCTGCCTGCTCATCATTTCTTATAGCACAATGGTGTTCAATTACATTCATACACCACAACTTGTTCAGCCATTCCTCAACTGATGGGCATCCACTCTTTACCAACATAAAAAGAGCTGCTAAAATTTTTTTTTGTATATGTGGGTCCTTTCCCATTGTTATGATCTCTTTGGGATACAGAGCTAGAAGTGGTATTGCTGGGTCAAAGGGTATGCACATTTTATAGCCCTTTGGGCACAGTTCCAAATTGCTCTCCAGAATGGTCAGATCAGTTCACAGCTCCACCAAAAATGCATTATTGTTCCATTTTCTCACACCTTCTCCAGCATTTATCATTTTCCTATTTTGTAATGTCAGTCAATCTGATAGATGTGATGTTGTACCTCAGAGTTATTTTGATTTGAATTTCTCTAAACAAAAGTAATTTAGAGCATTTTTTCACATGACTACAGATAGCTTTAATTTCTTTATCTGAAAGAGCACCTAACTTCTTGACATGCCTCAATTTTATTCTTCAAAAGCTTTAGCAACCAACGAGGGAAATTGTATGTTGGATTTGATTTTCATTAACATGGAGGAACTTGTTGCTTGGGTGGAAATGATGGGAACCTTGGGGAGTTGACCACACCCTCCCATAGACTGTGACAGAAGAGAGGAACCCAAGCATAGTCTAATATGGACTATTTGAGGGATAACATATTTCAAAGGGTTCAGTGGAAAGACAGGTGGGATCCCATGAATTAAATGTCACAGGGAAAGTTGACCTAGGAAGGATGTAAGATACTTAAGACAGATTCTGAAGACAAAGGGAAACAGATACAAGGAGAAAAAATGGAATTTGTGTAAGGAGAGGCTTCATGGATACATGACTCAGATTTAAGTAAAAGATATCTAGAAGACAGAATCAAGTTCAGGTGACACAACATGGACATGAAAGCATGGCCTTGTCCTGTACAATCCTGTCAGGACTATGAGCTGAGGATGGCAAGTGAAGCTATGGACAACAAAAGGGATTAGAGTCTTTTGCTTTTGGTTTTAGCTTTTTGGGGATAAGAAAGATGATCACAGAAGGGAAAGGACTATTACTTGGACAATGGAAAACAGAAAGAGGGGCACTAAGCCACTCCCTTTGTACTGCTTGTTTTCTCTGCCAAAGAGCACCACCTTTGCATTGGAAATTAACATACAAAATGATTATGAGGAAGTTGATGCCCCTGACATCCAAGGGCACAAAAATGTTCTCAATAAATCCAAGGGACCTGGCTCAGATGAAAGAACTGTTAGATGGGATTGCTGGACCACTGTCCAGCAATATGAAGCCAGGATGTCTTCACTGAGAACAAGTCATGCCAGACTAAGTTCATTTCCTTTCAAGATAGAATTACTCAACTAGGAGATAAAGGGAATTCTCTCATTAGCTTACCTAAATTTTAGCAAAGTTCTGGGTAAAGTTTATCATACTATACTTGTGGAGACTATGGAGACATGTGGGCTAGATGATAAAATAATTAGATGGATATAGAACTGGACTAGATGGCTGGACTCAAAGAGTTGCTGTTAACTATTCAAGGTCATCACAGAAAGAGGTTTGTAGAGGTGCACTGCAGTGATATGTGATTGACTCCCATGCTGTTTAACATTTTTATCAGTGATTTAGATTAAGGTATAGACAGTGTGCTCATCCCATTTTTTGAAAACACAAAACTGGAAGAAGTAACAAACGATGGACAATAGAATCAGGATCAAGAAAGATCCTGACAGGCTAAATCAGGTTGAATTTAAGAATCTTACACTTGGGTATAAAAATCAACTTCACAAACATAAGACAGAGAAGGAATAAGAAAAATATTTTGGGTTTTAATAGACTAAAAGCTCAATAAGTGTAATATTGTAACCAAAAAAGCTAAGACAGGCTTGGAATACATTATGAAATGCATAGCTTCTAAGAGTAGAGTGTGATAACCCACTGTACTCTGTCCTCATCAGTGCCCATTTAGAGTACTATGTTCAGTACTTGGTGATGCGGTTTAAGAAGATTGTTAAACTAAAGAGTGTCAAGAGAAGGTTAGTGAAGGCTCTTAAGTACATGTCACTTCAGGACTGATTAGAGTTTATCCTGGAGAAAAGAAGACTCATGAGGGACATGATAAATATCTTTGAGTGCTTGAAGGGATGTCATATGGAAGAGAGAGTATATCTGTTCTTTGTGGCCCAGAGGGCAGAACTAAAAGCAATCCATAGAAATAGCAAAGATGTGAATTTAGGTTTAAAGTCAGGAAAAACTTCCTAACAGTTAAAGCTATCAAAAAGTGAAATAGGCTGCCTCAAGAGGTAGTGGGTTGCCCCACCCACTCTTCAAGTAGAGAATGGACAATCCCTTGTTGAGAATCTTACAGTGGGGATTCTTTCTGCATATAATTTGAACTAGATGTACATGTAGGTCCCTTCAAACTCTCAGATTCCATAATTCTGGATAAGTCTGTCATAGGAAGTGGCTCTTAAGTTGAGTGAAAGACTCTAGTCATTCTAAGAAATAGAGGGGAGAAGGAAAGCATTCTACCAGGTAACTTATGGCTCAGCCCTCCTCTAGGACTTTGCAGGAAATGATTCCAATAACAAGGGCTTATCCAAAAGGTTCATTATATTTTTCTGGCTACTTATGCATCTTAACCAGAGTTCACTGTAGGAAAATATCCAAATGTAGCTGAGGTATGGCTTAGAGGCAGATGGTAGAGTAAGGAACAGAAAGGTAGACTTGGGGTCAGGAAGACCTGTATTCAATCTTGCCTCTGATAATTAATAGTTCTGTGAATCTGGGCAAATCACTTAATCTTTCTCAGTCTACTTTAAATAATGAAGTAAATTACACATAAGATTGTAACATGAGTTTATGAGGAAGCTAATACTATTTAGATTGTAAAAGCTACCTCCAAAGGGCTTATAATGCTCTCAAGTCAGTGGCTTTGGGAACTATATCCTATTGATCATCACTTTTAAAAATCTACATGGAAAACAGTTTTCCACTATAACTTTCACATCCATTTAGCCAATTATACACTTTTTTATTGATTTAATAATGTATTTGGTTATGATGCATTCATATGAACTGCTAAACTGCAAACCTTTCAAGAAAATTTCTTTTCCAGGAATGTTCAACTCAACATTAAAATTAGAAAGATAACTATATCTAACTATCTATATGATAACAAGTACTCTACCATTAACATTTTTTATTTTGAGAAAAGAAACAAGGAAAAGGCAAAACAAATGAAGGATTTTGGGTGAGGGGCTATGGACAATGAAACTATGTTCTACCACCTAAGTCTATCATTTTCTCTATTGAACAAAACTAAAATGTGTCCTATAGAAAATCTAGGAAAACAATTTTAGCCTGTATTTGCACTCATTTATCCACCTTCTTCAAAAGGTGACTCAACATGAATTTTCAAAGGTATGAAGGATGAAAGACTAACTTACAGGTAAAGCTAAAACCCAGGTTAAAAGACTACTATAATTCCTCCTGCCAGATATATGGCACGATCTATCTTTGTATGAAGGAAAGAAAGTAAGTTTTTCTTTCTTGATTAAAAGAGTTGTTATTCATCATGTGATGGGGGTGGGGGAGTAGGGGGGTGCAAAGAAGGGAGGAAGGGACAGAGGAAGTTCACTGTTTTTGACTATGGTCCAAAATTATTTTACAGCTCTAGTTAATAAGTCACTTGTGTGCATAGTATCCCTGGATATGTGGAACCTCTTAGAAATATAGTTATAACATTCTCTGCATAAATGAAATTATAAGTGAGTTATAAAATACATAACATTTTATCTTTGTACCACCTTCCCCCATAACTCACTGCTAGTTCTGGAAAATGTTTATATATTTGGAATGAAAAAAAAAATGGCTTGTTACATAAACAATACGTCAAACAGCCACATTATTTCAATAGAATATTCCCTATTAAAAGTGTTATTTAAACTGTTCAGTTTTTTAAATGAATGTTCAGTGAGCCCCAAAATAACCTCTAATAGAGTTCAAATTTTCTTATACTAACAAAGATGGACTCTTACTTTATGAAATAATTGACAATCACATCAAACTCTGCTAAAAACATTTTAACTCTAAGATTCTTTTTTTTTTTAAGCAATCAGGGTTAAGTAACTTGCTCAAGGTTACCTGGCCAGTTTTTTTCTGGGTGTGGTGCTAAGTATCTGAGCCCGGATTTGAACCCTAGGTCATCCCGACACTGGAGCTAATGCTCTTACTCGCTGTGCTACCTGGCCGCCCCTAAGATTCTTTTTTTATTTTCCAGGAGATGGGTTGACTCTAGGAGACAAATATATGTTACAGATTTTACTTAATAAAATGATAAATAATAGAAATAAATGCTAAAGTCAAGGAATCTTATTCCTTTTAAAAAGGGAGAGAATGGATAAAATTCACTCAACAGATCTGGAGATAGTTTCCCAGAGCAGACACTAAAGAAGGTACTTTTTAAATAACATATTGTAGATCATATTTCATATAAATCAATCAAAACCAAAGTCATATGATGATTCATGGTGGTTTTATATGATTTCTAAATTAAAGTATGATCATATAATTTCCCTGTTGAAAAATATTCATTGGATCCCTACTACCTAGTCCAAACTCCTGAACCTGACATTCAGGGGTCTCTACAATCTGGTATCAATCTTCCTTTCCAGTCTTGTCTCCCACTACTCTATATGTAACCAATGAGCTAACCAAATTAGATTAATCACTGCTGACTTACTTTCCCCCATCTAAAGCTTTGCCCACATTGTCTGGCCTTTTTTCTAGAATGACTTCCATCATTCTTTGCCTGCCCCAATACTGCCCCACCCTTAAAGCCCATTTCAAAACTCATCTTCCTCAAAAAACCTTTCCTAATTCTTCATCAACCAATGTCCTTTGTCCCTCCCCTGAATTCCCACTGAATGTTGTTTCACATTCATTGCATTTAACATATTCTACTTTGTATTTTGTTCACATGACAATATGTCTAATACATTTTTTTAGTATAAACTCCTCTACAGCAAATTCTTTGTTTTATGTTTGTATCCCTTATAGTGCTTAGCTGTTAAATAAATACGTGTTGATATTTGGTTCCTTCAAATATATCCTGGAATCAGGAATTCCATTCCATTAGCTTCAACAATTCTATATTTTTAAATACAACTATTTCACTTGAAGGAATCAACAAATATTGATTAAGCATCTTTTGTGTAGACCAGTATAGTTGTTTCTATGAACTAATAAATGTTTATATCCTCCAGCACTTCTTTCATTAAAAAAACATTTATTAAACATCTAGACACTGCAAGGGTTACAAAAATGTAAGACATAAGACATATGACAAAGAGCCTGCCCTGAGAATTATGATCAGAATTACCTCAAAGTTTTTTTAATATATGTAGAATATTGAGGTACATTATGTTTATAGTTGTGAAACATGGATAGTTAATTCTGCAATAAATAACTGATTAGTCATATAGCTGTTCTGTGTAATTTAATTAATTTGATTTAGACCTCTTATTTCATTGATATATGGAAATCCTAATACTGAAACTCCCTCCACCAATGCATAACAGCAACTCACCAGTAACTTACAGTCTGAAAGACTGGCTTGAGGTACCAGAGGTGAAGCAGCCTGAACATAGTCACAGAGCTAATGGATATCAGAGGCAAGACTTGAATCCAGGACTCTTTCTGATTCCAAGGTCATTGACATATACATACTGCATCTCACATATGTATGTACATTACCACTATGATTCAAAATTATGTTACCTTTCAGATTTATAGTTTATTCTGACCTCATGGTTATTTAAATTAAAGATGTGGAATTAACACAGAAACAAGAAGCATTCGCAACCCAACATCTAAACAACTAAAGAGTTTAGCTTATACTAAGGAACTATGAACATTTCAAATTTTTAGCTTTCGATTTTTATAAAGCTGCAAAACTAGTAGAAAGATTAATTATATCTCTGGAACTTTTGATGCAATGGAAAAGTCATCCACATAGGTGAGAGGATTAAACCTATCATGTGCTTTTTGCCATTTTGTATAAACCTGCAATGAATCTATAACAGAATAACATGAAATATACTAATAATTGTCATGATAGGAGAGTCATGCATAATATGTGCCCATTCAATTGGATTAGAAAAAATTAAATCATGAACAATGCAAGCACCCGAAGCCTCATTAAAACTTCTAAAGATAGTCACAAGTTCTGTTGAGTTTTTGAGGTTAATTTTTGAGGTATTAATAAATTTAATGAAATAGAAAAAAAGCATATAAAGTGTTTTATATTTTATTACTTGGAAAAGTTTTTACAATTAAATGCCATATTTATCATCAAAGGCCAGATTTTCTGTAATGCACAAGGAAGCTGAATTAAAGGGATCACACAAGCTTAAGTAGAGGTTCTTTTCATATTGGTGGGTTTTTGTCAACTTAATCCTCTCCCCTTTGACCTTTTATGTGATATTTTTAGTATTGTCACTTAATTTGGTGTGGCATACTTCTATTTTGACATCACACTGTGATCCCTTATGGACCATAGTGTTGAATTTATTTTGCTGTATCAGGTTCTCTTCTGAAATCCACTGATTCATTTTGACATTGTCAAGTGTTTATCACAGACTTGATTGATATCATTTTGGCATTTCAATCATGCTGAATTAAAATGAAATGATTTGTAACATGGAGACATAAAAATATTTCTTCTGGAGCTTTTTTTTCCCTTTTAAATTAAACACAACTGTATTATTAAAACCATATGGGCATAGTATTATATGGGGAGGAACAGTTTGGGGTTCCATTTTTCTTTGGGCTAACCCCACAACTTCTATTTATCTAAATTCAACTAAATTCTTTTGAAGAGATTTTTATTTGTACCTTTAAGCAAGAAAAAATTGAGGATTGATCTCCATTAAATTAATAAAATAATATGGATATGCAGCACTATTATGGAGAGGAAGCATCTACAAGATGACTGAAATTCAATTCATTCTGAGGAAAAAGATTTACTAGAATCCACTGCTCATTCTGTTTATACATGTGTAGTATTTAGGCAAAGGATCATATATAACATTGCTGTTTTTATGAGGCAGAAATCTAAATATATGCTACGCTGAATGTTGTTCTGAGATTAGAGTGCTATCAACTTAGAACTCCCATGTATAGTTACAGCATATTTGACCCTGCTACATTCTTATTTGCAGCATACACATACATGGAATATACAGGGATAGCACAGTACGTAGCAGCTGAACTAATCTGATTTTAAAACGTGATAATCTGAGTGCTAGTATAATTATAGCACAATGGACTCCTTGGAATCTATAATACAATTTTCTGACAGTAATGGCTGTTAAGATTTGGCACAGGTTATGATAGAGGATAGAGGAATCTTCTTCCTGGAAATCTTTAAAAGCAGGTCAGATGTCAAATAAAGACAATATCCTGATCCAAGCCCTTCTTCATAACCATTTAAAGATTTGGATTATCATAATACTATATTTTCTAATGTAGGCTTTGGAGAAAAAATACCATTAAATATTATTTTTACTCCACTAGACCTAGAGCCACTTAAAACCACATCATTTGTGTATTTTTAACATGCTTAAATATGTATAAGTATTGTGCCATATTTTAGCTGGAAATAACAGGAAATTAGAAGCTTATCACAAATCAGGTTTATGGAAAAGCCAATAAACAGTGACATTATAATAGCTGTAGTTCAGTGTCATTTATGAGACAGTTAAAATATTATGTCTGATATACTAGTACCATAAAACTTGGCCTAGCCTTTTAAAATTTCATGAAATATATTAATCTTTTTGGTATCAATAGTACCATTAGTCTGTCTGGAATTCTTATGATTGCCCTATGAAGATGAAATTCCCAAACCAGTTGACAGATGTCATTATTTATAATGGAGGTAAGATGGTGCTCACTTTAATAAATAACAGTATTGTCCAAATACACATAGTCATGAAATTTTAAATGACATAAATGCCACAACATAAAACAAAAATAAAATTTTCTTGCTTCATTTACATAAATAGGTCATATTGCTATATCAAATAGCTATTTCCAAAGAATTTCAATCTTTAAAATAACATGAATTATTTATTATTTACTTCCTAGTGTTTAATGAAGTTCAGTATACCATGTGGTCACTGGATAAACACCTGATTAGCTGACCATATATTGATCAAGGATATGAAATCTCAATGCAATATTCAAGTCAGTAATAAAACATTCCTTCAATGTTTCATTATGGCATGGAGGTGATGCTGGGTTCTCCAGTGGAGAGATAGCAATGGAATACAAGTTGGGGAAGTTTATATCATGTAGGAGAGATTTCATTATGGGTCTGAGGGAAGACTATGTACCTGTAATTAGCTCAGTAAAATTTGTAAAGGCCTACCACCTGAGAATTAACCAATAGGTAATGATTTTTTGGCTACCATAACTCATTAAGGCTATCTACAAGGGAGTTGTGATTTTTATCAATAGAGAAAAATATCTACAATGATGAAATTGTGGATCCCTTCAGTACTAAAATATAAAAGAGAACAATATGTAGTTAACCAGAATATAAAATTATACATCTGAAAAATGTAAGAAAAGGTCTGAGGAAGATGCCTATTCTAAGCCAACATTGATAATTTTTGTAAGAACTAATTTGATCAGGTCAACTTCTGTTCAGAATTTCCATCCTAGAATGAGTGAAAGCTCATAAAATTGTTCCCCCCCTCCCCAACCAAAATGTCATTTATGACATTCTGGAATTCACATTTCCAAATCTAAAAATGCTCCCTATGATTCAAAGAATCAGCAGGAGCCAAGAGTCTCAGAACATTAGAGAGAGAAATAAGCAGGGTAATAAAATTCTATTATGTTCTGCAATGTACAAATCTTTAAGATTGACAGGGGAAAACGAATCTACCAGAACAAAGGAGAGTGTTTTTTACAAAACTGAACCTTTAAATTCTAATAGTCAAAGGTTGTAAACTTTGCTTCTAATGAAAGAAAAGTTCATACAGTCCATTTTAAATAATTATAGAAAACATCTATGTTGACTTCATGAGCTTAGTTTACAAATAAGGCTTGTTAATTACTTCTTATCCCCTAAAAGATAAGCTGTCAACTCTTAAAGTTACTTTGCCTATTTTTATTTCATTTTTTGTTATTGAAGTATTTGTTTTAGGTTGAATATAATAAAAAATATAAAATGAGAATATTTGTGCTTACTTCCTTACTTTAGCTAAAAATGTCATTTAAAAAGTGTCTATACTCGCCAAACAAGGCATTTCTATGGTCCTTGCAGATAATTTCTCCTTCAAAAGAATAGACCAAAATTTTCATTTTAACTTTAAGTTTAAAATCTGATAATTAAGAAAATCAAATCCAGTTAAATGCTATAGCTATGCTTTTTGCATTGACTTATAGTATTACAGATTTTTCTTTCCTGCAGAGAAATATTCAATACATTTCAAGTAGTTAGATAATTTAAGACACAAAGAAAATACTGCACATAAGGTGAAAATGATTTATATAAAAAGATAGATGTATATTTTTCTTATTCCCAGATGAAAATATACACCACCAAAATGAAAATTTAAATTCCCAACCCCCCACTTCCAAAAAAAGTTGAATCAAACTGTTTCCTGCAAGGCTGGAGTTCCTTGATGTTGTAGGACTACTAAATATAGCATTTCACTCATCTCAGCAGGAAACTGGTTAACTGCTTGTCTGTCAGATGTTTTTAATGGTCACCCCCCATTGAACAAATCTGAGGAGGCCATGAAAAACACCCACATTTAAAGAGGGTTGCTTGCTAGATCATTAAGGAAAGATAAAGGTCTGTACATTCATATGTGATAGATAACGCAATCATTGTGTCAAGAAAACATATGTTTGATTAGTACGCCTCAGGTTCATTAATCGCTGTGTCTACTTCACAGCAGGAGGCAGAGTTTCCATTGTAGCTACTACACGGAAGAGCAAAGACAGTGAGTAACTAAAAGAGTGACAGTTGAACACTAAATCCTGGGATATTCAAAACATGCTCAAATCTAGCAGAGTCTGCACACCAGCTGGACAAAAGACTTAAATCTTTATTAACACACAATAACACGTTTCTGGCAAAGAGACTAACAGTTGTGCCTCATAAATATTGGCTCGATAAATAGATTAAGTCAGCTATTATAGGTTCCTGGATTATTTCTTAACCCATCTGATGACAGGAAAAGTATTGCATTTGTTTGCAACCATCTTTATAACTTGCAAGTACATATCATTTTTTCATAATAACATACATATGCATTAAATGGAATAATAAATGTGGAATATATTTTAGGGTGTATCAGTAAATTACCAAAGATTAGCCAGCCTTCTAATGATTGTGGATTTAGCTATGATATTACATGGGGCAAAACCTCATTTAAGAATCACTACCATAAAACTAAAGGAATTCAGAATAAACACTAATAAGAACACAAAGGAACACTATACCACAGTATTCTTTGGCATACAAATATAATAACTGCTTCCCTTTTAGATAATTCAATTTGCTAGAAATCACTAGCAAAGGAAATGCACTTTTACAAAGCTACCTATGAATTATGGTAGTGGATATAGAGATGCCAATTGACTCCACTTCACCAACTCTTGAGGCCAAAGAAGAATTACTATTTCCTTTACTTTAGGGCTCCTGTGAGTCCTCAGGAAGTAAAGTCAAAAAATGAATAGCCAATGACACTAGGGGAGATGCATACACCTCTCCCTGAGGGGTGTATTTTTTATAGTTGATCTAAATAGAATGTCAAACCCACTCATCTATACTCCGGGGCTTATAAAGTATGTACCTTGTGACCATAATAATAATAGCCAAAATACCACAGTTCAGATACAAAATTCCTTGTAAAGACATTAATGGTAAAAATCAGCAAAGAGCAGATTAGAAAAAAACAACAACCAGAATAGAGTCCTTTCTATCTCGTAAGTACTCAGATATGTCTTGGATGGAGATTGTAGAGTCCTCGAGCCAGAGACAGCAACCTTAGAGGCCATTAAGTCCAACCCCTCATTTTACAGATGAGGACACAGGGTGGGAGAAGTTAAATGCACTGTCTAGGGTCACATGACCAATAAGTGTCTGAGCTAGGATCCAAAGCCAGATCTTCCTGACTACTGCTGAAATGCAATGGAAATTGTTCCATTAATGATTAATTCTTGTAACTGAATATTGAGTGTCATGTTGAGCAAGTATTTAGTCTCTCTTCTAACAAGGAACTTGAAGGCATCTTTGCAATACAATCCTTTCAGTCTGATTTATCTGCCTGAGGATAATGAAGGGCAACCATGAGTCTTAGATAAGGCTCCTGTTCCATAAATTTCTTAAGCTTGTCTGAGGTAAATGTAGACACATTATTAGACATAACAGTGCCGAGCAATTTGTACATTGGACTTAACTGACACAGATCTGTGCCAACTACAGCAAAGGTTTAAGATTACAAAAGTAAAATCTCAAAGTCGTAAGAGACCTCAAAGGGCATTTAGTCTAATCCATATAGGTACAGGACTTCTCCCATTTAGGACCTCTAGTGGAGATGGGAGTAGGGGATGGCAAATCTATTAACTCCCGAGGCAACCCATTTACTTTCCTATTTATATATTTTACATATATATATATATATATATATATATATATATATATATAAAATCCTATATTATATTTTTTAACCTTCTCTCCAAAACTTTTATTTGTTTAGCAGATAATAATTTATCTCCCTGCCATATTTGAAATAAACATATTATTCCATTTTCTTCCATCTTTTTTATAGTTCAGTTTTTATTTACTTATACTTTCATATAGCATTAATTGTAGGAAGGTTTTCCTTACACTAAGATAAAACATATCCATTCAATTCCAGCCAGTGCCCTCAGTACTGTTCCCTAGAACCAAATAAAAACAAATGAAATTCTTTCAAATGATAGCCCTTTGAAGATTTCTATTATGCCTCTTCTCTTGACCCTTAAATTATCTCTTCTCCAGGTTAAGCATAACCCGCTCATTTAATTAATCCTTGTACAGTATCAGTTCAAGGTACTTTCAGCATCTATACCATGATCCCCAGTCCCTGGCTGAGCCATCTCCTTTGCACTAGCTACACTTTGCTCTCTTCCTCATTTTAACCCCTTGGTGAGGCAGTTCAATTTGACACTTTTCTCTTCAGTCCTTTGCCTCTTAATATCTGTTATCATATATGCTTTTCCTTGAAAAAGATAGTCCCTCTCTCAACTCTGGACATCTTAACTGGCCATTTTCCATGCCTGGAATGTTCTCCCTCCTCAGTTCTGCTCCTTTATTTCCTTGCTTCCTTCAAGTTGCAGATCAAATCCTACCTCTACAGGAAGCCCTTCTTGATCCCCCTTAAGTCTAGGGACTTCCCTTTTTTTTATTATTTCCAATTTATCCTGCATATAGCTTGATTGCACATAGTTGTCTACATGTGGTCTACCAGATTAGACTGTTAGCTCCTTGAGAGCAGGGACTGACTTTTACCATTCTTTATATCCCCAGTACCTGGCATGGCAACCAGTACATAGTAGGTGCTTAATAAATGTGTATTGACTAACTGACTTCAGCATCCTGGTTGCCCTCCTTTGGATACAACTTATAGGTAGCATCTTCATAAAATGTGTTTTCCTTAACTGAATACTATATTCCAGATGTGACCTGACCAAGAAAGATTATAAAGTGGGACTCTCATCTCTCTCTTTCAGGATACCATGACTCTCAATGTAGCTTAAGCATTTGAGCTTGCAGTCTACTAAAAACTCTCATAACTAGTCAGAGATCATAGGATTATAGATGTAGAATTGGAAGGAAATTAATGTATAACATTTTCATTTTCTAGATGTGGAAACTGAGGCCAAGAGAGGTGAAATGATTTGTTTAGGATTGCAAAGACATTAAATGGTAGGGTCAGGATCTGAATACAAATTTTCTCTTTTTTTCCACTTAATAGTATTTTATTTTTCTTATTACATGTAAAGATAGTTTTCAACATTCACTTTTATAAGGTCAAATTTTTTTTACTCCCTCCTTCCCCAAGATGGAAAGCAATCTGATATAGGCTATACATATGCAATCATATTAAACATATTTCCACATTAATCATGTGGCACAGCCCATTTTTGCTTCATTTTATCTCAAATACATTTTTATTTTTTCTTTTTTTTATAGTTAGCACAATACTTTAAAAATATTTTTAATTAACTGAATACAAATTTTATTTTTTGGGGGGGGGAACACGTTACAGAAAATCTTTATTATGCATGTAAGAATCAAGTCAAATATCATAAAAATAAACCATACATGAAACAAGGCATGGAAGAGATCAAGGCAATGCTTGTGACCATAGTGAACTAGATATGAAAATGTAGTGGACACATTGTATTTTCTGAGGGAAATTGGGTTTTGGATTACTTGAGATCACTTGGCAAAACCAACCCTATTATAGCCTTTGAAAAGAGGCAGGTCCAGTTAACTTGGAGGTGTCACTGGTTGATGAGGCTGTAACTTCAGATTTTTCAGGTACACACTTCTCCCTCCCCCAGAGTCATTGTGAATTTATTTTATTTTTGCACATTTTGGTCTGCTTAGGTAGGCCTTAGAGATTTGAAGCAAAAGTGCATTTAAAAAAAATCTAGAAAATGAATAATTGGAAAGTTGGACAGTTGGGCCATGACTTTTAGCCTATCACCACTGGTACTTCAGACTGTTGTCCTTAGTACCTGAGGTTTTCCTTCTGTGTATTCATGATGAAGCCATGATATTGATCTCTAGTGCTCCCCCACTGTCATCCAGTCTAGCAAGGCTTGGCAAGCACTTCATGGATTCAGTTCCCATGGGGGTTAATGTGCAGAGGAATGAATTGAGCCCTGAGGAGTACAGTTGACTTCTGAGTCTCCTAACAAACCTGCTATTTGAAAAGGCTGGAGTCACAAGTCAAAGGCACACACGCACACACTTGTGCACACACAGTATAATTAAGTTTAAAATGATTTTTCATTGTCGAGGTCAGATTTCACTTGGAATGAATTTAGTCTATCCTATAATTGGAGGAAAGGTACAAAATATTCCTCTCTGAATGAGCTAATATTTCTTTTCTTTCCTAATTTCTAATCAGCCTATATCCTAAATATAACTTAAATGAAAAAATGAAGTGACTATTACAGGTAATCTCCCCCAATTAATTAGAGAAATATGTAGGTCTCTAGTAACTTATTTCTCTGTGTGTGTGGAAATGGATGTGTGGGTGAATGACAGAGAAAAGGCATTATTTCACCTTACTACTTTTGATGACTGTTTTCTTAAGTGCCTGATCAATAGGTAACATGCATAATACAGAAGAGTAAAATCTTAAAACAAAGTGAAAAATATCAGGGCACCAAAATTAAATACAAACCTGGAATGGGGGTGAGGAAGAGGGGAGGAGTCATGATGCCACCCTCCCCCATGGATAGAATGTAAGCATCTGATCCATTAATGTCATTTGAAATCAGGTGCTTTGGAAGGAATACAAATTTTCTAACTCCTAATTCAGCATACCTTATACCTTACCACACTGACAAATCATCTGTTCTCTAGCCACACCTCACCCATCTGTCCTTGTTAAACTGAACTCATGTGAGATATTACTTTTATCTTTATAAAACTTTATTATAGTTGACCAATATTCTACCCTTTCAAGATATTTTCTTGGATTTTGATTCTATCATCCAACATTTTAGCTTCTACTCCCTGTTCTGGGTCATTTGAAAATTTAATTTATAGGCTATGTTTTTATCCTAGTCATTGATCAAAATTAGAGAGAGACAGAGACAGATACAAGGACACATCCCTAGGGTACTCTATTGGAATATTCCTACTAAGGTGACACCAAGTCATTCACTAAGTCCCAAACCTATTTAAATGTACTATTATAAAATGAAATAATGTGTAAAGTGCTTTGTATATCTTTTATTTTTATTTTTTGCTTTTTGGAGGGCAATTGGGGTTAAGTGACTTGCTCAAGGTCACATGGCTAGTTTTTGTGTTAAGTGTCTAAGGCCGGATTTGAACTCAGGTCCTCCTGACTCCAGGGCCAGTGCTCTATTCACTGCGGCACCTAGCCGCCCCTTTGCAAATCTTAGAACACTATATAAATGTTAATTATTATTATTCTTGTTACCCTTTATACTACCACTAATCATCTCTATATTTTGTCCATAGGGATAGCATGAGAGCCTTTGCTGAAAGCAAATAGGAAGACTTCAAGTCATTCTGGGAAGGAGTCTTATCATAGTAAGAAATTCCTCACCTGAAATAGTCCTGAAAAATTAATACAGATTCTTGATCAATGCATTTTAGTGACTTTCCATGAAAGGTAGGTATCTTTGGCAGGTTGTGCTCAATTCCAAATAATGGGACATGTAGCATGTAATATAGCCAGATGACAAATGCCTTCCTTAATCACAATATAATTTCTCTATAAAGGGGTATAATTTACAGAAAGAAAATTAATAATAAAGATTGAACTGAATGTCTCAGAAAGATTTTCTATTGTTCATTCCAATGATAATGAGACATTTACCAATCACCTACTGTGTACAGAGTACTCTGCTAAGTGCTGGAAAAGATAAAAGTTTAGATAAAACACATCTTCAGGTCATGTCTGTAACCCTACAAAGGTACAATCATGCATCCCAGGCATGGAAGTCAACCGGTGCAAATGCACAATGACAGGAGATGGGATATTGGATTCAGGGAATAGCAAGTGGGCCACGTTGGTTAGGACATAGAGCGTGTGGAAGGACTGAAATATAAGTGAGAGCCACATTGTGAAGTTAAGCTGAAGGGTTTTTGTTTTACCCTAGAGGCAATAGTGATCACAGAAGAGTCTAGAAAGAGATAGTAACATAGAATTCTATATTAACACTGAAAGAGTTCTCTGGCTTTTGAGTACAACACTCACTTTTTGCAGAGCAAGAAACTGAACACCAAAAGCATCTTCTGCTAAACCTATGTAATTTTTTTTTCTCATAAGGCAAGTCTAAGTTCTCATATAAATGGGTTCCCTTGACTCTTTTCCTTTAGTGTTTTCCTAAACCTACTGCGTTTTCCTCTCTTTATATCACCAACAAACTTTGCGTCTTAGACAACCCCTCATTCCATCTATCCTGTTTGTTTGTTTTTTGAATCTTAGTCTGGTTCAATGCCACAGAAACAAATCAAGTTCAACTGCTAGGAAGACAGTTGTACTTACAACTACACCACAAAACACAAATGCAATTTATGACAGTGCATTTCTAGCTTTCAAATGAATTGGTTCATAGCTAGATCCAGAGGGAATGACAAATAGCTCCCCCTTATAAACTCCCAAATACACAGAATGAAATCTGTTGTGAAATATTATGAAATCTGTTGATAACTTCTAGTTTCCAGGAACTTCTAGTTACTATGAATGCCTTTGAAATTGCTTCCTTCTGAGGCAAAACAATCAATTTCTTTCTCAAAGGCTTTTGAGATCCCATCATGCAATCATGGAATAGGACCTTTTCTGTGGAGAAACCACACTACCCATTCACAACACAACTTCTGGCAATATCAATTGGCTAATTACTATAATCATGAAGAATATAATAATTTGAACAACAGGCTTTGTGAAAAAGTACTGTAAAAGATGTATTTATCATCTATAATGGCTTCATTTCATATTTAGAACCATTAAAAACTACCACTAGACATATTGCAGTATCTCAAAGAATCTTTTCCTTGACGAATATATCATTCTGGGGCTTTAAAATCACTCGAATAATAAAGATTGAATTACAAAGATAGTTCCTAGGATTCCTTCTCCAGTCAAATCAATAAAGTCAATTAAGTACTTACTAGTAGAAGGCATTGTGCTAAGAACTAGGAATATAAATACAAACAACAACAATAAAAATAGTCCTTGTCCTCAGGGAGCTAACATTTTGAGGGTAAGATAATCCATAAAAAAGAGCTGAAAAAGGTGTGGGGAGGAGAAGGTACTTACTTGGGGAAATTAAGGAGAAATCCTAAGAGTCATAAATGGAACAGGGAGAAGAGTAAAGGAGTTACCATAACTGGCCTGGACCTTCCTCAAACTGGAGAATCCAGAAGAAACCTACCAATTGGGGGGGGGGCAGGAATGGAAGGATCATCAAAGTTCTTCAGGAAGAATCTTTATTCTGCATCTCTGAATCTGTGTCAGTGGAATCCTCTGAAGCATAAAGAACTTTAAAGAATGTTATGTCTAAAATGATTTGGAGATATTGTGGAGTGTGCACCTCTTAAATTCTGTTGACACGAAGTCTTTGTCTACATGCAATGATTAGCATTAATATCACAAGCTGTCTAATTTCTATGACATGCAATAAGGCAGCCTCATAGTCTTTCTTGCCAAATAAGGTTCCATCAAGAAGCACTCTTGGAGGATTGTGAAATCTCTATACAAGACATAACATGTTATGTAAGAAATCCCCCAAAATTATGATGTTGAGACAAATGGCACAGTTTCTATATGCAGCAATGCTCTGAGCAGATTATTTACTTTGTGAGATTTAAACTTCTGAAGAGTGGTGCTACAAGTGAGTTTTCAATAATTCCACATATTCATTAGATGACTTAGTCTTGAGTGATTAAGGAGTAGTGAAAAAAAATTCAGTGGTTCCTCAATGCCCATAAGCTCCTTAACTTTGCATTCACAGTTTTCCACAATCTGACTCCAGCCTTAATTCATATCACTTTCCTCCATGGGTGCTGTGTTTCTGCCAGCCTGTTCCATGATCCTATTCTTTCCTCAACTTTCTTGGAAGATAGCAAGCATTTGTTTAGGGCTGTGGACTTTGTTTACTTCAAGACAGGACAAAAGTGGTTCTGTATACAAATCCTAGGAAGCTGGCGTCAAACTCTTCAATATGATGAAAAGCAGTCATTTAATTATAGGGTTGGGTCAGCTATTCAGCTGGTT
This sequence comes from Petaurus breviceps papuanus, assembly GCF_028583685.1. Lineage (NCBI taxonomy): Eukaryota > Metazoa > Chordata > Mammalia > Diprotodontia > Petauridae > Petaurus > Petaurus breviceps. The sequence goes on from NW_027186304.1 coordinate 85,321,894, forward strand.
CCTGCAAGTTACTTGAGGGTGGAGTTGTATTGCTTGAAGTTGTCCAGCATTAACTATATCTAACTGTTGCCATCAGAGGAGGTGTTGGGTCGAGTATCAGAAAAAATAGACAAAGGATGGTAAGACATTCCGATGAAAATCTTGTTATTGCTACAAAATGACTCTGGGCAAAACCCTGGCATGTCCTCAAGCTCTTTTTGACCTTATTCATCCCTGTGCTTTTGCATGTGTCTATCTCCCACTCTCTTATGCATGAAATAGATTCTTCCTCCATCTCTGTTGAAATCCTTCACTTCTGTTAATGCCTTGCTTAGGTAACACTTCATCCAAGAAGTCTTCCCAAATTCTCCCTTTGTCTACACTCAAACTAAACACCCCTTCTCCCATTTTAACCATGTATGAATGATATCTATCTCTTTGACTTCTCCTCGTAGACTTACAACTTTTAACTTGGACTGTATTTTATCATGTATATACTTTTTCTTGTTAATCAGCATCAAGCTTCTTGACGACAAGAACTGAATTATTTTTCCATCTTTGTAACCTTAGCACCTACTATAGTGCTTTGTAAATGGTAGATACTTAATAAATACTTTTTAAAATTTGTTGAATAATACAAGTTGTAACATGATTCAATGAATAGAAGAGGTGATGATGAGGGAATAAGAGAGATGAAGATGAGGGAATGACTCCTAGATAGAGAATCAGGAATGGTGTCATGAAGCAGGTAGCATCTGAATTGGTCCTTGAAATATGAGAAACATCTCAACAGGTAGAGATGTTCTATTTCTTCTCGGTATGGGGGACGATTTGTGCAAATACATGGAAGTTAAAAAAAAAATGGGAAGCAGATTAGGAGTACAACCTGCATGAAATGAAGTAGTGTGAATTAAAGTTGAAGTCAGATTGTAAATGGCTTTGAATACAATGTCAAGGAGTTTATATTTTATTTGTTAGGCAATAGGAAGCCAGGGAAGATTTTTAAGATAACAGATAAGAATGAATTGAACATTGATGAGACTGAAACAAAAAAGAATACTTAAAAGGATATTCTGGTAGTCTTGGGACTAGGTTGACTGGAGAAGGAATAAAAAAGGGATTATTGTAAAAGATACTGTGTAGGGGGCATCTAGGTGGCGCAGTGAATAGAGCATGGACCCTGGAGTCAGGAGGATCTGAATTCAAATCTGAACTCAGACACTTAACACAACAACTAGCCATATGACCTTGGACAAGTCACTTAACCCTAATTGCCCTCCCAAAAAAAGGCAAAAAAAAGATAATGTGAAGACAGATTTAACATGCCTTGGCAATTGTATGTGCAGGTGAGAGAGATAAAGAAGGTTGGGGTGGGGGATGGGGAAGTAAAGGGTAACCCTGAGGATACATATTGAAAACCTTCAATCATCAACAAAAACAAGGAAATTAGGGGGAAAGGTGAATTCTGAGGGAAAATATAAATTCAGTTTTGAACATTTGAATTTGAGGAGCTAGTTGGATTCCTACAGGACAGTGTCTCATAGATAGCTATAAGAAGGGATCTGAAGAGATGAAATGTAATATTGCAAAAATAATTGAATCAAATAATTGAACCAAAATATTTCTGTTAAGAGTCCTTATAATGGCAAATAAGCATTGTGATCACATCATATATTGCCTCAGGGACTCAGTTTACTTAGCTGTAAAACCATCTGGTTGTGAAGACAGTATATTTTTTTAAAGAAAAAAGTACTTATACAAATGTGAGATAATGCTGGAAATGTGGAATTAGAACTGGGGTGGGGATCAGATATAGATTTGGAAGTCACATGCATTCTTTGATATTTCAATGGATTCATTATTTCATTGTTATACTGAAAATGTTATCTGCCTTTTTATCCATTGTAATTCTTATTTATGTCTTATCTATAGATCCTCCAAAGAATATCACACAATACAATACAATGGAGACCTTCTGGTTTTATTAATATTTGAAAGGTACCTGAGTAGAACATAGTTTATCCATCAAGATATTGTTCAAATCACTTCTTACATGGTAGTACCACTTTTTTATGCTGCAAACTAACTGCACTCACTATGTGTTGTCTTTCCATAGCTCACTGGGTCAGCTGCAATTTGACTTATTTGGAGATGACAATGTTCCAGGATGCACACTCTTAGAATCACTGTGGGATACTAAAAAGGAAGGCCTTAGCCTCATTTCTCAAATATATAGCTAATGAGTCAAATTTACAAGAATACAAGTCATTCCCCAACTGATAAACAGTCAAAGGATATGAACGGGCAGTTTTCAGATGACAAAATCAAAGCTATATATAGTCATATAAAGACATGCTATATATCACTATTGCCTAGAGAAATGCAAATTAGAACAACTTTTAAGTACCACTTCACACCTATCAGATTGGCTAATGTGACAGAAAAGAAAAATGACAAATGTGGGAGAGAATGTGGAGAAAATTGGGACACTTATGCACTACTGATGCAGTGTGAGTTGTGAACTGATCCAACCATTCTCAAGAGCAATCTGGAACTATGCCCAAAAGGCTATGAAACCATGCATGGCTATACATGGACCTATATGTACAAAATTATTTATACCAGCACTTTTTTGGGGTGGTGAAGAACTGGAAATCAAGGGGATGCTCATTAATTGTGGAATGGCTAAACAAATTGTGGTATATAATTGTGATGGAATATGATTGTGCTATAAGAAATGACTAGCAGGATGCTTTCAGAAAAAACATGGAAAGATTTGCATCATCTGATGAAAAGTAAAGTGAGCAGAACCAGGAGAACATTGCACAAGTAATAGCAACAGTGAATGACTTAGCTATTCTCAGCAATATGATGATCTAAGACAATTCTGCAAGATTCATGATGAAAAATTTTATACATCTCCATAAAAAGAACCAATGGAGTCTGAATACAGTGTTTTTCTGAATACTGTGTTTTCTTTCACAACATGACTAATAAAGAAATATGTTTTGAATAACTGCAAATGTATAACCTATATCAAATTGATTGCCTTCTCAATGAGGGAAAAGGTAGAGAGAGAATTTAAAACTCACAATTTTCAAAAAACAAATATTAAAAAAATTTATATATAATTGGAAAAATGAAATATTTTTTTAAAAAGGAAAGCACTGGGTTGTTGAAATGCTGCATATACTCCTAATCCATTACCATTTGTGCTCAAGCACAAATTATACTCCCAAAAGAACCTAAAAAACATTTCTAAAAATTACAGTCTTGAGTAAATATCTGAAGTTGTTAAGGGAACAAATGGTGTTTTAATCACTATTGATTGTTGAAGGCAATGGTTTCTGAAGAGAAGAGGAAATCTGAGTAGTAAACCACTTCTTAAAAAGATTAATGCCTGAAAATAGGATTTAGATTTTTAGACCATGGTTCAAAATATAAGAAAAATAGGTTAATGGCCCAAGATGTAGTGTACCTAACAAGAGCTGGTAAAAAAAATGCCTGGAATCTTGCAAATCTACTTAAAAGGATTTTAAAATAAAAAGGGAGTTAAAGGAAACTGCCTATGTTTGGATAATTAGATAACATATAGAGTAGTTATGGTATAAAAACAACAGTAGAGATACTCCAAAATTCACAGGAGACAAAATCCAAAAAAGAAGTTAACATATAGAGGAGTTACCCTCTCTCTAACATATATACATGTATTTTATTATTTATTGTATGTTACCTATATATATAGTATATTACTATATATATAATATATAAATATATATTGTACCGTGTGTGTAATACATTTCAGGATGCCACTGAAATTTGTTTATCAGGGGCTTGGCAAGGTCAGTCTCATGGCTTTAGGAGCATCACTTTGGAAGCTGTGTGGAGGTTAAACCTAACCTAAAATTCAATCAGTCTTAGGCTGCATCAAGTGTGCAGAAGTCAAGTCAACAAGCATTTGGTGTCTATTTGGTTCCAACTCTGTCCTGGTTATACCACAGCTAGAAGTTTGTTTTATTTTGGGGGATCCATATTCTAGGAAGAATTCTAGAAAACATCAGGAGGTAGGCAATCAGGATATTTTATTAAAGACATTGATAAACTGTAGGGAATCCAGAGGTGAACAACTAGAAATACTGAAAAGCCTGAGATTATAGTTGATTATTATATTTGAGATTCCAATTCATGGAATGGGAGATATTTAGCCTTGAAAAGAGTCAGGAGAGACATGATATTTGTCTTTAACTAGCTGTTAGAAATAACAGAATTTAGAACAAAAAGTGACTTTTGATACCATTTAGCTTTGATACCACTCTCATTTTACACATAAGGAAACTGAGGCTTGCAGAGGTAAGTGATATAGCCAAGGTTACAAAGGAATTGATGGTAGAGTTAGGATTCAAACCCAGGTCCCCTGACTTCAAATTGAATGTTCTTTATATATCCTAGAAGAGTTTTCATTTAGAAAAGGGATTAGATTTGTTCTACTTGATCACAGAGGGCAGAACTAGGAGGAATATATAGAACTATAGAAACTGATTTAAATTTAAATCTAAGCAAGGAAAAAACATTGTAAAGATTAGAAATATCAAAGAGTGGAATGGATTGCCTCGAGAAGCAGTGGGTTCCCCATAACTTGGGGTCTTCAAGGAAAGATGGATGACCACTTATTGGGGATGAAATACCAAGGTTCTTATTCACTTATGGATTGGACTATACAGCCTCTACAATCCCTTCCAACTCTGAGCTTCTGCAACAAGCCAGCTTTAAATTGCTGTTTTGTTTTACATTTCCTGCCTTGTTCTTTGCTCACTAGATTTGGCATTCCCAGTGAACTATGGCTTGACCCAGAATGGCCTCTGGCTTGCTCTCTCTCTGATCAAAGATTGGACCCCTTTTGTCAGGAAAGGTCTCCCCTTCAATCTTGGTGTTTGCCTTGATCATCAATCAACATATGTGGGCCCTATTCCTTTCCACATGTCCTACATTTATTTGCCCCAAGGAGAAGGTTTCCCATAGAACTGACATTCAACCCAAATAAACCCCTTCCCCTTACCTGATGTGAAAACCTGGCCATATTACTCTTTACCCAGGGTCAGGACAGGGGAGAGAGAACCTCAAAACATGTTGTTGTAGCAATAGTTGGAAAAAAACTGAAGAATTGTATAGGGTTGCTTCAAAGAGTATTTGCTTTGCTTACCAGCACACAGTGAGATGACCAGAGAATCCAGGATTCTGCACAATGTGAACTGTTCAGGTATTGTCATATCTAGAGAATTTCCACAGTTTGGGCCAAAGTAGCCTTCATTGTATCCTACTTGACAGGGAGGGTTGCCTGCTAGTTTACTCCCTAACCCTACAGAAAATAAATCTATATTGGAAAATGTAGAAAAGTACCTCCAAATCCTCAGGAAAACTTTTGATTGCTTTCCTGAGCCCAAGACTATTAACCAGTTGATTTGCCAGAAGAAACAGGGACCATGATAGATGCTAAGTGAGTATTTGTCATGAAATGTGCCTACCCTAGTGAATCAATTTTCAGAAGCATTGGGCATGACTATATGTTATGAATTAGTACAAGTTAGCATAGCCAAAAATGTGTTTGGCAGTGTTTGGTGACATGTGTGTGTGTACCTTGTTATAACAATAGATGTAACAATTCCTTTATTATTCTTCTAACTTGCTTATGATGGTTAAATGTGAGAGTCAAGGAAGAATGTGGGGTATTATAGAGAAGGGATAGAGAAAGGGTCACCATTTAGTTTATTTAATGTTCATTATAAACCCCCGAGGGTGTACAATTTGAACATGGAAGTTGACATTTCCAGTCTGGTATATTTTGTATAACCTCTGTTTATGCTCTTCAGTTTGTACAATGGTTCTGCAATTTTTAAAAGATTTAATAGAGAGAGATGGGGTCTTTCTTGATGAAATCCTCATTTATTCAAGGGGTCTGCTCAATATGCCAAGTGCATTTCAGTCTTCATCCAACAAAATCTATTTGCCAAGTTGGAGAAATTTCAATTTGGGTAAAAAAATGGGATTCTGAGAGGCTCATGGAGCAGTGGGAATTCTACAAGGATCTGCATAGGGTGGAAAATGTACTGAAGGTTAAGAACTTCCAAATTAGCCCTAGGACTACAGCAGTTCCTCAGTTTTGTGGGACAATACTATGACTTCATCATCAGGGTCTTTGCCCTTTTCATAAGGCTTTCACATGGAAAAGTGGGATGGTGAATTAATTAAATAATCTGAAGAACCCCTACACTGATCAACCAAGACCCATATTAACAATTAATGGTGCAGAACAATGCATCCATTGTCACTGTGGGGACCTTTCTTACAAAAATTGTACCACTTTTCATGCTTCTCAGTGCAGAGAACACACATATATACATGTATACACACATATATGTGTACATGTATACATGCATATATACATACACACAGATTTATCTGGAAAGTTGATTGGTGCAGAAAAGAGTGAAGTGATATAAGAGGAAATATTCATAGACATTTAAAACATTTAAACATATACACTTAAAACAGAGGCACCAACTTTAGGGAGTATGGTAATGAATCATAATGGACAAAGCCATAAGAACTGAGAGAAGCTTTAGAATACCTGTCAGTGTAAATCACAGCAGGTTTCTAGATATTAATTTTTAGTAGGTCTATTTTCACTATTAGATAATGCCAGAATACTGCATTATTTTACAAAATGTGGGTAGGGATACTTTAGCAGAAAACAGAATTAGAAAAACCATTGGATCAACTCTAAGAACTCCTCTTGCAAGATTATAAACTTTGTAGACATTTTACCTCAAGTGGGCAAATGAGATTTGATTCACAAACAGTATGCAATGGAACACTTATACTGAGACTCACAAATAACCTGTTTTCTAGGCTTACACCCATACAAAGAAGAAAATCCACCTTCAGTGGACTCTTGTACCTCTGCTTTTGCCCGCGTGTTGCTACAAGTAAGACTCAGTGGGTAGTACTTTACTTTTACTATGTCAGAATCAAGACCTCAGGATTGGGAGAGACCTTTGACAGTTCTCATCCTTCCTGACCATTCTGCAGCTTTTGGTATGGCTGACCACCCCCTCCTCTTGAAAGCTCTCTCCTTCCTCAGTTTTTCTGACATTATTCTCTCTTGTCCATTTTCCTAGTTGTCTTACTTCTCTTTCTTAGTCTCTTTGCTAAATCATCATCCAAATCACAATCTCAATCACAGGATACCCCAGGAGTCTGTCCTTGGCCCTCTCTCTATTCTTTCTCTTGGTGATTTCATTAGCTCCCATGGGTCCAATTATCATCTCTATGCAGACAATTCCCAAATCCACATATCCAATCCCCATGTCTTTCTTGAACTCTAGTTCTGTTTCAAACTGCTTTATTGGACATTTTCACTTGGATGTCCCTTTGTTCACAAAGTCAACACATCCCAAACAAAAAATAACATCTTTCTCCCCAAATCCACCTCTCCTCCAAACTCTCCATATTGTGTAGAGGTCACCGCTCTCCTTCTTAGTACCTGGGCTGGCAATGTTGGAGTCATCTTCAACTCTTCCCTTACCTCCATGACCAAGTAGTTGTCCAATTTTATTGTCTCTACCTTTATAACATGTCTTATATCCATTCTTTTCCTTCCACTCATTCAGCCATCCCTGTAGTCCAGGACCTCTTTATCTCTTCCCCGAACTACTATAATGCCCTCCCAGTAGTATTCCCAGCTTCTAGTCTTCATCCCTTTCCAATCTATACATCATATAGTTAGTTATGAAATAATTTTCCTTAAGCACAAGTCTAACCATGTCACTCTCCTGCTCAAGAACATTTAACAGTTCCTACTGCCTCTAGGATAAATACAAACTCCTCAAATTGGTATTGAATGCCTTCTGCAATCTAGTTCTATCTCTATTTTCTAGACTTATTTCACTTATGCAATGCAGTGTGACCAGAATCATCTACTGTGGCCAAATGTGGCATTCTACCTCCTACTGCTCTGCCTTTGCATAGCCTGTGCCTGAAATGCTTTCTCACCTGACCCCACCTCTTACACTCCCTACATCATTTCAAGTCTCAGATCATGTGTCACTAACTCTGTGAGATTTTTCCTGATGTTCTTGGTTGTTAGTGCTCTCTCTTTCCATAAATTATCTTGTATATTGTTATGTATTTGTGTGTGAGCACAGATAGATATAGATATAAATATAGATGTGGATATGGATATAGCTATAGCTACATCTGGTATATCCCCCCGCAGAATGTAAGCTTCTGGAGGGTAGGCAGTTTCATTGTTCTCTGTATTTACTGGCACCTAGCAGAGCGCCACACAAAGAGCAGGAGTTCAATAGATGACTGTTGAACTGAGTTGACCCAAGAAGCTATCTAGTCTAATCTATAAATGAACAGAAATTTCCTCTATAAGATTCCTGAAAAGTAATCATATAGTTTCTACCTGAAGATCACCAGTGATAAGGAGCCCACCACCACCTCCTTAGACAATTCATTCTCCTTTTAAACATCTTCAATTATTTGGAAGTTTTTGCTTACAATAAGTCTAAAAAGGTATCTTGAGAATTTTTACCCATTATTCCTACTTCTGCCTTAGGGCCAAGCAGAACAAACACATCCCTCTTCCACATGAGAAGCCTTCACACTTAAAAACAGTTCTCATATCCACTAAAGGTCTCTTCTTCTATAGGTAAGGATCTCCAAGACTCCTTAAATTTATCCTTACATTGTTATAATTTCCAATTATTTCACCATGCAACGAATGTCACTTTGATGAGGACAGAATACAGGAAGACTGTCACATCCCTTGTTTTAAAAATTATGCTACCTAAGATTGCATTAAGTTTTTGTAACAGTTATGACACACTGCTTACTAATATTAAGTTAATAACTCATTAACTCCAGGGTTTGGGGAGTTTTTTTTCTGTATGAACTATGGTCATGCCATGCTTCTCTGTCTATGCAGTTATCTTTTTTTAATCAAATGAAGGCCTTAGAATTTATCCTAATTAAATTCCTTTTTATTAGTTTCAGCCCATTTTTAAGACCAGTGGTGTCAAACAAAAAGTGTGTATGGGGGGCCCCCCATGGGGAGAAACTGAACTACACATAAAGATCCCTGCTAGTTACATATTGACTTAGCAAACTACAAATGAACATTATCTATGTTCTATTGTATTTTCTCCTTTGCTAAATGCTTCCCAATTACACTTTAATTCAATTCCAGCAGTACTCTGCAGTATTGTAGGTTTGACACTTCTCTTCTAGACCATACGGACAATTTGGGTCCCAAATCATCTCTAAATTGTATTAGCTATTCTTTCCCATTTTTTGTACCATCTTCAAATTTGATAAGAATACTCTCTATGGGTCAAGATGGCGGAATAGAAGCAGGACCTCCCCGCTGCTCCAGCTTCCACTTTCCCCAAACCATGTAAAAAGGGGACTCTAAGCAAACTTTGGAGCTGCAGAACCCACAAAATGACACAGAGAATCTAACTTCCTGCTGAGGACAGCCTGGCAGGCCGGCAGGAATTGGCCAGTGCAGTGCTCTGGGAGCCCAGCCCCACACCCAGGCTTTAGCCCCAGGGCGGGCCTGACTAGCCCTTGGCCGGAAGGACTCCAGATCAGCAGCAGCTATGGCCACCAGAATTATCAACACATAGATGTGAAGGACAAAGTGAGAGGTCAGTGCAGTCTGGACTTTGGGACCCAGTAAGTGGGAGTGCATTGGCTTTTGCCCCCGGGGCAAGAAGCTGCTGAGATGCCAGCACAGCCAGCCCGCACCACATGGCAGCTTCAGCTCCTGGCCTGCAGAGTGTAGGGGGTCCAAGCACCAGTCTGAGGGGTAATCGTTCTTGCTTTAACCTGCTTGGATCTGGATTGCAGTCTAGGGTGGAGGTCCTGGGGTGTGTGTCTAGCTTGCTTGTGTGGAGGCCTCAGAGAGGGCACCCATCTAATACCTCCAGCAGCTAAGAAAACCCCAGCATTTGGGATGAAAGCTCCCCTGTCTGGTGAAAGAATTTTACTGTGGCAAAAAGCCCAGGGGTCAAGTGACTGAGGGGCAACAAGCAGACAGAAGATTCCAACATTACACTCCTATTTTGGGGACAAAAAGGAGCAAAGCATGGAACAGGAGGAAGACAGTGAAGTCAGAACTCCTGTACCAAAAGCTTCAAAGGAAAATACGAGCTGGTTACAGGCCATAGAGGACCTTAAGAAGCAAATAAGAGAAATGGAGGAAAAATTGGGAAGAAAATGAGAATAATGCAAGAAAATTATGAAATGAGAGTCAACAGCCTGACTGAGGAAAATAACACCTTAAAAAACAGACTGACTCAAATGGCAAAAGAGGCTCAAAAGGGCAATGAAGAGAAGAATGCCTTAAAAACCCAAATTTTCCAGATGGAAAAAGAATCTCAAAAGCTCAATGAGGAGAATCATTGCTTCAGAATTAGATTGGAGCAAATGGAAGCTAATGACTTTATGAGAAATCAAGATGCTGTTAAACAGATCCAAACAAATGAAAGAATAGAAGACAAGGTGAAATATCTCATGGGAAAAACCACTGACCTGGAAAATAGATCCAGGAGAGATAATTTAAAAATTATTGGACTACCTGAAAGCCATGATCAAAGTAAGAACCTAGAAATCATCCTCCAGGAAGTTCTCAAAGAAAAATGCCCTGATGTTTTAGAACCGGAGCGCAAAATAGAGGTTGAAAGGATCCACAGATCACCTCCTGAAAAAGATCCCAAAAAGAATACTCCTAGGACTATTATAGCCAGGTTCTGGAATTCCCAGATCAAGGAGAGAATATTACAAGCAGCCAGGAAGAAACAATTTTAATATTGTGGAAACACAATCAGGATAACCCAGGATCTGGCAGCTTCTACACTGAGGGATCAAAAGGCTTGGAATATGATATTCCAGAAGTCAAAGGAGCTGGGATTAAAACTAAGAGTCACCTACCCAGCAAAACTGAGTATCATGTTTCAGGGGAAAATATGGTCATTCAGTGGAATAGAGGACTTTCAAGCATTCTTGTTGAAAAAACCGGAGTTTAATAGAAAATTTGACATTCAGATACAAGAAGCAAGAGAAGCATGAGAAGGTAAACAGGGAAAAGAAATCATAAGGAACTTATCAAAATTGAACTATTAACATTCCCACATGGAAAAACAATAATTGTAACTTATGAAACCTTTCTCAGTAGTTGAAGGGAACAGAAATATATTATATGTCTATATATGAGGGTATATGGGCATATGTTTACATGTATACATAGATAGAGGGCACAGGACCAATTTAACAGGAAGGGATGATACTTAAAAGGTGAAATTAAGAGGTGAGAGGGGCATATAATGAGAGGAGATGGGGAGAGACAGAATGGGGTAAACTATCTCATAAAGAAGAGGCAAGGGAAAATGGTCACCATGGAGGGGAATAATAGGAAGGCAAAAGGGAATGGATCAACCTTATTCCCATTGAATTTGGCTCAGGGAGGTAATTAAATACACACTAAATAGGGTATCTCACCCTACAGGAGAGTAGGGGGGAAGGGGATGAGAGGCGGGATGATGGAAGGGAGGGCAGGCTGGAGGGGAGGGAAGTTGGAAGCACCCACTTTTGAAAAGGGATGGGATCAAAGTAGAGAACAGAACAAGTGGGAGGTGGGATAGGAGGGAGGGAAATATAGTCAGTCTTTTACAATATATCTACTATGTTATTGTTTTGCATTAGCCACACATGTACAACCTATACTGAACTGCTTATCTTCCCAGTAAGGGTGGGTGACAAGGGAGGACGAGAATGAATCTGGAACTCAAAGTTTTAAAATCAAGTGTTTAAATATATATTCTATTATTAATACTATTTTACATGTAATTGGGAAATAAGATATACAGGCACTGGGGCATAGAGATCCACTGGAAAAGTTGAAAGGGGTATGGGAGAAAATATGGGAGAGAGCAGATTGGAGGAAGGGATATCCTGTGGGACTGCTATTTTGGGGTAGTGGGTAGGGGAAAAACAGGGAGAAAATTTGTAACTCAAAATCTTGCAGAAATGAAGATGTAAATCAGAATTTAATAAAGCATTTAAAAAAAAGAATATTCTCTATGCTTTCAACCAAATCATTTGTAAATGTTGCAAGAACACAGTGCCAAGGAAAAATACCTGATATATTCTACTACAGATCTCCCTCCAGAATAGCACTGGTTCATTAATCACCATTCTTTGGGCACAGTCATTATATCACTTATGAATCTGCCTAACTGTACTATATCATTTAATTCTATCTTATATACGTAACTTGATTATAACGAGATTTTGTCAAAAGCCTCACTAAAATCCAGCTAAATTATGTCAATGACATTTCCCTGATCTATCAGTTTAGTAACTCTGTAATAAAAGGAAATGAGGCTACTCTGACATAACCAGTTTTTAACAAACTAATGACTTTCTAAGCAATAAAAACCTTTTCTTTGTTAATATGTTCTAGAATGTTGCCAAGAGTCCAAGGGAAGATTATCAGCATATACCTGGAATATTCCACCTCCTCCCTCTTTGCAAATCAAGATGTTTTGGGCTCATCTTCAGTCCAGTGGGCCTCTTGCATATCCCATGATTTTTCAAAGATAACAGTTCACCAATCAAATTATTTCTATAGTTCATGATGAAGCCTTTCTGGATCTATGGATTTGAATTCACTGATGATGCTACTTTAGTAACATTTTGTTATTGTTTGGGGGGGGGGGGTTGTCTGTTAACCATTTTTGTTCTAGTCATCCAAGTACAAAGATCATACTATCTGGTAAAGAAAACAGAAGTACATGAAGAGCTGAGTAGTTCTGCCTTCCACCTGACACGCATTACTGTCATTCCATCTATCCTTGGTGGTTCTATTATTTCTTTGATCTTCTGTAAGGCTCTGAAATTTATTTCCATTCATGCAACATTTATTAAACACTTATTATATGCAAAAAGTCTGTGGTAGACACCAGAAATGCAAAGACAAAACCAAAAAACAAATCCTACCCTCAGGGACTTTATATAAGGGCTGAATAAACCATATTTTTGGTCCTTAGAATTCTCTAGCAGTTTATCTTATTAAAGGCTTTAGAATTTCTGATATTTTTACAATATTTTTATATTCATCCTTGGTTATCTTTTGCTCTTCCAGATTCTGCACATATGTATTAAAAATTTGAGTTCATTGAGTTTCCTGTGCATCCATATTGGTGTCTTCAGATGTTACTCTTTTTCTTTCTCAGCAGAATCATTCATGTTCATGTTGTCAAATTTTTTCTTTATAGAATTCCATAATTCTTAAGCTGACTTCTGTGGAGTCTTGGCTTTAAAACATGGAACCTTATCCATTCTATCTAAAAACTCTCAAATTTGGTCTCCCAAAGTCTTGGGTATGTATAAATTTATACCAACTATTTCCCTCCTAGTTCAAAGATGGTAAATCAATTTTACAGAAAGTTCTAATTTTTTTCTGCCTTGGCAGCCAGTTTTACTTTTTTGGTAGGAATTAAATTCAGAGTAAGAATTCTCATGATAATTTCCCATGCCTTTGAAAGGATGAAATGGAGAGCAAGGAAAATAAAGAATTTCTTTTTTTTTTTAAGCAATTGGAGTTAAGTAATTTGCTCAAGTTACACGGCCAGTTGTTTCGTGTGGGTGCCAAGTATCTGAGGCCGGAACCGATCCCGGGTCTCCTGAGGCCGGGGCCGGAGCTCTTACTCACTGCACCAACTGGCCGCCCTGCAAATAAAGAATTTCTAAGCCATCCTTTTTGAAAATAGAAAACTCTAGATGTCCAAACAATTCATGTACCCTTTCACTATTATAATTCGACAATGAATCAGTTTTGAAATTTGCCTCCATAAGTCAGCAACCAGTTCCGTTTGGTGCAGTGGAAAGAATGCCAGGCCTGGAGTCAGGAAGACCTGAGTTCAAATCTGGTCTCAGGCACTTAGTAGCTGTGTGACCTTGGGCAAGTCACTTAACCTTTGTTTGCCTCTGTTTACATGGGGGTAATAATAGAACCTACCTCCTTGTTTGGTTAGTTGTTGCCCTTCATTGTCAAAGAGTATCAAAATAACATCATTATGCTACAGTCAAGTTACAGTGTGTCCAAATATGGCTGATCAAACCACTATGGGCTTGGAATGTTCTACATAGGTTGGGCACAAATAATCCATGTGACCATTTTGGATGGCTTCTCTAAATTTTCACATCTCACATTTCTTCAAGCTACTTCAATTCTGCTTTGCTCATAGAATTTGCACCTTCTCGGATGTGGGCACTGCAATGCTGAGCAGTCTTTGTGCTAGTATCTCCCATGTCACACAATCAATTCCAAAGTTCTTAAGAAAAACCTTGAAAGAGTCCTTGTATCACTTCTTCTGACCACCATATGAATGCTCACCCTATGTGAATTCTCCATAAAGTCTTTTTGGCAAGCATACATTTTGCATTTGAACAATGTGGCTAGGCCATCAGAGTTGAACTCTCTGATGTAGAGTTTGAATGCTTGGCAGTTTAGTTGGAGAAAGGACCTCAGTGTCTAATATCTTATCCTTCCAGGTGATCTTCAGAATCTTCCTAAGACCATCCAAATGGAAGTAATTTGTTTTCCTCGGCATGGTGCTGGTATATCACCCATGTTTCACAGGCATACAACAATGAGATCAGCACAACAGTTCTGGTAATCTGTGCATCAACCTCATTATCAGTGTGTACATCCCTGGAAAGTACACTACCAAGGTAAATGAACTTATCTACAACATTCAAAACTTCTCTATTTACTGTAACTAATGGTTCCACATATGGATGGTGTGGTGGTGGCTGATGGAACACCTATTTTCCAATTTTTTTGGCCAAAATTAGCACAAGCAACAGAGAACTGCATCACAGCTTCAGAGCTACATTGAGTGCACAATCATCTGCAAACAGAAAATCATGTGCCAACACTCCCTCTACTTTGGTCTTGGCTTGTAGGCTTTTCAAGTTGAAGAATTTACCATCTGTGTGGTAGCTGACTGTAATGTTAATGGGATATAAGATCTTCCCTGACCATTAATAGGCCTCACATGGAGCCCATTAAGGGAAGCTTGCTTAAGGGAAGCTTGCTTGTAGGAACCTTTTTTTCACACCTTTTGCTAATTTCTTATTAGGCACTGAGACATGAGGGTTGTGATGCCTTATGGCTCTGAGAAGTGTATATATACTCTGAGTTGGTATTTTGCTTTGGGGGCTCACTTATGAGAAGGATCTTGTGATTCCCTGGTCAAGATTCTGAGTGCATATGTTCAGAGCTCCCAGACTGCTCAGACGAAAAGGCTCTCTCAATTCAGGGATGTATGTAAAGTGTATAGTTGATTCAAGTAGTGAGAGCCCTGTGTGTTAGTCTTTATTTCTCTGCTTGTATTTTCTCTGAAATTCAGGGTGCTAACTTTTCCTCTGCACTAGTGAATGTGATTAAAAAAAAGACTGTTGACCCTTTAAGTAGCTCTCTTTCCCAGTAAAGCAGATCTAAAAACCTGTGCTAACAGCCATCCTGGGCATGTCACTGACCTTAATTTTGTGTTGAACACCTCCTAATATTATTGTGAAGATCAAATTTAATAACTGTAAAGCGTAGTGTTTAGAACATAGTAAATACTATATAAATATTAGCTATTATGGTTATTATTTTGGGCTAGACACTCATAATATACTCTCACCAAAATTTCTCTTCTCCCCAACTCCTACACTTATTCCTTCATAGATTTCTACAAACCAGCAGAGCATTTTTGAAATGTAATGCTGTTCCCTGACCATTTCAATTTATCTATTCCTTCTGCATAAGAGGTATCCTTTCATTGTAGTATTCTAGTCACGAGAGGAAGTTTTACAGAAAAAAAGCACTGGACTTGAAGCTAGACTATCTGGGTTCAAATCCCTGGCTGACATTTTACTTAACTCTAACAAACTTCTGGTACGACCATACCTCTGCACTGCATTTTTATCAGATCCCCCAAAAATAAAGGGAGAAGGGGAAATGCTATCTTTACCTTCCATAGAAAAATCATTTCAGGACAGAGGTTATGAGTTAAGCTACGATGTGACAAAATGTGTGCTAGAAACTTCCTGGTCTAGCCAAAGTTCCTTGTGAATGCCAAATTCAATGGGCAAGGCTAGAAATGGGAAATGAGGTTCAAAGCAGCAGTCTGAAGTCAAGGAAGTTAACACAGAGTCAGTAAAAACAAGGCTATCAGTGTTAGCAAAGTGACAGCAGAGTTGGCGCAACTTCTCTGGCTAAGGCATCGTTCTTTCATGGTAGTGGTGGTGTGTACAATACTCCCACCTTGTTCTCCTGGGTTAGTGAAGCTGGGGCCTAACATGCAGTACTGCTACAAGATAGACATCACTCCTCCCCATCATCCTTTCTTAGAAATTGAGGCTGGGGTTTGGTTGGTTAGCAATGGTGGGAATTGTTCTGGGGAATGCATGTTGCCCACTGGCTTCCATGTCACTCCTGGTACCTGGTACCCTGACAGTCCCTTAGGTATTGAAGCAGTAACATGATGCTAGGATCTTTGAGACTCTGCCTTCCTCTTGTTCATTTGAAAGGGTAAGGATCTGAGAGATGAAATTTGGGGTCAAAGTGAGCTTATTTTAAAAAGGAAGGGCACAACAATAGGTACAGCCTCTGGAATGAGGGTAGCCCTAATCCATAGGCCCTAGGACTGAGTACTTGAATGATCACAAAGGTTATGAGAGGATGGATAGAATCCCTTCTGTGCCTGGCTTCCCAGGAGTGTTATGCCAGGTAGTCTTTGGTTTCAGGTCACTTTGGTCGCTTATAGGGTATACCGCAAGTTTGCCTGGGCAGTCTCCAAGTGATCTAAGTAATGGTTGACTTTGAAGACTGCAATATATTAGGTAACTATAGGAAAAATGAGGCTAGAAGCCATAATTGGTAGAAAATATCACATTCTGAATTGAGAAGAAAATGTTAAGATAGAAGTTTGGTTATTTTAAGACAATTTCAGTCAAGCTGATCCTAGAACATGGAACAACTCAGATATTTTTCAAGGGTATTATTCATACTATCTGTCCACTAGACTGGTCATAATGTGCTGAACAAAGGTGAATATTTACTAGAAGAGAAGTGAATTGGGCAGTTCAGAAATTAGAGAAAAGCTGAGGACTCCATTAGTGGTACCATGGAAAAAATGTTTTGCAAGTAGTGGGGATAGTGGTGATCTAAGTGGTGGCAGGAGATTTAACAAATGAAGTAAATGATATAACTTAGAGTGTTTACAATCACCAAAATGACACCATACCACTTGCACAGTCAATTCTGTAATGTGGTCTGCTGTTAATACCTCCCAAGATCAATAGAGATTAAGGAGTTGCAATAGTACTACTAGTAAATCTTCCCAGGGTCCCTGGACTGGGTCAGACATCATGTTACATTCATGGCCACTAAAATTCCTAGGGGACCACTGGTCAAGTTTCAACAAGACCATATGATCAGCAGCAAGGTCTATTCTATAGATCTGAGAGTTTTAAGTTAGAACAGGAAGAAGAGATGAGAAATAGCTAAAAGCCTGATTTCTATTCAAGCTCTCACAAAGGATAAGGATAGCTTCTATTTATATTAGGGCTTTTGTAAGAGTTTGCTAAACATTAATCAAAGGTAAATGAAAAGCTATACCCCTATCATGGATGGCAAGTGCAATAGGAATAAATCATGTAATGTGGCAGCCAAAAAAGCTCATGTAATCTTGGAATGCCTTAAGGGAACCATAGTTTACAGGAATAAGGAGGTGATAGTCCCTCTGTACTCTCTCCTAGTCAGACTATATCTGAAGTATTCTATTCAGTTTTGGGTACCACAGTTTAAGGTGACCATTGATAACTGGAGAGCACCCAGAGGAATAAAACTTGCATGATGAAAGATCTGGAGTTCATGTCATAAGAGAACCAAATAAAGCCATTACAGATAGCTATTTTTAAGTCTTGAGCACTACTCAAGTGGAGAGTCCTTTCGGGAATGGGTTGGACTAGATTAGTACTAAGGGCCCTTTCAATTCTAAAAAGTTCTGTGATTTCTAATGGAATTTAATGTTTACTTAGTGGGAGTATAAGATGAAATCATAGATAGTTATGATATATAATATCATTTGATAAGTGCAGAGAGCTTTAAAACAAACTACTCTATCAGGTCTGTGGGGAGTTTTATCAAAAAAGAAAAATAAAAGAAAACAAATCAGAGAGAACTGAACAGGCATTACCAGCAGATGAGATGAGCAGATGTGAGAACAATGACACGAAAACAAGACATCCAGGTGTACTGAAGGGTCAAGAGAGTAGTAGAAGTCCAGTTTGGTGGGAGTATATGTATGGAGGAACTGGTAGAAAAGGGGGAGGGGAGAAGGGTGACATTTGTGGAGAGCTTTGAACACCAGGCAAATAAATTTCAGCTTTATTAAACAAACAACAGGAATCTACCAAAGATATCTGAGTTTGGGTGTAACAAACTAGATCTATAATACATAATAATATTTTCCAAATAACAGAGATTTCATAGCAACAAAACAGAATTAGGCATGAAGCATTTCTTCATGCTGCTTAAAAGAGGCATGCTTATCCTTGGATTTTTTAGTAGATACTAATAAATCTGTTAATATTGTAGTCTACAGTAATCCACATACCATTATCTTATTGGGTTTACATTTCTAGCTGTTTTTAGTACTAAGATGTTTTTTATATTAGTTGAATACCAGGAAGAAGAAAACAAATAGTTTTCTTGTAGTTCTGAAGCACCAGAAGACAGTATCAAATCTTCAATCATCAACTTGATTGGTGACACCTGACAGATGAATGCTCCAGGGACTTTTTACAATTAGATTAATGTTCCCACCTAAAAATCTTATCACTGCCAAACTCATACATGGAAAGAAACATGAGACTCCCTAATTGCACAGTAACATTTTAAAAGAAGTGGCTCAGAAGCAAGAATCTACCAATAGATACAGGATTTCCTTTCTTTAAAGGCTTAATTTTTACATTATTCCAAATGGTAGAATTTATCATGTGAAGCTGAAAACTGTTTTAAAAATAAGTTGAAATTTCTTTATGAAAACCATCTCATAAAACCAGAAAGTTATAGGCATCCTTACCTTGCGAGGGCAAACATGTAAATAATTTTCTATGCTGCAATGATTCGCCTCAGTTTTACATCAAGCATAACATGGCAAGGATGGCATTTTGCATATAGGTTCATCATTTCTTATTTGTTAAAAATCACTGTGCCCTTCATTAATCTATTCTAATATTTATTTTTTCTTTATAGATTTCAAAATTTTGGATAACTGAAAACCAATAAATCTACTGTATTTTCAATAAATAACAATAATGGATAAAAATTGTAGAGAATGATAAATAATGAAGTGAAATGATGAAACTGACTCATTCATCAAATTCATCAAAGGATCAAGCCACAGGAAGATTTACATCAGATTATTCCAAAGCTCTAAGAACTCCTGGGACAATTCAAATAGGTCTAGGGGTGGTTCAAGGCATCGCAGACTAAACATGAACCATGGGAAAATCACAGAGTATACCAAATCTCTAAGAGTTCTATAACTGACTCAGTCCTTGGGAATCAGAAATTATTTAAAGTCAGTATGGATTACTAAGGTTATTTGCCAAAAGAATAGAGTCCACTATACCCATTCTAGACCTACATAGCCACTGCAATGTTCTGTTTATGTAACACCTTGAATATTCTGTGCTCTGAAGTAATACCCATAATTAAGCTTTGTGGGGGAAAATGTGTTTTTAAAAGTAAAAAAAAAAATTGTCATTATATGACCTTAATAGAAAAAAAATTTCACTTATGCTAATCTAATAACAAAATTTTTAGCTAAGTATGGTGTTGCACATCTGTAATCCCTGCTCCTGGGAAAGCTGAAGCTGGAGATCTCTTGAGTTCCAGAGTTCTGAGCTGCAGTGAGCTGAGATCTGCACCAGGGCCAGCAATGTGGAGAAACTCTGGGAGGGGAGTAGTCAACAGGCTTCCTAAGCAGGGGCAAATTGGCCCAGGTCAGAAATGGAACAGGTCAAAACTCCTGGACCGATCAGTAGTGAGTGGCCATTACACTTCCAGCCTGAGCAAGAAAGAAAGACTCAGCTTTAAAAAAAAAATCAAACAAAAACTTTTAAAGACTTACACTTTTCAAAAAAAAAAAAAAAAGGTAAATTGATGCTTTGATGGTAAAAGGTAGAGATTATAAACTTAAAGCAATATAAGAAAATCAAGGAAGTCAAAGGGACATTCTCAGATTCTCAAGAAAACCAGACAAAATAATTCCTAATGTAAATTTCACTAGGGTAAGATTCTGAAGAAGACTTAGAAGACTATTTTCTTCACTATAATATTATAGATATCACAAAATAAGAAGCACAAACAATAATTATCATAATAGCTACATTTATAAAGTACTCCGAAGTTTGCAAAGTTTTGTTTTTGGGGGTTTGTTGTTTTTTTTTCTACAAATACCTCTTTTTATTCATAACAATAATCTTCGGAGACAGATACTATTCTTATTCCCATTTTAAAGATAAAGGAACTGAGGCAAATGGAGGCCAAGTGACTTGTTCAGGGTCACACAGACAGTAAATATCTGAAGCTGAATTTGAAATCAGGTCTTCCTGACTACAGGATCAGCACTCTATCAACTGCACCACCTAGCTGCATTAGTTGAAATGCTCAGAGTTTGAATTGCATTTAAAAAAGAAAGCTTCAAATTTAAGAAGTTACTTAAAAAGGCATCCACTGGAAGCCTCACTTTGCTGATAATGGCTCCAATGTATAACATCAGAAATGTGGAAAGCTCCTGTAAGAAATAACCATGGATATTTTTCTAACAAAATGAATTTGTTATTTGTGGTTTTGGTATGTGAATGCCTAATTCTGTTCTTTACATATAACATGCATAAGAACTACCTTTCCAATTTATACACTGAACATTTCACAAATATTTCTTTTTACTAGATGATAAAAAAGGTTTCATAAAAAGGCAATCTGAAATTAAATCAAGCTAGAAATAAAAATCAGAAAATGTGACAGGTACATTCACATCTATTTCACAATAAATAAGACATTTAATCTAAAGGAAACAGATATTGGTTACTAAATTATTTATTTCTATTTTTTGTACAACTAGTTCTCTAAAGATTTATTTAACTAAAGACTCCTCCCTGTTCCCCAATCAATTAACTATATTCACTTTCTTCCCTACCCACTCTTGATACTATGTACCCCTGAACAGTAGGTACCTGCCCTATAAACACTCAACCCTGAGTTAACTCCATCTGGTTTCTCTGTTCTTATTCTGAAAGATGCCAAACAATACTAGAGAAAAACCAGAAAATCACGCTGAGAGGAAAATTGTCATTTTTATTATATTAGCTCGACCCACACAAGCAATTGACATTTTTCCAAATAGTTAGATCTGACTTTATTTGTGTGAAAAGTGTTTTATAGTTGTGGTCATATAGGTCCTGAGTTTGTTTTTGCAGGTAGATTCCCAAATATTTTATAATGTCTACAGTAACTTTAAATGGGATTTCTCTTTCTATCTCTTGCTGTTGAATTTCATTGGAAATATATAGAAATGCCAAGGATTTATGTGGGTTTATTTTATATCCTGCAACTTTGCCAAATTTATTTATTGTCTCAAGCAGTTTTTTACTTGATTCTCTTAAGTATATCATCATATCATCTGCAAAGAGTGATAGCTTTGTCTCTTCTTTGCCTAATTTTATTCCTTTGATTTCTTTTTCTTCTCTAATTGCTACTGCTAACATTTCTAATACCATGTTGAATAAGAGGGGTGATGGTGGACACCCTTGTTTCACCCCTCATCTTATGGGAAATGCTTCTAGCTTCTCCTCATTACATATAATACTTGCTAATGGCTTTAAATAGATGCTAACTATTCTTTTAAGGAAGGCTCCATTTATTCCTATACTTTCTAGTGTTTTTAATAGGCATGGATGTTATATTTTATCAAAAGCCTTTTCTGCATCTATTGAGATGATCACGTGGTTTCTGCTAGTTTTATTGTTGATATGATCAATTATACTGATGGTTTTCCTAATATTAAACCATCCTTCCATTCCTGAAATAAATCTTATTTTTGAGATAAGTTGCTGTAGTCTTTTTGGTAACATTTTATTTAAAATTTTTGCATCTATATTCATGAGGGAGATTGGTCTATAATTTTCTTTCTCTGTTTTATCTCTTCCTGATTTAGGTATCAGTACCATATTTGTGTCATAAAAAGAATTTGGTAGGACTCCTTCACTAATTTTTCCAAATAGTTTGTAGAGTATTGGAATCAACTGTTCTTTAAATGTTTGATAGAATTCACTAGTAAATCCATTTGGCCCTGGAGATTTTTTCATAGGGAGTTGACTGATGGCTTGTTCAATTTCTGTTTCTGAGACACAGTTATTTAAGTAGTTTACTTCCTCTTCAGTTAATCTGGGCAACTTGTATCTTTGTAAATATTCATCCATTTCCCTAAGATTGTCAAATTTATGTGCATACAATTGGGAAAAATAATTCCTAATTATTGTTTTGATTTCCTCTTCATTGGTGGTAAGTTCATCCTTTTCATTTTTGATACTCAAAATTTGGTTTTCTTCTTTCTTTTTTTATCATATTGATTAAGGGTATATCAATTTTATTGATTTTTTTCATAAAACCAGCTCTTAGTTTTATTTATTAATTCAATAGTTTTCTTAATTTCAATTTTATTAATCTCTCCTTTGGTTTTCAATATTTCTAATTTAGTATTTAACTGGGGAATTTGAATTTGTTCTTTTTCTAGGTTTTTCAATTGCATGTCCAATTCGTTGACCTCCCTTTTCTCTAATTTAATCATGTATGCACTCAGGGATATAAAACGTCCTCTAAGAACTGCGTTTAATGCATCCCACACATTTTGGTATGTTGTCTCATTATTATCATTCTCTTGAATTAAATTACTGATTGTTTCTATAATTTCTTGTTTGACCCACTCATTCTTTAGGATTAAATTGTTTAATTTCCAATTAGTTTTTAGTCTGTCTTTCTATGGCCCTTTATTGCATATAATTTTTATTGCATCATGATCTGAGAAGGATGCATTTAATATTTCTGCCTTACTGCATAGAATTGTGAGGTTTTTATGCCCTAGAACATAGTCAATTTTTGAGTATGTGCCATGAACCGCTGAGAAGAAAGTATATTCCTTTTTATCCCCATTCAGTTTTCTCCAGAGATCTATCATACCTATCCTCTCTAAAATCCTGTTCACCTCCTTAACTTCTTTCTTGTTCATTTTGAGGTTGGATTTATCAAGTTCAGAGAGGGGGAGATTAAGGTCCCTCACTAGTATAGTTTTGCTATCTATTTCTTCCTCTAATTCCCTTACCTTCTCCTCTAGGAATCTGGATGCTACACCACTTGGTGCATATATGTTAAGTAATGATATTGCTTCATTCTCGATGGTGCCTTTTAACAGGATATAGTTTCCTTCCTTATCTCTTTTAATTAGATCAATTTTTGCTTTTGCTTTATCTGAGATAAGGATTGCTACCCCTGCTTTTTTTTACTTTAGCTGAGGCATGATATATTTTATTCCAGCCTTTTACCTTTACCCTGTGTGTATCCCTCTGTTTCAGATGTTTTTCTTGTAAAGAGCATATCGTATGATTATGATTTCTAATCCATTCTGCTATCTGTCTCCATTTTATGGGAGAGTTCATTCCATTCACATTTACAGTTATGATTGTTATCTGTTTCTTTCCCTCCATCCGATTCCCTCCCCTGTTAATGCTTATATTTTCTCTCCCCTTCTCCCTTCCCCCCCTTAATAGTTTTCCTTTTGACCACCACCTACCTCAGTATTCCCTTATCAGCCCCCCTCCCTTTTCCTCCCTTTTCTCCTTACTTCTTCCCTCCCTATTAACACCCCACCCCCTTTCATAGCCCTTTCCCACTCCTACTGCCTGTAGGATATTTTTATACTTAATGAAGTGTAATGGGAATGTAAATTTTAAAGATCTTTCCTGCCCCTAGGCTAAAGTGCACCAGAAGCCTGGGAAGGGAGGCTTGTTTTTCAGTAGATACATTTTGATTGGCCAGTGGGTCAATAAGGTTGTCACATTCTCGGAGCCAGGAGAAGGCTATATAAGCCCTGATGTGTAGCTTTGTTTTGGGACTCACTTTGAGAAGTGTTCTGTGATTTGATCTGAATTCTGGGAAGCCGTTGTTGAGAGTCCCCCGGCTTTGAAAAACCCAGAATGTGGAAACCCAGATGTTGACTGGGTATGGATGTAATGGTTGGACAGTTTGGAAATCTGTCTACTTGATGTTTCTGTCTTGATAATTATGCCTGTATACTTTGAGGTTCAGGGTGCTGACCTTTTCTCCTGAACAAGGTAAACGATATATGTCTGACTGATTAAAGTAAGCTTGTTAACCCATTTTGAGTTGCTTTCCTTTAACAAAGCAGATCCAAGAACCTGTGTTGGGGGCAAACCCTGAGGACGCTTGGGGTGCTTGCTGCTACATGAAGTATGTTATTTCTTCTTCGAACCAAGAGTGATAGGATCAAATCTCATGCAAAGCTCCTCTCCCTCCCCTCTTTCCCTCTTAAATGGTACTTTTTGTGTTTCTTCTCCATAGAGTCCTATGCTTAACTGGTTGTTATTCCCTCCTTGCACCAGAACCAATGAGGGAAAAGGTCATATAATACTCATCTCCCTCCTTTCTTTTCCTCTGCTTTATTGTTTTTTATGCCTCTTGTGTGGCATAATTTACCCTTTTCCACTTCATTCCTTGCTCTTCTTCCATTGCAGTCCCTTTGTAGTAGCCCTTAATGAGATTTTTTTTAATCATCATTTTGTGTATTTTATACTCATACCCTCTACTTGACTATAAACAGTTTGCTCTTATTTAATAGCAGGGTATGTGTGTGTGTGTGTGTGTGTGTGTGTGTGTGTGTTTACCTTGTTCACCTTTCTATGTCACTCTTGCATCTCATAATTGGAGGTTGAATTTTCCATTGAGCTCTGGCTTTTTCATCAGGAAGGTCTGGAACTCTTTTATATCGTTGAATGACCATCTCTTTGCCTGGAAGAATATGCTCAGTCTTGCCAGGTACGTGATCCTTGGTTGTAATCCAAGCTCTTTTGCCTTATGGAAAATTGTATTCCCCTGCCTCCAATCTTTCAGTGTAGAGGCTGTCAAATCCTGTGTGATCCTCCCTGTGGACCCTCAATATTTGAATTGTTTCTTTCTGGCCACTTGAAGTATTTTCTCTTTTACCTGGTAGTTCTGGAGTTTGGCCACAACATTTCGAGGACTTTTCAGTTTGGGATCTCTTTTAGGAGGTGTCCAGTGGACTCTATCGATTTCTATTTTACCCTCAGGTTCTAGTATCTCAGGGCAGTTTTCCTTAATGATCTCTTGGAGAATGTTGTCCAGGTTCATTTTTTCATCATGATATTCTGGTAGGCCTACGATTCTCAAATTATCTCTCCTGGATCTGTTTTCCAGGTCAGTTGTTTTTCCATTGAGGTATTTTACCTCTTTTTCTAATTTTTCATTCTTGTTGTTTTGTTTGACTAATTCTTGGTTCCTCATAGAGTTATTTGTTTCAATTTGGTTGATTCTAGTTTTTAGCAAATTATTTTCCTTGGTTAATTTTTGCAGCTCCTTTTCTATATCATACACTTTTCTTTCTCTTTTTTTTTTTTTAAAGCAATCGGGGTTGAGTAACTTGCTCAAGGTTACACGGCCAGTTATTTCTGGGTGTGGTGCTAAGTATCTGAGCCCGGATTTGATCCCCAGGTCATCCCAACACTGGAGCCAGTGCTCTTACTCACTGAGCCACCTGGCCGCCCCTAAGCAATTGGGGTTAAGTAACTTGCTCAACGTTACATGGCCAGGTGTTTCAGGGTGGGTGCTAAGTGTCTGAGCCTGGGATTTGATCTCCAGGTCACCCCAACTCTGGAGCCGGTGCTCTTACTTGCTGTGCTACCTGGCCGCCCCCTGTACACTTTTCTTTTTAGAGAGATGTTTTTTTCATTATAATGTTTTTCTAATTCTGCAATTTTGGTTTTGAAATAATTATTTATTTTGTCTTCTTTCTCTCTCATTTGGTTTTCAAAGTTCCTTTTGAGCTCACCTAGGAGAGCTTTCTGTGCTTGGGACACTTCCCCTGTTGATGTTTCAGCTGTGAGTGTGGAGTCCACATTGCCTCCCTCTGAGTTTGTTTCCTCCCTCTGAGGATAGTAGGACTCCATAATCTTTGTAGTCTGCTTTCTACCCATTTTGAGTCAGGTCTCTAGCCACGCCCTTCCTCTAGGGTTCCCAAGCCTTTACTGTAGAGGGTTTTGCCCTGGGGCAATAGTTACTATGTTTTCAGGGTCAGGGGTGGGGGTTGGAGCAGGCGGGGTTCACTCTGCCATCCTGGTCTTTGGAGGTCCTGATAGGGGCTTTTTTTTTTTTTTTTAAATTTCTGGGCTATGAAGTGGTAGTTCCAGGAGTATTTGCTGTCTCAGTCAGGGGCCCCTGCATTTGGTTCGTACGTTGCTCTTTCCAACCCTTTGGTGATAGGCCTGGTAGTGGCCCTTGTGATTAGTGGGTCAACCTGCCCCCCGAGTTGATCAGGTCTCTTCTGGGCCTGCCTCTGTGCACCACTTGCCTTCCAGGCCTGCCTCTGCCATGGACCATCCTTCTTAAAAAATTCTCATGCTTTGTTTTCTGTAACACTGTTCTCTCATAATTATCTTACCTCTCTGACTTATTCCTTTTCTGTCTTTTCTACAAACTCCTAATACTGTTAAAACTTTTGTATTCCCTAGGGTTCTCTCCAATGGTACCTTCTGTGTCTCTCTCTATCTCTCACTGTCTGTGTGTGTGTGTCTGTCTGTCTGTCTGTCTCTCTCTCCCTCTCTCCCTCTCTCTCTCCATCCATACTTTCCCATACATAGTTTCAATTATGGCATCTACATACCACTAATCTCTCCTCAGAGCTAGTGCCATATCTCAAACTCCTGCTGGATATTTCCATCTGATGTTCTGCTGATCCCAACAAGCCCAAAACTGAACTCATCTTCTCCTAAAAACTTCTCTCTCCCCTAACTTCTATATTTTTATTGGTAACTTCTTTCCTGTCACTTAGGATCTTAGCCTCTATTGTCTTTCACTCTCCCCTTTCTCTATTCTCTCTAACTCTTCATATTCAACTAGTTGTCCAGTCCTATTTATTCCACCCTCACAGTGACTCTGGTTTACCTCCCTTTCTCTCAGCCACTGAAACCACTCTTGTCCTGGCCCTTGTCTGTCCTCCTATGGATTTACTCTAAAGGCTTAAATGTTTTTACCTTCAGTCTATGCTGACCCAGTCTTTCTTTTGGTGATATCTGACTCTCTTCTGCATAACGTCTAAGCTCCTTCTATCCCACCACATAGTCTGTCATCCAGGAAGACTGGCCTCTTTACTGCTCCTCAAACAAATACCACATCTCCTGACATCAAGAACTGTGACCCGTTATCCTCATCTCTGCCTCCTGGCTTCCCTGACTTCCTTCAAGTCCCCTTTCGCACTTCCTACAGGAACCTTCCTGACCGCCTTAACTCTAGAGCTTTCCCTCCTGCAGAGTTGCTTTATGTGTTGTCTCCGCTGTTAGCCTGTTAGTTCCTGAAGAGCAGGGGCTCTCTTTTGCCTTTCTTTGTATCTTCAGGGCTTAGGGAAGTGTGTTTAAGAATGCCTAGTGACTGCGCAGAGAATAGAGCCCCGGCCCCGGAGTCAGGAGGACCTGAGTTCAAATCTGGCCTCAGACACTTAACAAAAAAACTAGCCATGCGACCTTGGGCAAGTCCCTTAACCCCAACTGCCCTCCAAAAAGCAAAAAAGAATGCCTAGTGACTGCGCAGAGAATAGAGCCCCGGCCCCGGAGTCAGGAGGACCTGAGTTCAAATCTGGCCTCAGACACTTAACACAAAAACTAGCCATGCGACCTTGGGCAAGTCCCTTAACCCCAACTGCCCTCCAAAAAGCAAAAAAGAATGCCTAGTGACTGAGTGACCTCACTGTCCTAAAGACCTTCAGTGGGTCCTCATTGCTAATTAAATAAAATCTTTAGCCTTGCATTCAGGTCCTTCAAGGACTCATACAGTCTAACTCATTTTTCCAGATTTATTTTATTCCCTTCAACTTTACTTAGTACACTGTATAAGACAGTGATACTTGATTACCTGTCCTCTCATCTAATTCTGTCCTCTCTTCCCTTTATGCTTTTGTGCACCTTGATCTCTGTACCTAGAACAGCTTTCTTCCCTCTAATCACCCCAAATCTCTACCTATTGACATCCTTTAAGGGACAGTTCAAGTACCATGTCTTTACTAAAGCCTTCTCTAAACCTCTCAATGAAAAATGATCCCTCCCCTTCCTTAATTTTTCAAGTTATCTTCTCTCTGCTGGATTTAAGAATCTTTCTCAAACTTACATATTACGCTTCTATTTGGGTACATGTCTCATCCCACTACTCTACTGTAAAACTCTTGGGACAGAGACTGTTATTTTTTATCCATGTACCAAGCTTGCATATTATAGATGTTTAATAAATGTTGTATTAATTAAATTAAGTTAAATTAATGGATTTGAATAAAATGTTATTGAGAAGAGGTTTAGATACATAATTACATGGGGGAAAGTCTACATTTTACAGAATTACCACTACATACAATTATTAGCCCTTAACAACAATAACATTTCTAATTTTTTTTTGGAGGGGGGAAGGCAAGGCAATTGGGGTTAAGTGACTTGCCCAAGGTCATACAGTTAGTGTGTCAAGTTTCTGAGGTCAGATTTGAACTCAGATCCTCCTGACTCCAGGACTAGTGCTATATTCACTGTGCCACCTAGCTGCCCCAACAATAAAATTTCTAAAAATTCTGAAAGATATAATTCTGGAAACTCTTCTAAAAACAAATTCAATGAATCACATTTTATCTATGGTAGTGACTGAAAATCTGCAATATAATAAAAGTTCATTTCAAACTAAGGAAACAATTAGAGAATGCTTATTCAGTCATTTAATGTTATTTCGAGAGTTATTTGACTTAATAACAATAGTTACTCAAATTCAGTTTACTATTTTTTCTAAGTACTAGGTGTGTGTGTGTGCACGTGTGTGTGTGTGCATTTTGGTAAGAAATTAGTCATTACAAATTCTATTTAAATAACAGCAACTGGGGGGTTTGTGAGCAAACCAATGGAAGACTAGATATTTTCTTGGATCTCCATCATTCTCAAGCCTCTCCATAATAGAAATTATGTGCCAAAGATAAAGTAACTTCAACCGTCTTCATGATCTAGGACACTCAGAATCCAAAAGAATGCCAAAAATAACCCCCCCAAAAAAACATTAACTAGCAATTACTGACCCTGAACTTAGCACCCTTCCTCTACCTCCCATAAGAATGTTCTATATCACTAGTGATATGAGAAACATAAATCAAATCAATCCTGAGATCTACTTCATACCCTATAAATTGGTAAAAATGTTCAAAAAATAGCAATGATAAATATTGGAGGCACAGGCACACTAATACATTATTGGTGGAGCTGTGAAATGGTACACCCATTTTGGGAAGCAATTTGGAATTATGTAAATAAAGTGATTAAAATGCCTATATCTTTTGAACCAGAGACTATTACTGGGCTTACACCCCCAATGAAGCTATTAATAAGAAGAAAGCCTTTATATACAGCAAAATATTTATAGCAGTACTTTTTTTATTAGCTAAGAATTGGAAGCAAAGTAAATGCCTATCATCTAGAGAATTGTTACACAAATCATGGTACATGAATGCAATGGAATTACTGTGCTGTAAGAAATGATGCCTGTAATGACCAAAGAGAAGCATGGAAAGATGTATATGAATGGATGCAGAGTGAATGCATAGCCAGGAACACAAAATACAGGGAAATATAAATGGAAAGAACAACTACAAAACAAGTATCAAAAATAATTACAAAAAAATTATAAAGATCCAGAAGATCTTGAATAAAGAGATATGAGAGGACAGTGGTAATCCATCCCTTCACGAAAGTTCACAGATATCACACAGTGCCCATGTTTTCAGGCTTTTTCTATGTATTGATAAACTGTGCTGATTTTTTTTTTCTTCTCTAAAAAATATTATTTGTTATATGGGATGGCTCTCTTGGTGGGAGGGGGGGTGCAGCAGAGATATACTTGGGATAACTACAATGATATAAGAATTGGAAAATATCCAAAACCATATTTTTAAAATAATAGCTAATGAAATCTTTAAAGACTTTTTTTCATAAAAATTGTCTTTATAGCTTGTGATAGAATATGGCTATGTTACATATAGACTGCCTGGCAGGTTTATTTACATCATATAACCTTAGGTTTACAAAAAATTGAAAACAGTTTCCATGAAACACATTAAATAAAAATGTTTTGTACAGAAATAAAAAAATACTCACAAAAAAAGCAAAGGCATTTGCTGGTTGTTAAAATCCAGGTATGAAGACAAATAGGACAGTGTTATTACAAAATAATTTCATCTTGTATATCCATTCACCCAATCAGACCAGGCTCCAAGAAATCATTCAGAAAATCACAAAGCAAGCTATGTACTTTCAATGCACTCCTCTGCTACTAAGAAAATATAGCTGATAAAGTTACCTGTAAAGATATAGTCTTTTGACTTCTTATACACAAAGAACCTTCTGCAGGGAAATTAGGACAAGGCTATGATATGCCCTGGCAAGCCAGTAAGCAAGGTATTTCCCACAGAGATTCTGTTCACTGATCAACCTCAGCTCAGTAATTCAGCAGAGATGGAGTATTTCACATCAACACCAAACCCATTCAACCAGAGAAGTCAATTAATATGTTAAAAGTACACATTTCTATTTACTTGTTGCATAAAAATCACAATATGGAAACCTAGAAATGGCTCAGTTTGTCCATAGGATAAAAATATATTATTTTGGTATCACAAACTTGAAAAACAATCCTAAGTAATTACCTAGATAATTGGTGATATGAGAGTGGCATTTTAGCTGGAATCAAGATCTTTAAAAGCTTCAATTCTATCACTGATAAGAACTAAAGAAAGAAAAGCAACTGGTTGAATTTACAAGTTCTTGAGA
Organism: Petaurus breviceps papuanus; assembly: GCF_028583685.1. Taxonomy (NCBI): domain Eukaryota; kingdom Metazoa; phylum Chordata; class Mammalia; order Diprotodontia; family Petauridae; genus Petaurus; species Petaurus breviceps. The sequence goes on from NW_027186304.1 coordinate 85,353,154, forward strand.
AAGTTATTTGTCAGCTTTGCAAAAGCCCTTTCTTCATTCACCTCAACTTTTAATTCCTGAAAGTAGGAATCAGTACTAGGCTCAAGAAATACCAGGAAATAAATTAAGCTTTGGCTCTCTAAGGATAAAATATTACTATTACTATTGATGGAGTTAAACACGGAAAACTCTGGGGATTAAATGTCTTTTCATCAGTTAATGAACTTCTATTTTGTCTTTGCAGATGACCATTAGAATTGAAACTTATTTAACTCTTTCCATAAACTTAGTTATATGGCCAAGCCTTCACTAAATGAAGTAAGTTCCCTTTAACTTTCCCTAAAGTAAATGAGTGAAAATATTCAAAACCACAACTTTTTCATGGAAGGTTTAAAAATCTTAAAGAAATAACCTGGAGCCACTTCATTTATGTCATTTACAACTGCCACATTTTAAATCACTTCACAATGTAGTTCATATAATCTATGGCTTCTGAAAAAGAAAATAATGGACACTCAAAATACTGGAAAAAAGCAAATTAATTTCTCTCTCATTTTCATAATATAGTAAAGCAAATTATTTATACGTAAGTACTTTTTCCTAATGACACCATTCAATCACAGGTATCATTTCATTGTTATTATTTCATTCTTAAGGGAAAGGACAGAGAAGTAAACTTTCAATAATGAAATTAGAGGGGGAACATAGTTATTCAGCTTTGAAGGATATAACTATCTAGTAAAGTTAATAAATGGTTAACGCTTGCCAAATGATTAAAAATGACCAAGAAATAAGTTTACACATAGAGATATCCTCTCCAAAGTAGTTATATTATTTAAAAGTATTAGTTCCCTTCCCCCAAATTGAGGATGTTCCAGAAGTCTTACTATAGTAATATAGCACTGCGTTTTAGAAAGCAAACTTTCTATCACCTATTCATGTATACAACAGAATTACAAGTTATTTCACCCTGTCTATTGAAATAGGATGCACTGATGACATCTGATGTAGATGTTATATTGTGTGGAGAATCATTTGATTGAATAAAACAAATTGCCATTTCTAGGTTTTGAATTGGACAAAGTATAAATTACATTTTATAGTGAGCAACCTATCTTCTTTGATAAATGGAGAACCAATAGCAAAACCTGTTCATGAGTAAACTCTCCATTAGGAAAATTCATGGTGATAATTTTTAAAAGAGGATGAGCTCAAGAATAACAAACATCTCAGAAAGGCTGGCTTTTTGTGTGTTTGCTAAAGAGGGAATGATAAAACAGGAGCACGTCAGAAATAAAAAAATAACAGGAAAAAAGAACTGGAAATGAGCAGAAAAATAGAAAATTAAAATGGAAAAGAACTATATAGCAAAGGCATTACTGGATAGACAGAAAATACAAGAAAATGATGCATGTTTGACTTTACATGTTTTCATAGGCTCATCCATCTTTATACTCATATTAATTTTACAATGTTAAAGTCATACTGGAAGGCAGGACCAAACTCCCAGACAGATATAAATGCTGAATTTTAAGTTGATTTTAAGAGATTTTGTTTCATACCTGAAAGCCTTGAATCCTTGCTAAATATTCCAGTTGTCTTGAAGGTTGCATTATAGGGCAGGGGGAAGTAGAAGAACTTCCTTTCAGACCTATGGCTTCAGATGATGGAGATGTCCCATTCATAAGGAAATCCCTGGCTATTGTAGTAGTGCTATTTGATGGTGGAGAAAGGCTGAAGAAAGAGCTTGAAGGCTGGCTCATTTCGTTGGATGACAAATAGCTTACTGCAAAGTCAGAAACTACTTTGTTGCGGCTTGCTTCCATCTCTTGATAAATATCAGGAGACAAATGAAGAATACCCTTTGGAGCTGTAGATAAAAAAAAGGACCATTTTATGATACTGGAAATAGTTTAAGTGTGAACAGCTTGTAGCATGATTAATCTAGATTCTAATACTGGGAAAATGACAAAACATCAAAGAAACATATGTCAAGTGTCCACTACAGAGTTGGTTGTAGTTGCCCTTGCCGAATTAACAAGGAGCCTTCACGATTCTCAGAACTGCCACTAACAGGGATAACACAGAGGGTCATCACAAGGCTTTTGTGTCTAAGAGGCAAAGTCTGAAAATCATACCCTATTAAGAGATGTGTCTGAGACTTAGAGCTTTTGCCATAATTTGCTGTTGTTCAGTTGTTTTTCAGTAATGTCCAACTGTTTGTGATCCCATTTGAGGTTTTCTTGGCAAAAATACTGGAACGTTTTGCCATTTCCTTCTCAAGGTTATTTTCTAGATGAGGAAATTGAGGCAAAGAGGGTTAAGTGACTTGCCCAGGGTCATACAACTAGTGAGTGTCTGAAGCCAGATTGGAACTCATGAAGGTGAGTCTTCCTGATTCCAAGCCCAGAGTTCTATCCACTACTCCACCTAGCTGCAATAATACATAGAACAAAATAAATACCTCTGTGCCATGAAGAGCTGAATTTTTTGATATAAGAATTATATACATTTAAAAAAAAATAATACCTTGAGCAAGTCACTTAACCCTGTTTGCCTTAGTTTCCTCATCTATAAATAGAGCTGGAGAAGAAAATGGCCAACTACTCTAGGATCTTTGCCAAGAAAACCCCAAAATGGGGTCACAGAGAGTCAGATATGACTGAATGTTTAATTTAATTTAAAATATTAAAATATTTAATAATTTAATAAAAAATTTAAAAGTATACCTTTTCTGGGGGAAGGGGTATTAAGTATGCTTGCCATCTTGGGGTGGGGGGGATAGGGGAGAAATGAGGAGAAAATTTGTAACTCAAAATGTTGTAGAAATGAATGTTGAAAACTAAAAATAAAGAAAGAAATCTACTTTCCTTTGGGCAGAGCAAAAAAATAAATAAACAAAATGGAAAGATTAAATCATACAGTGCTCTTTCCAGATTCTTCTCCCATTAAAAAAAAGTATCCCTCCTTGTGTCCCTTGCATCCCCAGAGGGCAGCCTACTTTATTCCTAGCCCACACTGTGAAAAAAAGACATACATGGAGCTTAAAATATGGGTTATGTGGGGATTTTAAGGGAAGTGGGTACAATAACTAACATAATTAAAAATTAATTTCTTTCTCAATATTTTGTATCATATTTATGTTTAGAAGTTGTGTGTCATACACCCCTTCCTCAAAAGGCTCAAAGACCAAGAAAAATTCCCATAAATGAAAGTATTTATATCAGGACTTAATACTATCAAAAAAACTGAAAACCAAGTGAGTGCAAATCAACTCAAGAATGGCTGAGCCAATTATGGTATATGAATGTAATGGAACATAATTTCACTGTAAGAAATGATGAATGTGAAGAATTCTAAGAAACATGAGATTTTATGCACTATCCTGAGTAAAGAAACACTATTTTACAGAGAACTCACACAAGGCAAGCACTCACAAAGTCAGAAGAAGCGAGACAAGGATACTCTCAAGGTCTTTCTGAAGAACTTTGGAATCAACTGTGAGACATGGGAGACCCTGACTCAGGACCACCCAGAATGGCATGCCTGCATCAAAGAAGGCACTATGCTGTATGAGTAATGCAGAATTGCAATTGAGTAGCTCAAAAGAAACATGAGAAGCACAAATTTAGAGACATCTCTACTCCAAATGTTCACATGGACTATTTGTGCCCAACCTGTGGCAGAGCCTTTCAGGCTTATATTGGTCTGACCACCTATAGTCAGACACACTGTACAGTGATCCCAACCTAGTAATGTCATTTTGGTCCTCTTCAAGCATGATGGACAACAATCAATAATAAACACTAAAAGGGAGCTGAATTCTTATTCAATTCAATGTTCAGTTCTGGTCCCAGAGGTCAGATAATAAGATATACTTTCATCCTCTTGAAATAAAGTCAGAGGATCAAGGATGTAGAATGTTGAATACACTGGCAGATAAAGATCACTTTGTGGGTTGTCTTAGCTTTTCCTTTGTTACAAAGAAAGTTCTGGGTACAGGGGAAACAGCTGAGCCAAATTTCATGTGGGAACTCTTGTGGGGAATTTATTTTTAAGGGTTTTTTTTTTGTTTTGTTTTTTTGTTTAAGTCTATCTGGTATAGCCTAAAGACATTTCCTTTAGAGATGAAATTTCTTCCTTTTTTTGTTCCTAATAGGAATCCCATTCTGAAAAGAATTGTTGTGTTTCATTGTGCTTCTAAATTTATTCTATTACTGTTTTTACTTGTCAGTGTTATAATAATGAAAATATTCATAATAATAGCAGATAACATTTATATAGCATCTATTATGTGTCAGGCACTATGCTAATCACTTTACAATTATTATCTCATTTGATCTTCACCTCTCAACAACCCTGAGAGGTAAGTACTATTATTATCCACATTTTATAGTGGAGGAAACCAAGCAAAAAGGGGTTAAGTGACTTGCCCAGGGTCACACAGTTAGTAAGCATTTGAGCTTGGATTTGAATTCAGGTAGTCCTGACTTCTTAGGTCGATTTGGAGAGAGATGACGTACTTAGTAAAATGTCAAGGAGAGAGACAAAACCCTCTATAAAAATTAGTTGAATCAGTAATAGTACAGCATCCTTAAAGATCAAAGAGGAAGTGAATTGTCTGGAAACTGGTTACTAGCCCTTGCACTGACAACGAAAAGACAGCAAAAAGGTTCAAAACCTTCCTGGAAGTAGGATTACCTAGAGATAGCATGAGACGCCTGTATGGAGGGAAGCTGACATCAGGGATTAACCTGCACAACTGCCATTACATATTCAATGGTCCTTACTTCAAGCTAAAAACCTTTCTAGGAGGGCATCCATACACTGCTGGGGAGGAACCATTCAGTTTCTGGATAGGACATGACAATGAAATACACCACCACTGGGAGGGAAGTATCATGAAGAAAGAGAAGACATTTAAGGGATCTGCATTTGGTCTCATGTATTTCCCTCAATCATAAGATCTCATGTTTCTATGATGATTGCAAAGATTAGAAAGGGAACTTAGGAACTTAGAGAATGCCTAAAAAGGATATGTCCAGTTCCTTAATACTTACCAGAAGAGGGTGAAAAAGGGGAACTCATGTATAATTCTGCACAGGATGAAGACACGTGAGATGTTGCTCAGTGTCCCAAATGATCCCTTTTTTGTAACTTTTCACTAAAATTTAATTTCCTTTAAAAAAAAAAGGCAACCACCTTTTCTTTTCTCCTTCCTTATTTTTCTCCCACTTTGGGCAGGAAATTCAGAGTGTTACTTTTTTCCCCTCTAGATTTCATGCACTATGATTTGAGCATAAGGATAAGCACCCCAATTAATAAGTAAAAGACAGAACCATACAATGGAAAAAGCATTGGATTTAACATCTGAGAACCTGATCTGGAATCTTAGCTTTGCCACTTACTACCTGTGTGAACTTGGGTCATGATGTACCCTAGATCTTGCTATCACCCACAAATGCATACTTTCATATTCAAGAATTCCAAAATCCCCTTATCTGACCATAATTTATTGACTTTTCACCTCTCCTCCTGCCTTCCCATACAAAACCCTGCTCTTTGTCCTCATTGTGACCTCCAATCACCCGAGCTTTCAATTTTCTCCCAGGCCATCTCCCCTGTCACTTTCTCCTCTTCCTTATCTTGATGGCTTGTTGAACCAATTCAGTTCTACTCCATCCTTTTCTCTTGATCCCTAGCCCCCTTATAATTTCATCAATTATGCCCTGCCAAGATTGAGTATTGGATCACTCCTACCATTTACTGCCTTCACTCCTACACACATGCTACTAAACAATGGTAAAGAAAACCATGCAATCATTCTGACTAGGTCTACTGCAAATTTATGTTACAAAACTTCAACTGGGTCTTCACTGTTGCTAGGCAATTTTTCTTTATTGGCCTTATTAACTCATTATCCCACTCTCCACAGCAGCTTTTGCAAACCTCTTCATCCCTCCTTAAATCATCTATGGCTTCTTCTACCCCATCCTCTTAGCTGAGAACTTTGCCTTATATTTTACAGAAAAAAAAAATTGAAGCCATTTACCATGAGTTGTCACTTCCCCATCTCATATCATTCATATGCCTTCTGCCACTGTCTGTCTCCTCCTTCACCCCATCTCATATGATAAGTTGGCCTTACTGCATACCAAAGCTAACCCCTGTGTCTACTCAGGAGAAGCTATTCCATCTTGTCTCCTCCAAGATTGCCCCCTCTGCCATCTCTACTCTTTCACCTATTTATAATAGCTCCCTGTCTACAGGGAGAATCCCTGCTGCCTCCAAATGTGTCCATGTCTCTTATTTGGAATTTCAAACTTTTCATACCCTAGCCCCCTCCCTCCTTGTCTAGTCTTTTTATACCTTATACCCTAACACATACTATTCAATCCAGTGACTCTGGCAATTCCTGCTGTTCTGTGAACCAGATATCCCACTTCTCAACACCAGCCATTTTCTCTGGCTGCCTTCCCCATGCCTGAAATGTTCTCTCTCCCCAACTCTGTCTACTGACCTCCCTGGCTTCCTTTTTGCCTCAACTAAAATCCCATCTTTTACTGGATGTCCTTCCTAACTCCTCTTAATTCTAGTGCCTTTTCTCTGTCAATTATCTCCTATTTATCCTGTACATAGTTCATTTCTGGGCCTCTGTTTCTCCACATATAAAACAAAAAGGTAGGACTAGATGGCTTTTAAGGTGTCTTCCAGCTCTAAATTTATGATCTGATAATCCTTTGGAATATTTGCTCCATGAGCAAAGGCTAATTCCAAGGTTGACAATCAAAAGATCAGTGATGACAAAAGATATGGACAGCCTCTGATCATCCCAGATCTCTATGGAGACACAGAGGTACATTTAGTTGGTCTTTAGGTACATGGAAAGTCTTGAAGCAAATGAAGCAAATTGCTGCATATTTGGATTGTAACTTATTGCAAGTCATTTGGGCTTTTGTGCATATACTTTTTAGTTTTTAAAGATGATAAGAAGGATTTAAGTAACAACCTAATAGTGGCAGATTATTTCATCTGGTAAGTACTGGCATATTCAAACAGGGACTATAGAACTTCCATGGTAGCTATTTTTGCTATGGAAGAAGCTATTCCTCTGTATTTAATTTCAAGTCACAATTCACTCTGACCAAGGTAGGAACTTGAAAAGGAAGGCAAATTTCCTGTCTGACCACTCCTTCCATGTATTTTTCGCTGGATCTTCATCAGTGTCATGATGCAATGTAATGCCAAGGAAACTTCCCAAGGTTCAGAATACCAGCATAGGTGCTCTCCATTTTATTCAGTGACCAACCAAGAACAGAGAAGATCAAAACATGACATCATTCCAAATACAGCATTTACTAAGGGTGATTAAATAATCTCCAAGTACTACCCCACCCCAGGACCTTCCACTCATTCAATCAATTACAAAGTCCCCGTTCTAAATACTACTCCACCCCTAGGCTGTACCTTCATTTAGTCCACCACAAAGCCCCTCTTCTCAAATGGAGATTAGTTTCCAAACATAAGTAAAGTACCTTCATTTGTTCAATCACAGAGCACAAAAAGGAGATTAGTTTCCAAACATAAGTACCTTCATTTGTTCAATCACAGAGCCACAAAAAGGTCAAAAGTTCCCCACCCCTGGATCACAATTGAATCTACCCCAGAGTTACATCAAGTTTAAGCACAGCACTTAATACCCAAATGGAGGTCTTTTCTTCATCTTGACACCAGTCAAGTTCTCAGCAATCTTAGTTCCTGGGGAGACAAGGCTTAGCAAGGCCACAAGATACATTGCCAGTCCCTTCATTAATTCATCCTCTGTCTGTAGAACAGTCCTAGAACCCCTGAAAACATTAGCAAAACCCTCTCCCAGGATTTCTGTAAACATACAACAAGAAAATCCTTCTTCAGGGCTTCTGAACCAACAGAAAGGTTCCCAGACCCCTGCAACAACAGCACTGTCCTTCACCAGTGGACAGTATTCACTCTGTCTGCAGGACAGTCTCCAGACCCCTGAAACAACAGCACTGTCCTTCACCAGTGGACAGTATTCACTCTCTGTCTGCAGGACAGTCTCAGGAGCTCTTAGCCAGCAGCCAGGTTCCAGGACTTCTTCAACAAAAGGACTGTCTTTCACCAGTGGACAAATCTGGCAAAACAACATCAAAACAGACAAAGTACCAACAAAACAGCCATGTCTCCTCAGTCCTTGGCAGCTCAGGGGGCAGGTCTCAAAAGTGTAGGGCGATTCAAAGTGGCCCCTAGCAATTTTCTCAGTCTCTCTCTCTGCCTCCACGAGGTGCTGCTTCCAAAAAGTTCTTCTGCCTCTCTCTTGTCTCTCCAAATCTACGTCACCAGCTCCTCCCAGTTCAGGACTCTCTTTTCACATCAACAAGTCCATCCCACAGGTGGGATTAAGAAGCTCTGTGTTTTAACACAATCAGTTTGAAAACCAAGCCAATACAGGGAAATCTTTAATTGCCATTACTATCACACATGACCACTAACCATGGGTATTCCCCAAGGTTCTGTGGTGGGTCTTCATATATCATATCCCTTAGATCTCTCACAGCTTCAATCATCATATTTATGGTGGTTATTCCCAGAATTATATATCCAGTTCTAGTCTCTCCTCTGAACTCCATTTCTGCATCTACAGCTACCTATTAAACAATCTGAACTTAATGTTTTGTACTGATAATGATGATAGCTAACATTTATGTAGTACTTACTATGGGCCAGACACATGCGCTAAACTCTGCATTCATTATCTCATTTGATCCTTACAACAACACTGGGAGATAGGTGCTATTGTTATCCCCATTTTACAGATGAGAGAACTGAGACAAAGAGAGGTTAAGCACTTTGCCCAGGGTCACCTAGCTAGTAAGTATCTGAGGCTGTATTTGAATTCAGGTCTTCCTAACTCCAGGCCCAACCCTCTCTATCCATTGTACCACCTAGGCACCTCAAACTCAGTACGTCCAAAATAAAATTCATCATCTCATGCACCCAAATTTAATCCTCTTCCAAATACTGTTGAGAGCACCATAATCCAGAAAGTTACCAAGGCCTGAAATCTTAGAATTATCCTTGATCCCTCACTTCCACTCATCCCACATATACAATAAATTGCCAAATATTGCTGTTTATACCTCCACATTTATTATATATGTCTTCTTATGAGCACTTCCACAGCCATTACTGTAGTTCAGGGCCTAATTCCCTATTCCTTGGACTATTGCAATAGCCTTCTAAATTGTTTGCCTGCTTCAGATCTCTCTATTCTAAAAAATTATTCTCCACTTAGCTGCCAAAATGATGTTCCTAAAACACACCCTATGCAAAAATTTCCAGTGGCTCCCTACTACCACCATGATCAAATACAAGTCTTTTGTTTGGCATTTAAAGTTCTTTATAACCTAGCCACTTTTGGCTTTTCCTGTCTTCTTACACTTTACTTCCCTTCATGTACTCTGTGACTCAGTCACTCTAGTGTATACTGTATTCCATCTACCATCTTCATACTTTTCCGTTGGCTATCATTCATGCCTAGAATGTCCTTCCTCCAAATTTCTTCCTCTTTGAATCCCTGGCTATCTTCAAGACTCAAATAAACTATCATCTTATACAGGAGTCCTTTCCCAGGCTATCGGGCTATAGGAATTTCCCCTTATCTGTACATATCTTGTATCTATACACAGGCATACACACATTGTTTCCTCCATTAGAATGTAAACTCTTTGAAGGAGGACTGTTTTTGCCTTTCTATTTCCACCACAGTGCCTGGGAATAGCAAAATAGAAAATAATAAAATATGGAACTTAATAAATGCTAATTGATTGATTAAAGAGGTATTAGCTTTGGTAGGAAGTCTAAAACTATAACAACACACTCAAGGAAACCCACAGCATCTAGTATATGATAAATCCAAAGATTCAAGCTTTTGGAGCAAAAACTTATTATTTGACAAAAACTGCTGAAAAAAAAAGAAAAAAGAGTATGGTGGAAACTAGATGACATCTCAAACCATATACCAAAATAAGATCAAAATAGGTACATAATTTACCCATAAAGGTGACACCCTGAGCAAATTAAGAGAATATGGAATAGTTTATCTGTCAGATTTATAGATAAGGGAAGAATTTAGGACTAAAGAAACTATACAGAGCATTACAAAATGTAAACTAGATAATTTTGATTATATAAAAATTTTCTTGTACAAAGTCAATGCAACCAAAATTATAAGAAAAACAAAAACTGGGGGAAAATTTTGAAATTAGTATCTCTGATAAAGGTCTCATTTCTAAAATATATGGAGAACTGAGTCAAACTTATAAAAATACAAGTCATTCCCCAATTGATAAATGATCAAAGGATATGAACAGGCAGTTTTCAGACAAAGAAATCAAAGCTATCATAGACATATGAAGAAATGCTCTAAATCACTATTGTTTAGAGAAATGCAAATAAAAACAACTCTGAGGTACTTCCTCACACTTATCAGAGTGGCTAATTTGACAAAAAAAGGAAAATGTTGGATGTTGGAGGGGATGCAGGAAAAGTTCAATACTAATGCACTGTTGGTAGAGTTGTGAACTGATCCAACCATTTAGGACAGCAATTTAGAAATATGCCCAAAGGGCTATATAACTGTGCATCCCTTTGACCCAGCAATACCACTGCTAGATCTCCATCCCAAAGACATCCCAAAAAACAATAAGGGGAACAGCTAAGTAAGCAACAGACTGAGTAATGAAAAAGACAATAAGTACTTATTAAGTCGTCTTATATTCCAGGGACTGTGCTTAGTGCTAGATATACAAAGAGCAATCCATTTCCTGAAATATTTTACGTTATTTCTTGTGAAAAGCTATTTAATAGGCCAATCTTCTATTTTTCATATTTACTAAATAATCAAAGACAGAAATTTACCTAATGATTAAATAAGAAAGTCTATTAATATTCCTTTCCTGACCTAATTTTAGATAAATAAGATGATATGAATTGGTCTATACCTCTGAGTTATGAAGTATTTTATAAGTATTCAATTACTTTACAAATAACAGAATATCATAGAATTGCATTTTCATATCACAAGTCAGTGCAATAAACTCTTTACTTAATTTTAAGCTCAGAGAAAGACATTTAACCTATTTACACATTGGTTTGCAAAAGGTATATCAGTAAATCTGTGATAACTAAATATAGCAATAGGTTAGTATAATTCAATTATCTTAACACAAAGCAAAACATCTTGAAGTAAAATAATACACTTGAAATAACATCATCACAAAGAGAATAATTTTTTAAAAATAGGACAGTTACTAAAAGTTTTCAGAAAAAAACAAGTACTGCAGATGGCTTTTCCATTGATGTAATAATACTTAAAACAAACATTTCACATGCTTTCTCAGGCATTTCAATGTTTTTACATGATCCACCCAAATATCTAACTGCTATCTGGAACAATAGTTTGGACTTTTTCCACATTACCAAACTTTCTAAATGTTAAAATAACTAATATACAGCAAGTGGTGAATTAAAAAAATCTGTATGACATCAAACATCAAAGCATGCATATTCTATTTTAATGGAATTGCTAAATTAATGAATTATTTTCTTAATACCTAATCTTTCAAGATAGAGAAATTGACTTTTTCCCTTGAAACCACAATTAACTTAAACCTCACTTGCACGTTTCTAAACTCAAAGTGTCTTCACTTTAAAGACTCATTAGATATTATGCCTCTTTGTCCACTCAAATTTGTACAGTTAATTGCCTTCTCTCTCCTTTCCTTATACATAGCACTTTATTTTTTATATCCATGCCTTTGAATTGGTCAATGGAACTGGAATCAACTTCCTTCTCATCTCAGCTGCCTCACGGACTCAAGCACCATCTTCTGCAGCAGCAATGTCAAACTCAAATAGAAACAAGGGACACGAAACTATACATAAAGATCCCTGTGGTTACATATTGAATTGCTTTTTAAATGTAATATTATCTACGTTTTATTGCATTTTAATTTATTTTGTTAAATATTTACCATTTACATTTTAATCTGGTTAAGGTCACACAGGGAAGAGTTGCAGCAGTCTACCTGTATGTATCTAATACCTCTGTTCTATATAATGACCCTTGATTTCCTAATCGCTAGTGACCAGCCTCCCTAACTACCTGTATATACACATACATATGTATCCAAGACTACGTATATGTTCTACACTCATATAATGGATGTATTCTCTCTCAGTAGAATGTTTTAAAAGAGTGATTTTGTGTTTACATCCCCAACACCCAGTCTAGAGTCTGGTGTATAGGAGGTACTTAATAAATTCCTATTGACTGATTGATCATAAAGGCCATGGGAAAGTAGTGGGATATAAATTATTAGCATTTCTATGCAGTATTTACAACAACAAAAAAAGAATCAAGAAAAACAATAAGAGATACTCCATTAAAAAACACACACACAATGTATAAAAAAAATCTGGGAATTGGGGGCAGAGTCAAGATGGTAGAGTAGAAGCACGACCTCCGAGCAGCTCCGGCTTCCACCTTCCCCAATCAAAGTAAAAAGGGGACTCTGAACAAACTTTGGAGCTGCAGAACCCACAAAATGACACAGAGAAGCTAACCTCCCCCAGAGAACAGCCCGGCAGCCAGGCCCACAGGAGCCGGAGGTTTTAGCCCCAAAGCAGGTCTGACCAGAGCCCAGCTGGAGGGACTCCAGATCAGCAGCAATTGTGGCCGTTTCCAGAATTATCAACACATACATGCAAAGGACAAAGTGAGAGGTCAGTGCAGTCTGGACTTTGGGACCCAGTAAGTGGGAGTGCATGGCTTTTGACCCCAGGGTGAGAAGCAGCTGAGTCACTGGAACAGCCATTCAGCGCCACGTGGCAGCTTCAGCTCCTGGCCTGCAGAGTGTAGGGGGACCAAGCACCAGTATGAGGGGTAATTGCTCTTGCTTTAACCTGCTTGGATCTGGATTGCGGTCTAGGGTGGAGGTCCTGGGGTGTGTGTCCAGCTTGCCAGAGTGTGTGGAGGCCTCAGAGAGGGCACCCATCTAATACCTCCAGCAGCTGAGAAAACCCTAGTGTTTGCGACGAAAGTTCCCCTGTCTGGTGGCAGAGTCCTACTGTGGCAAAAAGGCCAGGGGTCAAGAGACTGAGGGGCAACATGGCCAGGCAAAGGAAACAAAGCAGACAGAAGATTCCAACATTAGACTCCTATTTTGGGGACAAAAAGGAGCAAAGCATGGAACAGGAGGAAGACAGTGAAGTCAGAACTCCTGTACCAAAAGCTTCAAAGGAAAATACGAGCTGGTTACAGGCCATAGAGGACCTTAAGAAGCAGATAAGAGAAGTGGAGGAAAAATTGGGAAGAGAAATGAGAACCATGCAAGAAAATTATGAAATGAGAGTCAATAGCCTGACTGAGTAAAATAATACCTTAAAAAACAGACTGACTCAAATGGCAAAGGAGGCTCAAAAAGGCAATGAGGAGAAGAATGCCTTAAAAAGCCAAATCTGCCAGATGGAAAAAGAATCTCAAAAGCTCAATGAGGAGAATCATTGCTTCAGAATTAGATTGGAGCAAAAGGAAGCTAATGACTTTATGAGAAATCAAGATGCTGTTAAAGAGATCCAAACAAATGAAAGAATAGAAGGCAAGGTGAAATATCTCATGGGAAAAACCACTGACCTGGAAAATAGATCCAGGAGAGATAATTTAAAAATTATTGGACTATCTGAAAGCCATGATCAAAGTATGAACCTAGAAATCATCCTCCAGGAAGTTCTCAAAGAAAAATGCCCTGATGTTTTAGAACCAGAGGGCAAAATAGAGGTTGAAAGGATCCACAGATCACCTCCTGAAAAAGATCCCAAAAAGAATACTCCTAGGACTATTATAGCTAGGTTCTGGAGTTCCCAGATCAAGGAGAGAATATTACAAGCAGCCAGGAAGAAACAATTAGAATATTGTGGAAACACTATCAGAATAACCCAGGATCTGGCAGCTTCTACACTGAGGGATCAAAGGGCTTGGAATATGATATTCTCAAGGTCCAAGGAGCTGGTATTAAAACCAAGAGTCACCTACCCAGCAAAACTGAGTATCATGTTTCAGGGGAAAATATGGTCATTCAGTGGAATAGAGGACTTTCAAGCATTCTTGATGAAAAAACCAGAGTTGAACAGAAAATTTGACATTCAGATACAAGAAGCAAGAGAAGCATGAGAAGGTAAACAGGGAAAAGAAATCATAAGGAACTTATCATAGTTGAACTATTAACATTCCTACATGGAAAACAATAATTGTAACTGATGAAACTTTTGTCAGTATGAAAATAGTTGAAGGTAATAGAAATATATATATATATATGTTTATATATGAGGGTATATGGGCATATGAATACATATGTGAATGTGTGTATATATGTTTACAGGTATATATAGATAGAGGGCACAGGACCAATTTAACAGGAAGGATGATACTTAAAACGTGAAATTAAGAGGTGAGAGAGGAATATAATGAGAAGAGATGGGGAGAGACAGAATGGGGTAAACTATCTCATAAAGAAGAGGCAAGGGAAAATAGTTACAATGGAGGGGAAGAATAGGAAGGCAAAAGGGAATGGGTCAACCTTATTCTCATTGAATTTGGCTTGGGGAGGGAATGAAATACACACTAAATAGGGTATCTCACCCTACAGGAGAGTAGGAGGGAAGGGGATCAGAGGGGGGATGATGGAAGGGAGGGCGGGCTGTGGGGGAGGGAAGTTGGAAGCATCCACTTTTGAAAAGGGACGGGATCAAAGTAGAGAATAGAACGAGTGGGAGGTGGGATAGGAGGGAGGGAAATATAGTCAGTCTTTTACAATATATCTACTATGTTATTGTTTTGCATTAGCTACACATGTACAACTTATACTGAACTGCTTATCTTCCCAATAAGGGAGGGTGACGAGGGAGAAAGGGAATGAATCTTTAATTCAAAGTTTTAAAATCAAAATTTTAATATATATGTATATAACTAAATATATATATTAATAAACATATATATAACTAAAATAGTATTAATAAGAGTATATATGTGCATATATATATATATATATACTCTTATTAATACTATTTTACATGTAATTGGGAAATAAGATATACAGGCACTGGGGCATAGAGATCCACCAGGCCCTACTGGAAAAGTCGAAAGGAGTACAGGAGAAAATATGGGAGAGAGCAGATTGAAGGAGGGGACATTCTGTGAGACTGCTATTTTGGGGCGGTGGGTAGGGGAAAAATGGGGAGAAAATTTGCAACTCAAAATCTGGCAGAAATGAATGATGTAAATCAGAAGTTAATAAAGCATTTGAAAAAATGGGAAAAAAATAAAATAAAAATGACTATCCTGAAAGAAAGAAAGAAAGAAAGAAAGAAAGAAAGAAAGAAAGAAAGAA
>NW_027186304.1:85368609-85401664 GCF_028583685.1 Petaurus breviceps papuanus
GAAAGAAAGAAAGAAAGAAAGAAAGAAAGAAAGAAAGAAAGAAAGAAAGAAAGAAAGAAAGAAAGAAAGAAAGAAAGGAAGAAAGGAAGAAAGAAAGAAGAGTGAGACAAAGGATGCCTGGATGGGGGCAAGGAAATTGCTGAGTAGTTGTAAGAGGACAGAAAGGTGCCTGTAGAGAAACAGAATTGATGCTCAGAGATGCTAGGTCCACAGTTTCCCATGCAAATTCCCACAAGTCAATTGCTATGGAATTATATAAAAGTCAGAGCTTCCAGGTCAAAGGTAAAATACTTCAAGCAGTCAGAAAGAAATGGTTCAAAACCAAGGAATCAAATTCATGATCACAGAAGACTATGCAGCAAATACAATAAAGAAAAAAAATTGAAATATGACATTGCAAAAGGCAAAAGAAAGAACCAAGAATAACATCTTTTATGAATCTGAGTATATTTTTATGGGGTGAGGTGGTAAGAACAACTAAGTTTTTAATAGAGAACTTTCAAAAAATCCTTATGAAAAGAGCAAAAGCTGAGTAGAATCTTTGAAATGAAAATAGGAGAAACATAGAAAAATAAATACATTTGAGAAATTGGGAAAGGATAAATGACAATAGGAGAAGAGGCAAATATCTCCTAAGATTCCCACTGTCTTTAAGAGTTATAGAGTAGGGGCGGCCAGGTAGCACAGCAAGTAAGAGCACCGGCCCCACCGTTGGGATAACCTGGGATCGAATCCGGGCTCAGACACTTAGCACCCACCCAGAAACACTTGGCTGTGTAACCTTGAGCAAGTTACTTAACCCAAATTGCTTTAATTTAAAAAAAAAAAAGAGTTATAGAGTAAATAAAGGCAAATACAGGGTCTGGGGGTGGTAAAAAAAAATCTGGGAATTAACCTACCAAGATACACATATAAGATTATTTTATATAAATACAATGATAGACCCCTCTTTACAGAAATAAAAGTTTTAAGTGATTGGAAAGATTCAGTGCTCACTGTTGGGCAAATATAATAAAATGAAAATACTATCTAAATTAATTTATGGATTTAGTGCTGTACCAGTACAATTACCAAAAAGATATTTTGTAGAACTATACAAAATAAAGTTTATCTGGAAGACAATCAGTTTAGAATCTCAAAGAAAAGAATGAAAATAAGTAGGAATGAAAGACGCAGAGTATTACCAGACCTTGAACTATATTTTAAAGCAGTAATCAAAACTATCCGTTACTGGTTAAAAACAATAGAAAGGCAAATTAATGCAATAGTGTATGTGTGTATATATATATGTGTGTGTGTGTGTGTGTGTGTGTTTATGTATCCATATATATATACTCAAACACACACACAAGATCCAGAAGCCGTCTAAATTAATAGTTCAGTGTTTGATTAAAACCTAAGAATATAAATTATTGGGAAAGGACTCCCAATTTGACCACAACTACTGGGAAAATAAGGAAATCTGTCACATATTAGGCTTAAATTGGCATCTTAAAATACATACTAACCCTGTTTCCCTCAGTTCCTCATCTGTAAAATGAGCTAGAGAAGGAAATGGCAAACCACTCCAGTATCTTTGCTAAGAAAACCCCAAATGGGGGTGACTAGGTGGCGCATTGAGTAAAAAGCGCCGGCCCCAGATTCAGGAGGAACTGAGTTCGGTTCCGGCCTTAGACACTTAATACCCATACAAAAAAAAAAAAGCTAGCCGTTTAACCTTGGGCAAGTTACTTAACCCCAATTGCCTTCCAAAAGGCAAAAAAAAAACAAACAAAAAAACCCCAAATGGGATCATGAAAAGTTAGAAACAACTGAAATGACTTAACAACAACAATAAAAGAAATGATAAATATGAAAACATCAGAGAAACATCTGTATAAGCTGGCATGGAGCAAAATAAGGAGAATCAGAACAAGATACACAATGGCTACAAAAACGTAAATGAAAAAATGTCATTAAAAGAAAGTCAAACTGATTAAAAACTAGTCACAATCCCCAAGAACTTTAATGAAAAATAACTCTCTCCCTGATAGAAGGGAGGTGACTGACTACTAAGTAAGAAAATTAGATATACTGTTAAGTGGTGCCTGCTATTAGTTGTTTAGGCTTAAATGCTTTTCTTTATTAGTGAGGGTTCACTGGGGGGAGGGAGGTTTTGTGTGTGTGTGTGTGTGTGTGTGTGTGTGTGTGTGTATATCTCTAGAAGTGATTGTAATAAATGAAATAAAAGACATCAATAAAATTCTTTTCTAAAGGCTACAGATATATCAAAGAAATTTTGATCCATTTTATTTTTGAGTAATTTTAGTGAATTACAAATAGTTATTTTTCCCCAAAATAACACGAGACTAAAAGGTATCCTTGCTCACACTGTAGAAAGCCTAGTTGATAAAGATAGCTAAACATGAACAAATGAGAAACTTTCTTTTAATTGGATTATGACAGAAATTAATGAATGAGCTATCTGTAGCTGATTTTCTTTCATCTTTAATAGTCATTAAAACAAGAACAATCTGTACAGCATAGTTCTTCCCCAGTTGTTTTTTTTTTTTACAGTTTTCCTAATGGCTAATGTCCTCTCACCTTCCTACTTCCAGCAGTAGATGATCTTTTTTCAATTATTTGAATTTCTGTAGCAGTTGATGAGCTCAATTAACCAAGCTGGTGATTCAACTGCATGTTAAATCATCTAAATAATTTAAAGTGTGTATCAGAGGCTGCAAGGGATCCTCCTAGGAAAATGTGCCCCAGTCCCCCCTGGAAACTTCCAAAGCCTCCGAGGACATGGTGACTCATCCTTTGGGGATGGCAAACTTTTTTTCCAGCCTGGAAAGGCTGGCTTGGCACTGAAAGGTTTGTACTTTGAGATGGCAAAGAAGGTCCCAATAAACTGTCGAGCCAGAGAGGCTGATAACACCATGGATATATAAAAGGGAGCTGCCCACCCTTCACTTTTCTTTTTCCAGCAGTAAAGTGTGTGAAGACTATTTTGAGCTGTTTTCTGGGTGGGTGAAGGGACAGTTTTCCAATCTTCTACTGGGCATACGCACCACCATGAGCATATGCCCTACCTGGGCACAATGTATTAGTTTCTGAACAAATGAATCAATCATAAGAACACATTTAAATTGAACTTCATTCGACCTGCATCCTTCAGTGAAAGTAAAGGTTTGCTTTCTTTTTAAAGATATATATTTTTAAAATTTCTTATCTTAGTACTTCAGAAGTTAAGACTTCCAGAGATTCCTTTCTAGTTAGGCTAAGTTTCCTTAGATATGCCAACATTGCTATCTTTATTTTCTCCTTACCTGTGTAGCACTGTTTCTTCTTCTTCTTTTTTGCTATCATAAAAAAAATTAACTATTACAGTTTTCTAGAGAAATTCTTATCTATCTATATGACTCCAAGACGTCACTTAACCTCTTGGTGTCTTACACAATTCTCTAAAACTATAGACCCCTAAGAAGGTGCTAACCTGCAATAGCAGAAAATTTCCTCATCTGGAAGTGTCTTATACCAATGAAATCACATTCCCTATATCTCTATTTTGTATTAATTTAGATAAGTATATGTATATATGGGCATGTATGTATACATCCATCCATATATAGAGGGATGTTATATATTTGTACATACACATGCCTGCATAAACTATGCCTCTGATGTAATGATTCCACAGCTTCTTTAATGCCACCGTAGAGGTCTACACAAAATGCAAAGAAATGGAGCTTTGATATTTTGAGGTGAATTCAAAGTGGAGATAGCCAAACTAGGAGAAATCAGATCAAATTCCCATATTTGCCCTTGAACAAATTGAGCAAAAAAAATTGTTGTTGTCAGGATCATTTTAATTCTATAAACATAGTACCAAAAAATCTGAGAGATCATATAAAAATAATCATCTAATAAATAAAAACAGATTTCAAAGGTATTCATTAGTCCAACAATAGTAGATCTAAATTGAGGGCAGAGGCCAAAGGAAACTGAGAACAAAGCCCAGTATAGGCCTGCTGGGAATGGGAGCACCTTTTTAGTTTTAGGATGTGTCATTCGGGTTAAATAATGAACAGACACACAAGAAGTGACAAAGAATAAGACAAATAAACAATTACAATGAAAGTCACAAGGAGCTCTACTCCATCCCAGAAGTATTTATCTAGGGTCATCTCTAATGAACCTAGAAGAACCAGCAGATTTCACAAAGGCTAAATAAAACTTTTTTAAAGGTTAGCAAAAACATATTTATGTGGTAAATGCCTCTGAACAGTCTTTTAGTGGGTGGATTCAGCACATACCAGTACCTTTGAGCCTAGTCCAATTTTGAATTAAGCTTCACAGTTCACCTTTAACAAACAATGAGCCCATTTTAAAACAAAATTCTTTATTAATAAGAAACAGGGAATGAGAAATTTTTAAAAATAAGATATGCATCAGCTGAATTGTCTCTAAATAGAATGTTTTACAAAGTTTTCCATTAGCCATCAGTGGATCTTTAAAACACACAACCTTTTTTTAAACTTGTTAGTCATTCATCTGTAAAATCTAGCTTTTTATGTGCATGCCAAGCATAAAATTGCCCCATGCTAAATTTAACACAAATCTCACATTACAGAGTTATGTGCACTTGCAATTTAACATGCCTATGACAAAGGTGCGGGCTTATACATCCAAAGTATCCACGTTTGGAGTGAAGAGGAAAGAGCACGATTTTCAGTGCCTTTTCAGCTGAAGGTACATTCATGAAAATCTTCAAAAAACCAAAACAAACCTAGTTCTATAATTCAAATCTGCAGGCAATCAAGCTAGGAAAATACATAGAGGAGCCAGGCTGTGTAATCACTAACACTTGCAAAACCATTTAAACTATTCTTCAGTTGTAATTGCTAGCAGTCTCTTATGACCGTAATCTCCAAAAAAATCTTCCATTGGAAAAATCAAACACAGGTGTATATTAACTTCCTGCCCATTTCTAATCAGGTGTCACACAAATTTTAGCTATGCCACATTAAAATTATTTTCTCCTTTAATGCTACATCATTTCTCTCCTTTTATATAGTGAAAAGGAGAACAGCAAGAATTTCTAGTACAAAACATCACTGTCACTGTCTAACTTGGGGACATCAGAGGAAATGAGAAGATATGTGCCTCCAGTATAGCCTGTTTTCAAGATAATTCCATAGCAACTAGTGGACAGAGAACCAGACTTGGAGAAAGGAAAGACCCAACTTTAAATACAGCTTCAAACACTTAACTACCCGTGTGACCCTGGGCAAGTAACTTAGTTTTCCTTAGATTCAGTTTCCTCATCTGTAGAATGGGGAAAATATTATCATATCTGCCTCTCAGGGCTGTGGTGAGGACAAAATGTGATATTTATAAAGTGCTTTGCAAACCTTAAAGCACTATGTAAGTACTAGCTATTATTATTATTAGCATTTATTCAAATGAACCTAGATTTTAAAATGTTCTCTTTTTAAGTAAGGATGGTAAAAGTACACTTCATGAAAGAAATCTGTATGTTTAAATACTAATTCAGGATGACATTATGCTTATTTTGAAGTAAAAGGCTACCCCTTCTTTATGTTGTCCAAAGATGGTAAATCATTCTGCAGAAGTTTTTTAAGGAAAAATTCTTAACTCTTTACAACATGAAAATTCTAAAAGATGACTAAAACTGAATCATAATGAGTCAAAGTGAAGTGTCCAAAGTCTCTTTGGAGTACCTAGAAAGCAACCCTCTAATCACAAACGCACATTTTTACACTTGAAATACTAACAGCATATACATTCCCTCACTCTACACAATTTCCTATGACAGAAATCTGAGCTCATGGAACTGATTAAGTAGAGTAGACTTTGTTTATGTTACCTTAAGATTTGAACTTACATAAATCTATAGGAAAAAAATAGAAGTTATTCCCAAAGTTATTAATTCCTAAGCAGAGACCAGCTTTTTATTGTTGCTGTGTTGCAGCAAGACCAATCTAGTCCCAGAACCTCCAGTGTTGCTTAGAGGAAAATTATCTGGGAAGCTGAGCAATGATTTCTTGGAGCTAGACTCCCTCCTCCCCCATGGTGCTACAACATAGGAATCATTCAGTATTAGTGATGCTTGTGATGCAGAGACCCCTTTCAGCTCACCATCTAAGACCAGTACAGATGGAGTGATCATGGGGAATGGGGGGTGGTAGTGGCGGTGGCAATTCTCCCTCTAAATTTCAACATCTCACAGAGGTCCAATCCCTAAAACTTTGTGATTTGGTTAGTTTGGGGATTTTTTGTTACTGTTGTGTTTTGGCCACCTTTTACCACATTTAATTTTACAACCAAGGTTAGACTTTTTTGCACTTTCTAATACTTGGTCTTTTTGCATAAACAGATAAGTAAGCAAAGATATAAAATATCTAAGTCTTACTAAAAGAACTTGAAGATTACAGTTTTCCATATTCTATTTTAAAGTTAAAATATTAATAATTTATTTGCATCTTACATCATATTCCTTCCATTATCTATGGTTTCTGTTAAAGCTCAACAATTATGTATATACCTGGACACCATGTTTGCAACAGAACAAAATGGGAATAAATAGTTTTGATGGTACTTCTAAATAGAAAAAGCATCCATTTTCATGAAAAGAGGATTAATCTGAAAATGGCTGACTCTACTAATCAATCTAGGTTTCTCTTATTTTTAATCTAATGTTTTTCAAATAATACATTAAAGCTTCCATGAATTAATATGAATCTTGAAGAAAGTTATGGTGGAGGGGAGGAGGGGGGAAGTCAAGATGGTAAAGTATCAGGAAGCAGTACAGTGAACTACCCCCATGCTCTCCCACCCTCCTGGCCAAAGGCTGCATAGCAAAAGCAGCAAGTTCTGAAGTAAGTAGCAGCAGTGTGGCTAAGACCCAAGGAACAGAGTGGGGTCTCAGTTCCAGGCTATAGCTCAGTCCAAAGCCTGCAAAGGAATAACTAATGTCAGAATCCTTGACCAAAGAGGAGAACTATGGCTCTGTTACTCTGAACTAGCAGAGATTCCCAGCGACTGAGCAGTGGTAGCTTATGGTTGCTCAGATCCAAACCCAGGTCAGGAACTTGCAGAACTCAGACCAGGGAGGTCTCAATCGGGTTTAGCTCTGGATTAGACCTGAAACTTTGGGAAAACTGAAAGCTTGCAATTCCCCAGCTTCAGCTGTGCCTGAGACCCTGGAACAATGCACGAAAGTAGTAAATGAAACAGCCTAAACTTTCCCTGTACAAGTGTGAAGAATCCAGACCTAACATCAAGTTGGAAGTCAGGAAGGAAGTAGGCTAGGAGAAAAAACTAACCCAAAAAATCCCACCACTGAAAACTATCATAGCAACAGGGATACTCAAGACACAAACGCAGAAAAAAAAGAATGAATACAAAACATCTACAAGCAATGCCTCAAAGAAAAGCACAGCTTGGATACAAATTCAACTATAATTCCTGAGAGAGATGGAGCAAAAGTTTAAAATGATTTGAGAAAGAGTTTAAAATGAAATGAGAATTCTAGAGGGGAAAAAAATTTTAAAAAGAGATAGAAGAAAGAAATGAAAAATAAATTAGAACATCTAATTTCAGCGAAACCTTGCTCAAAAAACAATTATAATGGACCAGATAAAAGCTAATGACTCCTTGAGACAATAAGCAATATTAAAATAGTCAAAAGACAGAAAAAAGTAGAAGAAAATATAAGGTATCTCATGACCTGGAAAACAGATTGAGAAGAAAAAAATAACAATACTGGGATACCTGAAAACCATGATCAAAACAAGAACCAACACATTATATTTCAAGAAATCTTAAAAGAAAACTGCCCAGATCTTTAGAACCTGTGGGTAAAGTGGAAACAGAATTCACAGGTCACCTCTTAAAAGAAATCCAAAAATGACAACTCCCAAGAACATTACAGCCAAAACTCAGAGCTTCCAGGTGAAAGAAAAATATTGCAGGGGTAAGGGGCGGAGTCAAGATGGAAGAGTAGAAGCAGGACCTCCGCTGGGCTCCGGCTTCCACCTTCCCCAATCCATGTAAAAGGGGACTCTAAACAAACTTTGCAGCTGCAGAACCCACAAAATGACACAGAAAAGATAACCTCTCGCTGAGGACAGCCTGGCAGGCTGGCAGGAATCGGCCAGCACAGCATTTTGGGAGCCGAGGCTTTAGACCCAGGGTGGGCCTGATCAGCCCCTGGCCAGAGGGACTCCAGATCAGCAGCAGCTGTGGCAGTTTCCAGATTTGTCAACACGTAGATGTGAAGGACAAAGTGAGAGGTCAGTGCAGTCTGGACATTGAGACCCAGTAAGTGGGAGTACGTGGCTTTTGCCCCCAGGATGAGAAGCCACTGAGACCTGCACAGCCAGCCAGCACCACGTGCAAGCTTCAGCTCCTGGCCTGCAGAGTGTAGGGGGACCAAGCACCAGTATGAGGGGTAATCGCTCTTGCTTTAACCTGCTTGGATCTGGATTGCGGTCTAGGGTGGAGGTCCTGGGGTGTGTGTCCAGCCTGCCAGAGCATGTGGAAATCTCAGAGAGGGCACCCATCTAATTACCTCCAGCAGCTGAGAAAACCCCAGCATTTGGGACGAAAAGTTCCCCTGTCCGGTGGCAGAGTCATACTGTTGCAAAAAGCCCAGGGGTCAAGTGACTGAGGGGTGACATGACCAGGCAAAGGAAACAAAGCAGACAGAAGATTCCAACATTACACTCCTATTTTGGGGACAAAAAGGAGCAAAGTATGGAACAGGAGGAAAACAGTGAAGTCAGAACTCCTGCACCAAAAGCGACAAAGGAAAATACGAGCTGGTTACAGGCCATAGAGGACCTTAAGAAGCAGATAAGAGAAATGGAGGAAAAATTGGGAAGAGAAATGAGAACAATGCAAGAAAATTATGAAATGAGTGTCAACAGCCTGACTGAGGAAAATACCACCTTAAAAAATAGACTAACTGAAATGGCAAAAGAGGCTCAAAAAGGCAATGAAGAGAAGAATGCCTTAAAAAGCTGAATTTGCCAGATGGAAAAAGAATCTCAAAAAGCTCAATGAGGAAAATCATTGCTTCAGAATTAGATTGGAGCAAAAGGAAGCTAATGACTTTATGAGAAATCAAGATGCTATTAAACAGATCCAAACAAATGAAAGAATAGAAGGCAAGGTAAAATATCTCATGGGAAAAACCAGTGACCTAGAAAATAGGTCCAGGAGAGATAATTTAAAAATTATTGGACTACCTGAAAGCCATGATCAAAGTAAGAACCTAGAAATCATCCTCCAGGAAGTTCTCAAAGAAAAATGCCCTGATGTTTTAGAACCAGAGGGCAAAATAGAGGTTGAAAGGATCCACCGATCATCTCCTGAAAAAGATCCCAAAAAGAAAACTCCTAGGACTATTATAGCCAGGTTCTGAAATTCCCAGATCAAGGAGAGATTATTACAAGCAGCCAGGAAGAAACAATTTGAATATTGTGGAAACATGATCAGTATAACCCAGGATCTGGCAGCTTCTACACTGAGGGATCAAAGGGCTTGGAATATGATATTCTCAAGGTCCAAGGAGCTAGGATTAAAACCAAGAGTCACCTACCCAGCAAAACTAAGTATCATGTTTCAGGGGAAAATATGGTCATTCAGTGGAATAGAGGACTTTCAAGCATTCTTGCTGAAAAAAACAGAGTTGAATAGAAAATTTCACATTCAGATACAAGAAGCAAGAGAAGCATGAGAAGGTAAATAGGGAAAAGAAATCATAAGGAACTTATCAAAGTTGAACTATTAACATTCCTACATGGAATAACAGTAATTATAACTTATGAAATTTTTCTCAGTAGTTGAAGGGAATATATATACATGTCTATATATGAGGATATATGGGCATATGAATACACATGTGAATGTGTGTATATATGTTTACAGGTATACATAGATAGAGGGCACAGGACCAATTTAACAGGAAGGATGATACTTAAAATGTGAAATTAAGAGGTGAGAGAGGAATATAATGAGAGGAAATGGGGAGAGACAGAATGGGGTAAACTATCTCATAAAGAAGAGGCAAGGGAAAATGGTTACAATGGAGGGGAAGAACAGGAAGGCAAAAGGGAATGGGTCGACCTTATTCCCATTGAATTTGGCTTGAGGAGGGAATGAAATACACACTAAATAGGGTATCTCACCCTCCAGGAGAGTAAGGGGGGAAGGGGATCAGAGGGGGGATGATGGAAGGGAGGGCAGGCTGCAGGGGAGGGAAGTTGGGGGCACCCACTTTTGAAAAGGGACAGGACCAATGTAGAGAATAGAATAAGTGGGAGGTGGGATAGGAGGGAGGGAAATATAGTCAGTCTTTTACAATATATCTACTATGTTATTGTTTTGCATTAGCTACACATGTACAACCTATACTGAACTGCTTATCTTCCCAGCAAGGGTGGGAGACAAGGGAAGAAGGGAATGAATCTGGAATTCAAAGTTTTAAAATCAAATATTCAAATATGTATGTGTATATATATATGTGTGTGTGTATACATACATACATATATGTATATATACTATTATTAACACTATTTTACATGTAATTGGGAAATAAGATATACAGGCACTGGGGCATAGAGATCCACTGGAAAAGTCTAAAGAGGTATGGGAGAAAATATGGGAGAGAGAAGATTAGAGGAGTGGATATCCTGTGGGACTGCTATTTTGGGGCAGTGGGTAGGGGAAAAACGGGGAGAAAATTTGCAACTCAAAATCTGGTGGAAATGAGTGATGTAAATTAGAAGTTAATAAAGCATTTGAAAAAAAAATTATTGCAGGAGTAGAGCCAAGATGGTGGAGAGAATCCAGGAAGTTGCCTGAACTCTCCTATTTCCCTCAGAAACAATGTAAAATCAAGCCTCTAAAAGAATTTTGGGGGTGGCTAGATGGCACAGTGAACACAGCACTGGCCCTGGAGTCAGGAGGACCTGAGTTCAAATCCAGCCTCAGACACTTAACATTTACTAGCCATGTCACCTTGGGCAAGTCACTTAACCCCAATTGCCCTCCAAAAAGCAAAAAAAAAAAAAAAAAAAAAAAAAAATTTGGAGCAAAAGAAGCCAAAAAAAAAAAAAAATGGAGTGAAACAATTTTCCAGTCCAACATTACTTACAAGGAAGTTATCTCACTTGGTTAAAAGGGGTGCACAGCTCAGCATAGGAAGCATCCAGGCAAGTCAGTGGGAGGTTCTTAGCCACAACACAGATCAGCATCCAAGGTACTGTGGTCTGGATTCAGCAGGCCAGCTGTGAGGCCTCCAGTCGAAGCACAGCAACCAACTGCCAGTCCTAAAACTCAGGGCCCAACAGGTGTGACTAGGCTGGGCTACCCTAGAACAATGAACAATTCACCAGTCTCAGAGGTCCCAGTACAGAAAGCCAGTGACCAGACCCCTGGCCTTCAGTGCAAGAAGTTTGGGCCAGTGTCCCTTGTACACTAGGAGCAGAGCTCAACTTTAAGAAGAGTAAAAAACAAAAAAAGGGCCCAGATCATAGAAAACTGCTATGGCACAGGGAAAACCAAAATACAAACACAGAAGAAGACAACAATATCAAAATACCTACAAGCAAAGTCTCAAAGGGGAATATGAATTGCTCTCAAGACCAAAAAGTCCTCTTAGAAGAGCTCAAAAAGGATTTGAAGAATCAAGTAAGAGAGTTAGAAGAAAAATTGAGAGAAAAGAAATGAGAGTCATACAAGAAAATTATGAAAGAAGAGTCAACAGCTTGGAAAAGGAAGCACAAAAATTGATTGAAGAAGACAACTCCTTAAAAAATAAAATTGGCCAAATTGGGGGGGGGGGGTAGGAATCCACTGAAGAAAACAGCCCCTTTAAAAGAAGATTTGGCCAAATGGAAAAGAAGGTGCAAAAGCTCAATGAAGAAAATAATTCCTTAAAATTTAGGATTGGGCAAATGGAAACTAATGATTCCATAAGACATCAAGAATCAATTAAACAAAATCGAAAGAATGAAAAAATAGAAGAAAATGTAAAACACCTCACTGGCAAAACAACTGACCTGGAAAACAGATGTAGGGGAGAAAATTTAAGAATTACTAGACTATTTGAAAGCCGTGACCAAAAAAAGAGCCTGGACATCATTTTTCAAGAAATTAGCAAAGAAAATTGCCTGATATCTTAGAATCTGAGAGAAAAATAGTCATTGAAAGAACTCACCAATCACCTCCTGAAAGAGATCCCAAACTGAAAACTCCAAGGAATATTGTAGCCAAATTCCAGAACTATTATGTCAAGGAGAAAATACTGCAAGTAGCCAGAAAAAAAATTCAAATATCAACGTCACATTCAGGATTACATAGGATTTAGAAGTTTCTAAATTAAAGGACCAGAAGGCTTGAAATATGATATTCTGGAAGTCCAGGGAGCTTGGATTACAACCAAAAGTCAACTACCCAGCAAAATTGAGCATAATCTTTCAGGATAGAAGATGGATATTCAATGAGATAGGTAACTCTCAAAATCTCTTCATGAAAAGGCCTATAAAGAAATTAACCATGTAGTATGGTATAAAAACCTCACAATCAAATGCAGAAAGGCAGAAATATTAAATGCATCCTTTTCAGATCATTATACAATAAAAATTACATGTAATAAAAAGCCATGGACAACATGCCAAGTTTTATGAGATGTAGCCAAAGTAGTACTTAGGGGAAATTTTATATCTCTAAATGCTCACATGAATTAAAAAGAGAAAGAGCAGATCAGTGAATTGGGCACACAATTTAAGAAGCTAGAAAAATAACAAATTAAAAATCCCCATTTAAACATCAAATTAGAAATTCTGAAACTCAAAGGAAAGATTAAATAATATTGAAAGTAAGAAAACTATTGAACTAATAATTAAAACTAAAATCTAGCTTTATTAAAAAACAATAAAATAGATAAACCTTTAATTAATTTAATTTTTTTAAAAAGAAAACCAAATTACCAGTATCAAAAATGAAAAGGATGAATTCACCACCAATTAAGATGAAATTAAAGCAATATTAGGAGTTATTTTGCCCAACTGCAAGTCAACAAATCTGACAATCTAAGTGAAATGCATTAATATTTATAAAAATGGAAATGGCCCAGATTAACTGAAGAAGTAAAATACTTAAATAACCATATTTTAGAAGAAGAAATTAAACAAGCCTTCAATGAACTACTTAAGAAAAAAATCTCCAGGACCAGAGAGATTTACAAGTCAATTCTACTGAATATTTAAAGAATAATTAATTCCAATACTATAGAAACTATCTAGAAAAATAGGCAGAGGAGTCCTGCCAAATTCCTTTTGTGACACAAATATGGTGCTGATAACTAAACCAGGAAGAGCCAAAACAGAGAAGGAAAATTATAGACCAATTTCCTCAATTAATATTGTTGCAAATATTTTATATAAAATATTAGCAAGGAGCTTACAGCAATTTATTATCAGGATAATATACTATGAGCAGGTAGGATTCATACCAGGCATATGGGGCTGGTTTCAATATTAGTAAAACTATTAGCATAACTGACCATATCAATAAAAAACCAACAGAAATCATATGATTATCTCAATAGATACAGAAAAAACAGCACCTATTCCTATTAAAAACATCAAAGAACAAAGGAATAAATGGAGCTTTCCTTAAAATGATAAGCAGTATCTTTCCAAAACCACCAGCAAGCATTATATGTAATGGGGATGAACTAGAAGACTTTCCAATCACAGAGGTGAAACAAGGATGCCCATTGTCACCACTATTATTCAATATCATACTAAAAAAGTTAGCTTTAGAAATAAGAGAAGAAAAAGAAATTGAAGCAATTAGAATAGGCAATGAAGAAGCAAAACTATCACTCTTTGCAGATGATATGTTGGTATACTAAGAGAATCCTAGAGAATCAACTAAAAAGCTTCTTTAAATAATTAACAACTTTAGCAAAGTTACAGATATAAAATATACTCACATAAATCATCAGCATTTCTATATATTACCAAGAAAGCTGAATGACAAGATATAGAAAGAGAAATTCCATTTAAAATAACTGTATACAATATAGAATATTTGTAAGTCTACTTGCCAAGACAAATCCAGGGACTATATGACCATAATTACAAATCACTTTTCACACAAATAAAGTCAGCTCTAGACAAGTAGAAAAATATCAATTGTCCATGGGTAGGCCAAGCTAATATAATAAAATGAGAATTCTACCTAAATTAATTTACTTATTCAGTGCCATACCAATCAAACTACCAAAAATTATTTTATAGAGCTAGAAAAAAATAATAACAAAACTCATCCGGAAGAACAAAAGGTCAAGAATATCAAGGGAATTAGTGAAAAGAAAATGCAAAGGAAGATGGCCCAGGCTCACCAGATCTAAAACTATTTTATAAAGCAACAATCCTCACAACTATTTGGTACTAGTTAAAAAAAGAGTGGTGAATAAATGGAATAGGTAGATAAAGTAGTAAATTATTATAGTAATTTACTGTTTGATAAACCCAAAGACTCCAGCTTCTGGGGTAAGAACTCAGTATTTGAAAAAAAAAAACTGCTGGGAAAACTGGAAAACAGTGGCAGAAAATAGGCATAGACCAACATCTCACACTGCATACCAAAATAAGGTCAAAATGGGTACATGATTTAGAAATAAAGGGTGATACCATAAGAAAATTAGGAGAGCAAGGAATAGTTTTCCTGTCAGATATATGGAGAAGGGAAGAATTTATGACCAAACAAGAGATAGATAGCATTCTGAAATACAAAATGGATAATTTTGATTATATTAAACTAAAAAGATTTTGCAAAAACAAAACCAATGCAACCAAGATCGGAAGGAAAACAGAAATATGCAAAACATTTTTTACAGCCAGCGTTTCTGATAAAGGCCCCATTTCTCAAATATAGAGAGAAATGAGTCAAATTTATAAGAATAAAAGTCATTCCCCAATTGACAAATGGTCAAAGGATATGAAGAAGCTGTTTGCAGAGGAAGAAATTAAAACTATCTATAGTTACATAAAAATGCTCTAAGTCACTATTGTTTAGAGAAATGAAAATTAACTGAAGTACTACCTTACACCTATCAGATTGGCTAATATGTCAGAAAAGGAAAACGATAAATGTTGGAGATGTGGGAAAATTGGGACGCTGATACATTGCTGGTGGAGCTATGAACTGATCCAACCATTCTGGAGAACAATTTGGAACTATGCCCAAAAGGCTATAAAACTGTGCATACCCTTTGATTCAGCAATACTACTACTAGGTCTGTATCCCAAATAGGGCATACAAAAGGGGAAAGGACCTACATATACAAAAATATTTATAAGAGCTCTTTTTGTGGTGGCAAAGAATTAGAAATTAGAAGTATATTAATATAATGGAATACTATTGTGCTATAAGAAATGATGGACAAGTAGATTTCAGAAAAACTTGGAAAGACTTACATGAACTGATGTTGATTAAAGTAAGCAGAAGCAGAAAACAATGTACACAGTAATACACTGTGTAATGATCAACTATGATTCACTTAGCTCTTCTCAGCAATATAATGATTCAAGACAATTCCAAAAGACTCATGACAGAAAATGATATCCAGAGAAAGATGTATGGAGTCTGAATGCAGATCACTTCATATCATTTTCACTTTTTTGTGTTTTTTTTTCTGACTTTTCCCTTTTCTGTTT
The DNA here is from genome assembly GCF_028583685.1 of Petaurus breviceps papuanus. NCBI lineage: Eukaryota > Metazoa > Chordata > Mammalia > Diprotodontia > Petauridae > Petaurus > Petaurus breviceps. Next base: position 85,384,350 of record NW_027186304.1, read on the forward strand.
TTTCTTTCACAACATAATTAATGTGAAAATGTTTCCATGATTGCATATGTATAACCTATATCATACTGCATGCCATTTTGGTGAGGGGGAAGGGAAGTAAGGAAGGGAAAAATTTGCAATTCAAAATCTTGTAAAAATGAATGTTTAGGGCAGCTAGGTGGAAAGTAGGGCAGCTAGGTGGAAAGTGCTGGCCCCGGAGTCAGGAGGACCCGAGTTCCGGCCTAACACCCACACAAAAAAAATTGCCATGTAACCTTGGGCAAGTTACTTCTCCAATTGCCCTTCAAAAGGCAAAAACAAAACAAAACGAATGTTGAAAACTATCTTTACATGTAATTGGAAAAAATAAAATACTATTTACAAAAAAGGAAAATATTGCAAGATGTCAGAAAAAAATTCAAATTTGGAGGAAGCACAGTCAAGGTCATCAGTATAAAAGAGTAGAGAGCTTGGAACACACTATTCCAGAAGTCAGAGCTTAGGGACTTAATACCAAGAATAATTTATCTAGCAAAACCGAGTATAATGCTATCGAAGGGAAAAAAAAAAGAAACTTTAATGAAATAGAAGTCTGCTGAGCATTCCTGTTGGAAACGGTATTGAAACTCTGAAGTTCAAACAAAGGAGTAAAGAGATAAATAAAAAGGTGAATAATGTAAATGTGAATAAAAATCATAAGACTAAACAGGGATGAACTCCTTAATTCAAATTTGGGAAGATGATACAAGTACCCCCACTGAATTCAATCATCATCAAGGGCCAAAGAGAAAACATGGTGCCTCTAGAGAATCATAAGCCTCTTTGTTTTCAAGGATATTATACTGTTCAAATATATGTGAAACTAACACAAATTAAAAAAAAAAACTAACACAAATATTTTTCAAAAAGCATGTTCTCCTGTAAAGTACACATAATAAATGAATGAATGAATGACATTTATTAAGCACTTACTATGGTCTAAGCACTGAAGATAAAATACAAACATATGACAGCCCCTGCCTTGCTGGTAGTTTGTATTCTAATGGGGTAGAAAACACAAAGAGGGAATGGTAGCAAAGGCAGTCGAGGTCAGAGAAGTCTCTAAGATGGGGAGTAGAACAAAAGAATAAGCTATTAACATATGTTTTCCAGAGGCAATGGTAATACTAATTTGATTTCAGTTCTCCAAGAAAGAGGTGCAAAGGACAGGGAATAAGAAGAGGCCACACAATAGCCCAAGTGAAGAAGAGGACAAGTGTCCCAGGCAATACAGAGCCCAGTGGCTCAGCTTCTCCCTGGCATGGTCACTGGTACAGAGGGTGCAGCAATAGCAGTAGTAGAAACAACAGAGTGGAAAATGGCCAGCTAGGCTGGAATTTGCAGTATACAGGCTGTGCCATTTATAATTTTTAATATAACATTTTGAGCCCAGTAGGTACTCAATAAATATTAAACTGACTTGAATGAAACAGTATACAAATATAGAGAGCCTAAAAAAAAGTGAATACTTACTATTACTTGTTGTTTCAGGAAATCCAATCTTTTGATTATTCCAGCCTTTGTTTTCCACTGTCTAGAATATTAAATAGATAGGTTAATGCAGAGAAATCATCTTTTTATTTATTCAAAACTAAAAATATTGACTAAGCATATTAAAGACAAAGATCTCTCACATACTTCTTTTATTATATTTCTCTAAACTCTGGTATCAACAGATGGATACAACAGCACTAAATGCATATAAACCTCAGTATTATTTCATCACTTTCCTTTAACCAGAATGTATATGTCCTTGTATTGTCTTCTCATTCTCTAAATTGAAGGTAGCAGGGTATTTAATAAGAGGAAAATTATCATCATCATGAAAGCAAAAGTATTTATGAGACTATTATTGGTCCCAAATTCTTATTAACAATAATAATAACAATAACTAACATTCCTATACCATTTATTATTTAGCACTGTGCTAAGCACTTTGCACAGAAGAAATATTGCTATTTTAATTGTGAATTCTATTGTTAATAATAGAATTGTTCATTCTATTTTAATTGTTCAAATTTGCATAAGATCAACAAATATTGCTAAGAAACACACATTTTTGAGCAAAGATGGGTTACATGAGCTGCTGACCATGGCTATGTAGCCTAGTCTGAAGAAATATGTATTTGATTTAAAATATATCCTGAGACATATATTCTATCACACAAAATATTTAGAAATGAAGGGTTTCAACAGATAACAATGCTCCAAAAATGTAAGTCTTCATTCTTCTTACTACAATAAGCCTTTGATTATTAATGCTAATGGTATCTAAATAAAATTTTTAAAATCTCTCTTCAGTAACTACTTTCAATCATTTTGACTTCTAATATTTTACTAGTGATTGTATTAAGTGATAAAATGGGAAAATTTGTAATTCACTTTCTTTTCATTTTCATTTCTAAGTGCTTATTTATAAACTTTCAGCCAAATAAGAAAAATCACATTATAATCAAAATATCTGTTATCAAAATTCTATTTTTTCTGATGTGCTTAAAACAATGTAAAAATGAAGATTAAATAAAATTAATTTAGCTTGTAATACATTAATCTATATTTTAGAACCTGACAAATTTTGCCAATAGTAAGATGTTCAAAATATCTATTCTAAATGATCAAATTTTAGCCTTGAAAACAAAATTTTTTAAAAGATTGTGTAGGGTGCTGAGCAAAGATGGCAGAGTAAAATCAGGAACTTGCTTGAGCCCCAGATCTAACCACCTCCAATACCTGTAAAAAAAAAATGACTCTAAACAAATTTTAGAGCTACAGAACCCACAAAGTGACAGAGAGAAACAAATCTCCCACTGAAAGCAGCCTGGCAGGCTGACAGGAAGAGTCTATTATACCAGGCTGTCAGCCAAGCACAGTCTGGCATGGCCCTACAGGCCCAGACCTGTTGCCATCCCAACCAGCGGCACAGACCTGCCAGAGCAGACTTCAGGAGAGTGAATCACAGACAGCTGTGGCAATTTCCAGACTTCTGAACCCATAAATGTCAAAAAGAAAGTAAAAGGTCAGTAGGGAACTCTTTTGGAACTGGGTGAGAGAAGAGCACGGTCCAGCCCCTGCCCCTGGGACAGCAGAGGTGACCACAGCAGAGTGGCTGCAGCTGCTGCTGCATTGCTGCCTACATAGCTCCTGGCCGAGAGATAGTAGGGGGACCAAAAAACTATTCAGAGGGTAATAGCTCTTGCTTTGACCTGCTTGGATCTGAGTTGCAGTCTTGGGTGGTGGTCCTGGGGTGAGGAACGCTAGTGTGCCAGAGCTTGTAGTGACTGTAAAGGGGGCACCCTCCTCTTAGCTCTGGCAACAGTTCTGACAACACTTGCAAAAACCCCAGCAATTTGGGACACAGCTCTCTCCACTCTGGAAGCAGAGTTCTACTGTGGCAAAGAGCTCAAAAGTCAAGTCGCTGGCTGGCAAGATGAGCAAACAGAGGTAGTGTAATCAGACAATAGAATCTTTTTTGGGGGACAAAGAGGATCAAAACATGGAACCGGAAGAAGACAACAAAGTCAAAACTCCTGCATCAAAAGCTTCCAAGAAAAATATGAATTAGTTGCAGGCCATGAAGGAGTTCAAGAAGGATTTTGAAAATCAAGTAAGAGAAGTAGAGGAAAAATTGGGAAGAGGAATGAAAATGAGGAAAGGAAATAATGAAAAACGAGTCAATAGCTTGACTAAAGAAAATAACACCTTAAAAAATAAACTAACTCAAATGGCAAAAGAGGTCCAAAAAACCAATGAGGAGAAGAATACCTTAGAAAGCTAAACTGCCTAGACAGAAAAGGAATTTCAAAAGCTCACTGAAGAAAAATAATTCCTTCAAAATTATATTGGAGCAAATGGAAGCTAATGACTTTATGAGAAATCAAGATGGAAAAACCACTGACCTAAAAAATAAATCCAGGAGAAATAATTTTAAAATTATTGGACTACCTGAAAGCCATGATCAAAAAAAGAGCCTATACATCATCTTTCAAGAAATTATGAAGCAAAAGTGCCCTCATATTCTAGAGCCAGAGGGAAAAATAGACATAGAAAGAATTCACTGATCACCTCTTGAAAAAGATCCCAAAAAGAAAACTCCTAGGAATATTATAGCCAGATATATTCCTATATATTCCAGATATTCTGGAATATATTCCTATATATTCCAATATATTCCAGAGTTCCTGGGTCAAGAGGAAAATATTACAAGCAGTCAGGAAGAAACAATTTGAGTATTGTGGAAACACAAGCAGGATAACACAAGATCTAGTAGCTTCTACATTAGTAGATCGAAGAGCTTGGAATATAATATTTCAGAGATGAAAGGACCTAGGATTAAAACCAAGAATCACCTACCCAGCAAAATTGAGTATAATGCTTCAGGACAAAATATGGTCATTCAATGAAATAGAGGATTTTCAAACATTCTTGATGAAAAAACCAGAGCTGAACAGAAAATTTGACTTTCAAACATGGGAACCAAGAGAAGCATGAGAAGGTAAACAGGAAAAAGAAATCATAAGGAACTATGATTAAATGTAACTATTTACATTCCTACATGGACAAACAATCATTGTAACTCATGAGACTTTTCTCAGTATGAGGATAGTTGAAGGGTACATATATACACATATATATGTGTGTAGAGGAGGGTGTATGTATGTATGAATGCATATGTGAGTGTGTATATATGTGTGTACATGTATACATAGACAGAGAGCACAGGATTAGTTGAATATGAAGGGATGATATCTAAAAAATAAAATTAAGAGTTGAGAGGAATATATTGGGAGAAGGAGAAAGAAAGAGATAGAAGAGGGTAAATTATCTCATATAAAAGAGGCAAAGAAAACTGTTATAATGGAGAGGAAGAGCAGGAAAGTGAAAGGGAATAGGTCAACCTTAATCTCATTGAATTTGGCTTAAGGAAGGAATAACATACACATTCAAATGGGTATCTTACCCTACAGGAAAGTAGGGAGAAGGGGATAAGAGGGGGGATGATAGAAAAGAGGGGAGATTGGGGGAGAGAGTAGTTAGAAGCAAACATTTTTGAAAAGGGACAGAGTCAAAGGACAAAATAGAATAAGTGGAGGGGTGGGATAGGATGGGGGGAAATATAGTTGGTGTTTCACAATATAACTACTATGGAAATGTTTTGCATAACTACACATTTACAAGTTATATTGAATTGCTTGTCTTCCCAGTGGGGGTTGGTGAGGAGGGAAGAAGGAAAGAATCTGGAAATCAAAGTTTTAAAAACAAATGTTTAAAAAAATCGTTTTGGTTTTGTTTTACATGCAACTGGGAAATAAGATATACAGGCACTAGGGTACAGAAATCCATTTTGCCCTACTAGAAAGTTAGAGGGCAGCACCGGCCCTGAAGTCAGAAGGACCTGAGTTCAAATCTGGCCTCAGACATTTAACACACACAAAAAAACTAGCTGTGTGACCTTGGGCAAGTCACTTAACCCCAACTGCCCTCCAAAAAGCAAAAAACAAAACAAAAAAATGAAAGTTAGGGGTCATGTGGGATGATGTAAGAGAGAACAGATTGGGGGAAGGGGTATTCAGTAGGCTTGCTATCTTGGGGTGGGGGTAAGGGAAAGATGGGGAGAAAATTTGTAACTCAAAATCTTGTGGGAATGAATGTTGAAAACTAAAAAGACAGAAAAAAAGAAAAAGAAAAAAGATTGTGTAAGAAGTGACCTGTTCATGTATTTTGATGTTATTCTAATAAGGAACTTTGTTATGAAATCTAATAAAAACTTAAATATGTAAGCTATATGTAGTCCAATGGTCAAATTCCAGAGAGTTATTGACCAGCTAAAGAGAACCCATACAAGAACAACAATTTATAAAAAGATTAATTGAATGAATTTCTAAGGAGTAAAAAAACTGGATAGCAATAGTTTTTTTTTTTAAAGCAATCGGGGTTAAGTAACTTGCTCAACATTACACGGCCAGTTATTTCTGGGTGTGGTGCTGAGTATCTGAGCCCAGATTTGATCCAGGTCATACCGACACTGGAGCTGGTGCTCTTACTCGCTGTGCTACCTGGCCGCCCCTGGATAGCAATAGTTTAATTAAATGAAATGTAAGTTTAAAAATAGCTATGTTTAATAAGTAGAAAATAAATAGAAAAGTTATACATGATAAAACAAGTTATAAACCATTTACATCATAAAAAAAAAAACCCTGGCCAAGCCTGATTGACCAGTTTCCTGCAATCCTTACTCTTCATTCCTAATTAAAAGTCATGGAATGGCAGGACAAAACTGAAACAGATGAGGGGAGTGAGGAATACCTTTTTGTCAGATGGTGGGATATTAACTTGAGGGTCAAGATGAACAATTATTCCTTGGATGTGGTAACTGCTGTAAACCACCATAATGTACTAGAGTAACTAGATGGACAATCTCGCAGCTTCTAAACTTTATGCTTCAAATCTACATTTTCCCTCCTGTTGTTCTCTCCCTTTTCTCCAATTAAGGCCAAGGAGTGGACTTTAGGAACATTGGGATAATTAAATACTTCGAGGATATATTCTTTCACTGATGTGGGCACAGCTTCCATTGATACAAGTTGCTGCCCAACTATGCTCTAGCATAAACAATAGTCGTGAATTGCTATGGCCAAATATAAATGAGCTTCCTCTAGTATCTGAAAGGTTATACAGCATGGAGATAAAGGCTTTGTTCTGTTTGGCTTTAGAAGGTTAGAATCAAGACCAGTGGGTAGAAAAGGCAAAGAGAACAATGTAGGCGAAAAGTCAGAAAAACCTTGCTAAAAATTGGAGTTGTTCGAAGGTGGAATTTGCTGCTTTGAGGTACGGTGCATTTCTCTTCCTTGAAGGTCTTCAGACAGAGGCTGGGGATTGTTGGGGACTTACTTTATCATGATGATTTCTTTTATGTTGGGTTTGAGTAGATGGCTCTGAGGTCCCTTCTAACTCAGATTCAGTGCTTCTGTGATTTTTCTGATCTTTAGATGATTTCCAGTTCATGGCTAGACCTAGGCTAGCTTGGTAGTGTTACCTTAAATTCTTCTGACCTGGCTTTTGAGATGCCAAGGGCACCTCCATACTGTGATTAGACGTGAGAGTGGGACATTAGGAGACTAAAAGTAGCATTAAATTAAACCACCAAGAAAGTACTACTTCTGCTCTCTGTCTGCCATTGAATTTTTTAGAATTTATCTCTATGGAGGGCTCTATATTCTACCCTCTCATAATTTTCAGGTAACTATGGTCAGACAAATGCATGAATTATATTTGAGTGATATAAAATTGCATGAAGTCATCAGGATCAATCTCACTCTCTCTTCTATAATCATCAAAGTCTAATAGCAAGACAAAGTCTAGACAATTGGCGATGACCTGGGATGCAGTGAATGACCTTGGTATCTTCAATGATGGATCAAGGTCTGAATGTTCCACAGAGCCTGCTTCCACAATGACCATTTATGACCATTGGAAGGAATTGTTCTCATTCACCCATTCCACCAGGGAAGTCTTCACATACTTGAGGCAGACACCACCCTAACTCACTGACAGGTTTGAGACCCATGGGTTACCCTCAACCTGGTTTAGCTAATCTGCTGAGATGGTTTTAGTGGGGTGTGGTCACTGTTCATACTACAGCTTCTTGGAGGCACAGGTAATAGCTGAGTGTCAGGAAGACACCCAAGGTGGATGAGCAGCCCTGAAGAGGTTCAACAACCCTCATGTTAGAGGTTCTAGTCCGCCTTGAACACTCCATATACCCCAAACACAATAAAATAGTGCCCCACTTAACCTGCAGTCAGAATTCTGGCAACTTCTACTGTCCAGAACACAACCACAAACGAGAAAGTAAGGACCTCTGAACAAGGGGAAAAAGTTGTCACAAGACTTAACTTTGTGACTTTACTCTGGGATGGAAGTGCTTCTAAGCCTTCAGGCCTCAGTCTCTTATATTATTTTAACTATGTGTAAAAATAAGGTTACAGATCTAATGATTTAGTCTTTCTAAAAGTAGAGGATGACCTAGCTGCTTATCTCTGCTTACACAGAGTAAACTATCAAGGAATGATAGGATCGTGCAAACCACAGACCTCGATGTACAAAGTGGTAGGAAGTGCCATGCTCCTGTATCGCAAGCCCCAGATGCATCCAATAATGCAAATCAGTGTTTTCCCTAAAACTGACTCACTTAGTTCTGAGCACAGGGATAAGTTCCTCATTTCTGAGTTCATCTCACTGAATTGCCAGGAACTAAGCCTCAGTCAACCCAGATTTATAAGTCACTGCTAAGAAGAAGGCTCGTTTGCCTCCTGCTTAGGAGTTTAGATCTAATATGATGATATACTTAGATAATCCTAGAAAATCAAGTAAAAACCTACTTGAAATAATAAACAACTTTAGCAAAGTTGTAGGATGTAAAATAAACCCACATAAATCATCAGCATTTCTATATATTACTAACAAAGTCCAACAGCAAAGAGATAGAAAGGGAAATTCCATTTAAAGTTACTGTAGACATTATAAAATATTTGTCTACCTGCCAAAACAAACCCAGGAACTATATGAACACACTTACAAAACACTTTTCACACAAATAAAGTCAGATCTAAATAATTGGAAAAATAGCAGTTGCTCGTGGGTAGGCCAAACTAATATAATAAAAATGACAATTCTACCTAAATTCATTTACTTATTCAGTGCCATACCAAACAAACTACCAAAAAATTTTTCAGAGATAGAAAAAAGTGTCAAAATTCATCTGTAAAAACAAAAAGTCCAGACTATCAAGGGAACTAATGAAAAGAAATGCTAAGGAAGGCAGTCTAGCCATACCAGATCTTAAATTGTATTATAAAGCAGCAATCATTAAAACTACTTGGTAATGGCTAAGAAATAGAGGGATACATCAATGGAATAGGTTAGGTACACAAGACACAGTAGTCAATGATTATAGCAATCTACTGTTTGATAAAAACCAAAGACCCCAGCTTTTGGGATAAGAACTCACTGTCTGACAAAAACTGCCAGGAAAACTGGAAAATAGTATGGCAGAAACTGGGCATAGACCAATATCTGACATTGTATACCAAAATAAAGCCCAAATGGGTACATGATTTAGGTATAAAGGCTGAAATTATAAACAAATGAGGGGAGCAAGGAACAGCCTGTCTGTCAGATTCATGGAGAATGGAGGAATTTATGACCAAACAAGAGACAGAGAACATTATGAAATGCAAAATGGATAATTTTGATTACATTAAATTGAAAACTTTCTGCACAAAGCCAATGCAACCAAGATTAGAAGGGAATCAGATAATTGGGAAAGAATTTTTACAACCAATGTCTCTGATAAAGGGCTCATTTCTAAAATATATAGAGAACTGAGTCAAATTTACAAGAATACAAGTCATTGCACAATTGAGAAATGGTCAAAGGATATGAACAGGCAGTTTTCAGAGGAAGAAAGAATCATATGAAAAAAGTGCTCCCAATCACTATTGATTAGAGAGCTGCAAATCAAAACAACTCTAAGGTACATCACACTTATCAGATTGGCTATGGTGACAAAACAGGAAAATGATAAATGTTGGGAAAGGTAAAACACTAATTCATTGTTGATGGAGCTATAAGGTTATCTAACCATTCTGGAGAGCAATTTGGAACTATGCCCAAAAGGCTATAAAAATATGCACGCCCTTTGACCTAGCAATACTGCTTCTAGGACTATATCCCAAAGAGATCATCAAAATGGGAAAAGGATACACATGTACAAAAATATTTATAGCAACTCTTTTTGTGGTGGCCAAGAACTGGAAATTGAGGGGATGCCTATTAATTGGGGAATGACTGAACAAGTTGTAGTGTATGAATGTAATGGCATACATTTCAAAAAAATGCTATAAGAAATGATGAACAGGCAGACTTCAGAAAATTCTGGAAAGACATGTGAACTGATGCTGAGTTAAGTAAGCAGAACCAGGAGAACATTGCTCACAGAAATAGCTACAGTGTGCAAGGACTGATTTTAATAGATTTAGCACTTCTCAGAAATGGAAAGACCTAAAACAATTCCAGAGGGCTCATGATAGTAAATGCAATCCACATCCAGAGAAAGAACTATAGAGTCAGAATGCAGAGTGAAGGAGACTATTTTCTTTTTTGTTTGTTTTGTTTTTTCTTTCTCATGGTCTCTCCCATTCATTATAATTCTCTTATGCAACATGACTAATGTGAAAATGTGTTTGATGGGAATGTATGTGTAGAGCCATGTCATATATTGCATGCTGTCTTGGGGAGGGAGGTGGTGAAGAGGGGGAGAAAATTTAAAACTTATGGAAGTGAATATTGAAAACTAAAAATAAATAATTTTTTTAAAGTTTTGATCTAAAATGCTCAATGTTTCTACTTTCTGAAAACAGTACTCAAGAAAGAAGCAGCATTTTAACATACCAAAGGAACTTGTAGATCATTGATGAGAGCTATCAGTAATCATGGAAGAAACAGGAAGAATGGGAGATGTGTCAGAAGGCTAGAGAGGGAAACCACAATTTTCAGAAAAGGAAAGAGAGATTCCCAAAACTACAGAATAGAACTTGATGTGTGTCCTTGGGGGAAAAAAATCTAACTACAAATTATTAAATAGAGGGTCATAAAATTTAGAGCTAGAAGAGACTTCAGTTATATTTCAGTCCAATTCCCTCACTTAAAAAAAATTATTCTCAATTTAGCAAACACCAAATAAAATGAGTACTTCCATATGCAGAACTGAAGAGAACTGTGCCTGAAACTATGAATCTCTACTAAGTACAGCTTACTTTTCTTTTTTATAGTATATAATAAATTTAACATGTAACTTTCAAAGTTATCCTGCTTATCTTCCCTCACTTTTCTTAAAATGGCCAAGGTCAGATAGGAGTTAAGTTACAGAGTGAGAATCTGAAACCAAGTACTCTGATAAGTTTCCCACTACACTATCCTGAAAACTTAGGGAAGTACTGATCACTTCTACCCAGTATGCAGCACTTGGTTGAGAACAAGTCAAGCCAACTTAACCACCTTTCTGTTTTTGGATAGGGTTACTAACCTGGGTGAACAGCGGAATGATATAGTTATAATGCATCTCAATTTCAGTAATTTACATTTGACAAAGTTTGTCTTGGTCTCCTAATGGAATATTTAGGAGAATGTAGGCTACTAGTCACTGAGGACACAAAAATTTTTTAAATGATGGAATATCTACCATCTTGGAGCTTACATTCTATTAGAAAGTATAACAAAGATAAGTAAAATATGAGAGAATATGATCAGGCAAAGAAGAAATCTAACCAAAGGGCTCAAAGAAAATTGCAGTAGGGGGAAAATATACTAAGCTTTGGAGGAAAGAGAAAACTTCAAAAAGGTGGTGGTACTTAAGTTTAACCTTGAACAAAAGGGATTTTGACAGATGGAGATGAAAAGAGAATGAACTGCAACACAGGGCAATATTCATGAATCATGAGGGCAGGGGACAGTATGTTAAATTGGAAAACAGTTAGTAGTTTAGTTTAGCTGAAAGATTATTTTAAAAGTATAATGTGAAATAAGACTGGAAGAGTAAAAGTAGCCAGAATGTGTACAGCTTTAAATGTCAGAATAACTAAACCTCAGAAAGAGATGGAACCTCAAAATCTCATCTCCTGGATCAGAACTGGGATCTGTAAATTTGGTTTCCCTACAATTTTTATATGTTTGTTTCAACATAACTGATTTTCTTTGTATTCTATTTTATGCACTTAAAAAGATTATTTTAAGAAGGGGCCCATATGCTTCTCCAGACTTCGAAAGAGATCCATAACACAAAAAAAGATTAAGAATACTGGATCTAGTCCACCTTATATTTGAACAAGGATTTTCCTCTGCAAAAGTGGTTATCCAATCTCAATTTGATGACTTCCAGTGAAGAAGACATTCAAAATGTTTTTTGAAGCAGCCCATTCTACTTTTATATAACTCTCATTATTAGGAACTTTTTTCTTACATTACATAAAATTGTCCCTACCCATTTCTCAAACTTCTGCTCTCTTGTGTAGAACAAGTTTAATCTAGCTTCCAAATGATAGCTACATATACTTGAAATAGCTGTCATCTTACATCCCCTGCAGTCTTCTATTGTGAAAGCTGAATACTCATATGGCATGATCTTATGGCCCTTTTCTACCCTTGTCACCCTGCTCTAGAAACTCTCCACATTATCAATGTTGTTCCTAAAATGCGGTGGCAAGATTAAACATTAAATTTCAGATGTGGCTTTACCAGGACCAAATTCAATGGGAACATCACCTCTCTGACATTATTGCAATCCTAAGGGTTGTTTTTATTTTTTTGCTGCTATATCATATAGTTGACTTTTACTGAGATAGAAGTCCCTTAGATCTTTCTCAGTCAAATGCTATCTATCCATTACTCCTCTATCTTGTACTTGTGTATGTGTCTCTTTGTGCCTCCATTTGGGGTTTTCTTGGCAAAGATGCTGGAGTGGTTTGCCATTTCCTTCTCCAGCTCACTTTACAGAGGAGAAAACAGAGGCAAACAGGGTTGGGTGACTTGCCCAGGGTCACATAGTTAGTAGATGTCTGAGGCCAGATTTGAAGATGAGTTTTCCTACCTCCAGGTCTGGCACTATCCACTGTGCTACCTAGTTGCCCATGACTTTGCATTGCATTTACATTAAACTTTAACCTAGATAAGCCTGAATTTTTAATGGACCCAGTCAAAACAGTTCTGTGACTCCCTCCAATAGTACTTAGCAATTAATGAGTGGGAACAGAGAGTGGGTGGTATAGGTGATCAAGGGCTGAAAAATCAGCAGGGTATTAACAGGGGTAAGACAAGGGGTTAAGAGATTTAAAGGTGGAGGACAGTACCTTGTTGAACTAGTTAATTATATGGTTGAGACAGTGACAGGAGTAGAGAGGTAAGTGTAGAATTGAGAGACTGGGAAAACAGGGAGGGACTGAAGGACCAGGGGTCATAGTAAGGATGATAATCAGGTTCAGAGAATATGAGCCAGTAGAAGAAGTAGAAAGAGAGGATCAAAGAAGGGTAATTTTAGAATCTGAAATAACGTATGTGGAAAAGTTAAGAGTAAAGGTGAGGTCTAAGGTGTGACATAAAGCTGTCCAAACCTGAAATGGATCTGTCTTGGAAAGTAGTGAATGTCATGTTACTGAAAATGTTCAGGGAGAAAGCAGATGCAACTTCTACTCGTTACTAGCGGTTTTGGTATGAATTCATAAATTCAACTTCAGTTTCAAAGATATTTATTATATATATGTAATATATGAAATATACTATATATAATATATACAACATATATTATAAATACAAGTATATATTCTGTGCAAAGTACTATCGTAGGCAGTGGGTGAGTAAAAAAAGTTTAAAGAAAATATAGTCCTTGCCTTCACTAAAGAAGCATTTTCCTTCACAAAAGCAAAAGAGCAGAAGTCTAAGTATTATGGTATGTATAAGATCACTGATAAGTGGGACAGGGGATGAATCATGAAGTATATGGCATGTGAACTGGACATCAGAGAACAGGTATAATTATAACAGGCTGAGATGTGTGCATGAGGGAGTATTCCAGATATAAAAAATGACATGAACAAAGGCACAGAGGTAAGAAAATCTAGGATGTATATAGGAGAAGATGAAAGAATCAAGTTTGGTGTAAGCACCTGAAAGTAGTAAGAGGATGGAGAAGTAAGGAAAGAGTTAAAGGTAGGAAGATAAGGTAGTAGCTAATTGTTCAAGGTCTTAAAGGCAGACTAATTGAACTGAGTTATAATCATTAGGCAAAAGGAAGCCATTGGAAAATTTTGAGTAGAAAAATGGCATGATCAAATATATATACAAGGAAAATTAATCAGGGAGAAATATGGAGGATGAACTACAGAGGGGAGAGAGTAGAAGTAGGAAGAGTGGTTAAGAGATTTTTGAAATAGTAGAAGCAGGAGATAATGGGGGTTAGGTATGCCTTCCTTTCTACTTCCACCACTATCACCCAAATATACAATCAACTATCATAAAGTAGTCTTGGCTGTTTAGTATAAGAATAAACAACACTACTACCTTAATCACTCCTGGGGTAATCACAGAGTAATGTGATCATTGGAGCTAATAAGGATGATTCTAATGTATTCAGTATGCTCTTAACCAAGATAGAATTAGTGCTCCTTTACTCAAAGTTTCAAGACAAATATGAAGGCCTGTTCTGTACCCCAAAAAGTTTTGGCATTTTGAAGGGTATATCAATTACTTAGAAAATTCATTTATGTGGAACACCCCATTCCTTGATAATACTGGATAAATGGGGCATTACTTAACTATAAAAATGAACTCATCTCATCCAATTTTTTTTTACTAAATTAATCAGGAACTGAATTATGCAGAATGCAAAGGGGTGAAAAACACAAACAATTTCTAAAAACACCTCTTCTGTGATTCAATCTGGTCACCCAGAAACATCTGGATATATCACTAAGAACTGGATGGAGTTCTACTCTTTATGTAACTTCTGGGGAAATCCAATATAAGTTTATGGCAGATTCTTATTCTACCAAAGAATTTTATACATACATATATATCCCCCACTGAGTTATAGTTGCTAATTAATATGGCATTCTCATGTCAAGATACAATATTACCAAACTTCAAGAGAAAATACATTTTTGTAAGATTTACTAAAAGTTATACATTCCCCCAATTTGAACCAAACATACCACAAAATTGTGGGGCATAAGGAAAGGTAAACCTTCTCCAATCTACTCCTTTCCCAGAGTCTGCTTTTCCAAAGAGCTTCTCAGTTCTATGGTTCTCTCTCCAAAGGTATTTCATTTGAAGCAGAGTTGTAGTAGAAAGAACAACTTATAATCAGTTTAGCATAGCAAAAAGAACACTGGCTTTAATATCAGAGAATCTGAGTTCAATCCCATCTCTGCTGACTACACATGTGGACTTAAATTAGTCAGATCACTAACCTCTTTGACTTGTTTCATTGTCTGTAAAATGAGGAGGCTGGATTCTATGACCTGTAAGGTCCCTTCCAATTATGTTAGTTAGAAAACCTGAGTTCTGAGCTTCAGCTACACCTTCTGTCTCAGGCAAGTCATTTAAACCTAAGTTTTGCTTCCTCATTTGTAAAGTGAGGATACTTATATTTATTGTACCTATCCTTGGGTAAGGGTCACATGGCCA
This sequence comes from Petaurus breviceps papuanus, assembly GCF_028583685.1. Classification (NCBI taxonomy): domain Eukaryota; kingdom Metazoa; phylum Chordata; class Mammalia; order Diprotodontia; family Petauridae; genus Petaurus; species Petaurus breviceps. The sequence goes on from NW_027186304.1 coordinate 85,399,602, forward strand.
CTGACTACAAGACTTCCATTTCTTCTGATATGGTAATACCACACAGAGTTGGGAAAGGCCCAGAATGGGTGGTCAGCTTTCTCTGACCTTGTAGCAGAGTGTCACTTCACAGTGTCCAGCATTTTGGATCGCTCTATGCCTAAGATCTCAAACAGCATATATAGTAGAAATCCCCCCTTGAAACCACACATTGCAGGGGAACAAAACACATATAGTGGAGAGTACAAAAATCTTGTCCACTACTACAAGTCTTTCTTGGAACAGTTAACACCAGGAGGATCTGCTTATTAAATGAGATAATAGTTAAAAAGTGTTTAGCACAGTGTGTGGCAGATAGTAGGTGCTACAGAAATGTTTGTTCCTCTCTTGGTCCCTCTCCTATTTATAGCACAGACTAGGATAATCTACTTAATGGATTTAAGATATGAGAGATAGAAATTCCAAAGGAAAGAGAATAAAACTTGAAGACAGAAGATGGTAATGTATTAGGACCTAGAGAAGCCCAAATCTCATCCTTTCTAAATACTCTAGTAAAATTCTAAAACTGCACCAGAAGTGACAATGATAAAGAAAAACAAAGAGAATTAGCAGCAGACCCCTCTATCCAGTTCAGAGCCACACAAAAACGCTGCCAGAAACACTGAGCATAGGAGTGAAGCATCCCATCACACAGCAGGAAAAAGGGACAGAGCAGCACTTAGAAGTGACCCAGTGACCCTGTCCTGATAAGAGACAGGGAGAGGGCAGGGGATCAATGAAAAGAAGAAATCATTTTTTGATCTGTGTATAGGAAAAAAATATGATCAAAATAAGTGATAAAAAAGGATCACTGAAGACAAAAGGGAAAATTTTGACTAGACAAAATTTAAGTTTTTGTATAAACAAAACTAAAATTAGAAAAGAAACAGGTAACTCAAAAAGAAAGCCTTTGTGGGGAGGCTGGGTGGCACAGTGAATAGAGTACCGGCCCTCAAGTCAGGAGGACCTGAGTTCAGATCCAGCCTCAGACACTTAACACAAAAACTAGCCAAGTGACCTTGGGCAAGTCACTTAACCCCAATTGCCCTACCTTCCCCCTCCAAAAAAAAAAAGCCTTTGCAACACGTTTCTCTGATAAAGATTTAGTATCCAAGATATATAAAGAACTGATTCAAATTCATAATGACAACTATTCTCTAATAGATAAGTGGTCAAAAGATAAATAGTCTTTTTTCTAAGAAAGAATTCCAAGCTATCAACAAGCATAATGTTTCAAATGAGCTCCAAATTGTTCAATTAAATTCAAATTAAAGTAACTCTGAGGTTCTACCTCAAACCTGTCAGAACAGTAAAAATGGCAAAAAAAAAAAAGGAAAATGACAATTGAAGGAATTATAGAAAAATAAGCACAATGATGTATTATTGTGGGGATTATAAATAGATTCAGCCATTCAAGAAAGAAATTTGGAATGATACCCAAAACTATGCATACCCTTGGACCCAGTTACACTATTTTTTGTTTTATACCTCCAAAGAGATCAAATAAAGGTGAAAAAGGACATATTCACAAAATTATTTATAGTAGCAAAGAAATGAAAACTAGATAGGTTACATATCTATTAGGGAATGGCTATGCAAATTGTGGTATATGAATGTAACAAATGCCGTAAGAAATTAAGAAGGAACAAATTTCAGAGCAACATGGGAAGACTTGTATAAACTGATGCATAGTGAAATCAGCAGAATCGGGCAAATAATTTACAAATGACAACATGATTTAAGAAAAACAACTTTGAAAGACTTGAGAACAATGTAAAGACCAACCATGATTACCAAGGACTGAAGATAAAGCATAATACCTACCTCCTGACAAAGAGAAGAAGGAGTCAAAATACAGCATGAGAGACACATTTTTGGGCACAGTCAATGTCAAAATTTATTCTGTTTGCATGTCTGTATATGTGTCACGAGGGCATTATTTTTCTTTTTTTTTTTCCAACGTTGAAGAGAGTTAGGGTGGTAAAGGGGGGTAAGGATAAGAAGGAAGGAAGGAAGGAAGGAAGGAAGGAAGGAAGGAAGGAAGG
>NW_027186304.1:85401764-85403905 GCF_028583685.1 Petaurus breviceps papuanus
AAGGAAGGAAGGAAGGAAGGAAGGAAGGAAGGAAGAAAGGAAGGAACAGAGGGAGGGAGTAGTTGAGGCATCTTATTAAAAATGAAGAGAAAAATAAAACAGAAGAAAGGTCAACAAGAAGTCCAAACAGGTTACTTTTGAAAGCTAGAGGATGAATTTATTACATGTTTTAAAAGGAAAGCAAACTGAGTGTATCAGAGCTCTGCAGTTTTGTGTATAATCCTTCAGTTCTACAGTATATACAAAAATTCCCATTTTATTTGGAGCTTAAGTTCAGAATTTAAAAAAGAATTAAGAGAAAATGAGAGCATCCTTCTGAACCCTTCAAAGATTAATTAGTAGATAATGATAGAATGGGAGGCATGAAACACAGGCACCAACAAATGAAGGAAGTAGTGGGACAGTCTCATCTAGAGCAAACTGGGAATGGAAAACAGAAATTCTCTTGAACAACCCAGAAAGAAGCATTTCCTAAGCCAGCAGAGGAGACCTTTTGTATAAAGGGTCTTGCTGTGGGATCCAGATGTTCAGAAACCAGAAAGCGTAAATAGCCTATTGCCATTCCGGCCCCAGAGGCATGAAAGAGTTGTAAAACTGGCAACTAAGGCTCTAGTGTAATCTCTCCATGGACCCCTGCTCAAAGTTAGCCCCCAGACTTAATAAGTGCTTCTTTGGAGTGGACTGAATTGGCACTAACTAGCACCAACTGCAGGGGTAGAAATTGGGTTGAGGGGTGGGGGAAGGAGGTGGAGCAGTTTTTCAGGGATCTAGAAAATAAAATAAATTAGCAGGGAAGCAACCCTATAGGGAGCTAAGGCAAAGGAGAGCTGTCAGCCAAAGAGCCACATCGTGGGAGAAGATCAGCATGAAGAGATGAGCCCCAAGTCTTTCTGCCTCACTGAGGCCTCAATCCAAATAGAAGCATGAGTCATCATAACTTCATAGGTCACTTGGAGGGAGATAGTAACTGATTTGAGGGGTCTCTGGACTGTCTTGGTCTTCACTATGTCCTTTACCGAGTAAATAAAAATGTCCTGTTTTGAAGCCTTGTAAGCCTGAGTAACTATAAGGGGAGCTAATGGTTATTCTTGGAGTACTGCCAGATGTTGAAGTTTCTGGGTGCAATCTACAAAGGGAAAACAAGGTCCCCCAAATGTAGACTGACCCTCTGCAGCAAGAAGAAATCTCTGGCATAGGAGTTACAGCAAAAGGCTCCCATATAACCACATTCCCCAGAGCCACAATGCTCTTTTGTAAAGAGGTCTCACCTGGATCTCCTTCTGACCACTGTCGTACGAAACATACAATTCTACTACTACAGTATATGGGCCAAACTAAATAGAAACCCTGAAGCCTGGCCTCTAGATACCTTTTCCGTTGGAGGTATCAGAAAAACCGTCATGTAGGAGGTGGTATTTGAGCTGAACTTTAAAAGAAACTAGGGATTCCAAGAGACAAGGGTAAGAAGGGAGTGTATTCAGGACACAAGGGGACAAGAGACTGGAGACAGAATTTTGCATATGGGGAAGATCATGAAAGTCAATTTTACTGGAATGTAGAATGTGTGAAGGAGAATACTATTCAAAAGCCTAGAAATTAGTCTGAAGTCAGTGATGGGCTTTAAAAGCCACATAGGAGAGATATAGTCTGCTCTCAAGGAGCTCATGATCTGATGGGTGAGTCAACAGGCAAAAAAATATGTACAAACAAGATACAGATAGTATAAACTAGTAATAATGTCAGAGGGAAGGCACCAAGATTAAGAACTGTGAAAGACATTTAGCAAAAGGTGGGACTTTAACTAAGGCTTAAAGGAAGCCAGAAAAGCAGAAGGTGGAGATGAGGAAGGAGAGCATTCCAGGCAAGGGGAACAACCAGGTGAAATGATCAGGGTCAGGAGATGGAGTGTCATATGCAAGAAACAGCAAAGAGATCAGTGTCACTGGATCTCAATACGTGGAAGGGAGTAAGGCAGAAGAAGCCTAGCAAGGCAGAAAGAGGCAAGGTCATTAAGACCTTGGAAGTCAAATAGCATTTTATATTTGATCCTAGAGGTAATGGGGATTCACTGGAGTTTATTGAATGGAGGAGGCAGGAGAAGAAAGGGGAGAGAGAGAGAGAGACAGACAGACAGACAGACA
>NW_027186304.1:85404005-85413168 GCF_028583685.1 Petaurus breviceps papuanus
GACAGAGAGACAGACAGAGAGAGAGAGAGAGAGAGAGAGAGAGAGAGAGAGAGAGAGAGAGAGATGATACCAAGGATTTTTGAGATGTAGATTAGGAGAGAAGAGAAAGCTCCATGGCGAGATCTTCTGCTAAGGAGAGGGGAGAGGGGAGTGGGGGAGGTAATGGGGGAATACCACAGTGAAAGCCCAAGTGAAATTAGATGAGATGTTTGGAAATGGGCCCCGTTCGTATGGTTGTCTGCTTCTTTTGCACAACAGCATGTAAGTAGAAGTCTCAGCAAACAAACATGATCTTGCCCGAGAGAGACAAAGCAATCAAGAGTAATGCCAGTTTAGGATATTAGCTTCTTTGAAAAAGCTTACAGGGAGGCCAGGTAGCACAGCGAGTGGGAGCACCGGCTCCAGTGTTGAGAAGACCTAGAGATCGAATCCCGGGCTCAGACACTTAGCACCTACCCAGAAACACCTGGCTGTGTAACCTTGAGCAAGTTACTTAACCCCGATTGCTTATTAAAAAAAAAAAAAAAAGCTTACAGATGGGGTGGCTAGGTGGTGCAGTGAGCAGAGCACCAGCCCTGGAGTCAGGAGGACCTGAGTTCAAATCCGACCTCAGACACTTAACACAAAAACTAGCCGTGTGACCTTGGGCAAGTCACTTAACCCCAACTGCCCTCCCAAAAAAGAAAAGAAAAAGCTTACAGAGCCCCAAAAAGTCAAAGACAGCATAGATCTGATAGTTATCAGAATATTCAGGGCAGGACCTTTTGTGGGAGCAAAGACTTTGAGGCAAAGTGGGTACCCAATGACTGGGGAACAGTTAAAAAAAGTACAGTATACAACAAATATAAATGTAATGGGGCATTATTATGTGGCACAAAATGACAAATATCAGGAATTCAGAGAAATATGGGGGAAACTTCACGTACCAATACAGAAAGAAATAAGGAAAAGTTTTGTTTATAGTCTTCTTTTTCCAATCTACTATATACATGGTAAGGCAGTTCAGGAGTATGGTGGATAGAGCACCAAGCCTGGAATCAGGTAGAACTGAGGTCAAACCCAGCCTCAGACATTTATTAGCTGTGTGACCCTGGGCAAGTCACTTAACCCTGTTTGCCTCACTTTCTTCATCTATAAAATGAACTGGAGAAGAAAATGGTAAACCAATCTAGTATCTTTGCCAAGAAAACCCCAAATGGGGTCACGAAGAGTTGGACATGATTGAAAACAATTGAACAAATAATAATAATAATATGCTCATTTTATTTGGTGTTTGTTGAGTTCAGAATAAAAATATAAATTTTTTGAAAACACAAACACATAACAATGAAGACATTATGCTAGTTGCTGAAGATCCAAAGACAAAATAAAACAGTTCCTGACCTTAAGGAACATATATTCTACTTTGGAAAATATATCAAACAGTATATAGATAAGTAAAGGTAAATTAAGGCAAGAGAAAACACTAACAAATGAGGGGATGAGGAAGAGCTTTGTACAGGAGTTTATCCATGAAAAAAACTTAAGAATTCTAAGAGGCAGAGGTAAGGAGGGAGCACACCCCAAGTTAGTTCATCAATAAACATTAATTAAGCACCTACTATGTACCAAGCACTGTGTTAAGAACATTCTATTCACAGAGAAGAGTTTTGGGAAGGCATAGAGATGGCAGACAATAAATAAAAGTTAAGAAAATAGCCAGTTGGGGAGGCCAGGTGGCACAGAGAGTAAGAGCACCAGCCCTGGAGTCGGGAGGACCCGGGATTGGTTCCAGCCTCAGAGACTTAACACCCACAACACAAAAAAACTGGCCATGTAACCTTGGGCAAGTTACTTAACCCCAATTGCTTTAAAAAAAATAGCCAGTAGTCCAGTGTGTTAAAGAGAATAATATGAAATTACTCTGAAAGGGTCAAAATCAGATTGTGATAAACTTTTTATATCAGGCTAAAGCACAGGTATTTTATACAAGAGTTGATAGGAAAGCTATCTTCAAATTTTTTGAGCAGGAGGTGGATGAGGTCATCCAAGAATAATGGATTTAAAAGAAGAAGACTTGGTTCAATTCCCAACTCAGCAATTTACAACTTACCTCACACATTTGCTTTGAGGAAAAGATCAGTTAAACACTGTCCCTATGTTATGAGGAGTAGTCAATCATAGAAATATTAGCTAATGTTGTTAATGACAATAATGTTGAAACTGGGTCTAATATCCAGAATACACAGAAAGAGTTATGAAAAGAACTTAGAGTGAAAGCTGAGCAATAACATAGGCACTTAATAAATGTTTACTGAATTTATGAATCAATCTCCTTCTCCAGGACATCCACTGCTGTAGACAAAGTTGACCTGGCTTTGATAAATTCTTTCAAGCAATAATTATAGAAAAGGTGAAGAAACTGTAGCAAAATAAAGTAGATTCAGAAATGGTTGAAGTGTTAGAATGAAAGAATTGTGATTTAATGGCTTGATGTCAATACATAAGCAGGTGGCTAGTGCAATACTTCAGGAATATGGGTTAAGTACAGATTTTAAAAACACCTGCGCGAGCGCGCGCGCACACACACACACACACACACACACACACACACACACACCTTTTATCAGATTTACAAATAACACACAGCTGGAAGGACACTAGATGAATCAAGATTCAAAAAAAATTTAGTTTTGAACAGTGGTATCAGACTTGAAAAGGAATAATGGGACCTACTAATACATACATAAAGATCCCTGCAGGGAATATACTGACAGTTTTAAAATGTGATATTATGTATGTTTTATTGCATTTTTATTTATCTTGTTAAATATTTTGGAATTACATTTTTAATCTAGATTGGGCCCCAATTGGAAGTGTTTTGTGGACTTCACCAGGCCCACACATCATGTGTTTGACACCTCTGGTTTAGAACACTTGGTCAAATCTACTCAAAGTTACTCAAATGGATATACAATCTCATCTATTTGGAAATCCCCTCTACCAACACAGATCCAGATCACAATGCATACACACCTGCCTATCCCCTAGGTGACTTTTTTCTGTGGACTCCCATAAATTTGCCACAAGAGGTTCCACCCAAAGGTATGGAGGGCTTCTTCATTTTCTCCTTATATTGGGAGGATACCAGTGAAATATTCTGGCTGTCAATTCGTTGTCATGACAAATCCATCTTTTCTTCCTAACATACAATTTCTTGATGGCTTCTTTATTGTCACTTTTCAAGGTTCCTCTACAGCTACATACTACAGTTTGCTTGGATATACCACTCACCTTTCCATTATTGTCCTATAAGTGATGTTTATTTTCAGTTCTTTGGTGACTGAAGTAGTTCATGTCTTGAAATGCTGCTGCCACATGACAACAATAGTAGAAGAGTAGTATTAAAAAGCCTGGCCATAGCATTCAGGCAGTTGAGGGACAGAATAGTGGTATAGTAGATAGATCACTGGGCCTGGAGTTAGGAAAACCTGAGTACAAATCCAACCTTAGACACTAGTTGGGTGACCGTGGGCAATTTACTTGACTTCTCTCTGCCTCAGTTTCCTCAACTGTAAAATGTGGATAATAATAGTACCTACCTCACAGGGTTGTTGTGAGGATCAAATGAGATAATGTTTGTAAAACACTCAAAACAGTGACTGGCATGTAGTATGTGTCTAATAAATGCCTGTTTCCTTTCATTGGAAACTTGAGGACAGTAAATAAGTTTTTAAATTTACCAAAGATTGCCACTCCCTTCTGCAGTTTCAATTCTGCATCCACCTCATTGTCCATCTATACTGTTTCTGTCCCAGATATACATACTGATAGATAAGCATTACAGGTTATCTAATCAAATAGATATCTGGGTGTTAGTTATTGTTCATCCATTTGGTCTTTCTGAGTAGATGGTCAGACCAAATTCCTTTGAATGATTCCAGATAGAGTCAAAAAGACTCTGCAATGTTCTTGGGCTTGATGCCATCAGCATAATGTCATCTGTAAATAGAAGCACCTGGAATATCTCAGCAAATGCAGGGAACCCAACATAGACCTGAATTTTATCCTGGATCTCCTCCATTCTAGTGTCAATTGTTTTGTAAGCATACATCTGTTTTATGCCTCACCTGATGTTTATGATTAGAGAGTTATTAACCAGGGCTAGTTCTGTTGTTATGATTTGCCAAAGAATTTTTAATACTTTTGGTGTATAAATGGGAGAGATCTTTTAGCCACTGAGTCTTTAAAGGTAGTGTTTTGTTCTAATAAATAAAAAGAAAAAAGCATAGTGGGTTATATTCTCTACATCTTTGAGGCAATTGTGAAATGGTAAAGAAGTGATCCATTATTGAATGTCACTTACAAAAAGTTCCGCCTCCATTTGTCTATAAATGACTCTCAAAAATTTTGTAGAGATGGAAAAACAGGGATGTAGCATGATAGTTACTGACATATTTTCAGTATTAATTTTTTGGTACAAGACTTTTTTTCATGTCTTTGATAGATTCTGCTTCTTCAGATACTATGTATATCTGTTCCTCAGTGATCTCACAGCTCAGTTACTGTGAGCATGGATCTCCACTATATATACTTGGTCCAATCTAGCTGGTTCCCCACCACCCCAGTCTTTGTTTTCTTTACTCATTTCTACTTCCCTATAAGCACATATAGGTCCTTTTCTTTTTTGTTATGTCACTGGGATAGTGATCTAGTAGTGGTATTTCTGAGTCAAAGAGCATGAATGCCCTTTGCATAGTTCCAAATCGCTCTTCAGAATGGTTGAATCAGTATACAACTTCACCAACAGTGCATTAGTGTTTCAATTTTCCCTTATTTCCAGTATTTGTCACTTTCCTTTTCTATCATATTAGCCAATCTTATAGGTGTGGTGGTAACTCACAGTTGTTTTAATGTGCATTTTTCATATGACTATAGATAGCTTTGATTACTTTATTTGAAAACTGCCTGTTCATATTAATTGACCATTTATCAATTGAGGAAGGGCTCTTTTTCTTTTTTTTTCTTTTTCTTCAGTGAGATTTGTACCTTCTTTTCTATTTGGTCAATTGTACTTTGTAAGAAGTTCTTTTCTTTGGTGACTTTTGTACCTCTTTTTCCATTTGGAAAAGCCATTCTTTTTCAAGTCATTCTTCTCCTCATTGGATTATTGATTGGATTACAAGGTACCTCTTTTACCATTTGGCCTATTCTATTTTTTAAGGTGTTGTTTTCTTCAATATTTTCTTGTGCCTACTTTACCAAGTCTTGACTCTTTTTTTCATGACTGTCTTGCATCATTCTCATTTCTCTTCCTCTCTTATTTGATTTTTAAAATCCTTTTTGAGCTCTGGGGTCAATTCATACTTTGCTTTGAGACTTTGGATGTAGGAGTTTTGACTTTATTGTCTTCTTTTGAGTTTGTGTTTTGATGTTCCCTGTCACCATAGTAACTTTCTATGGTCAGAATATTTTTCTGCTATTTGCTCATTTTCCAGTCTATTTCTTGACTTGACTCTATGCTAAAGTAGAGCTCTGCTTCAGGAGTGGAGGGGGCCCCATTCTAAGATTCAGATTTTTTGTACATCTGATTTCAGAGGTAACTATTGATTAGAGAATTCAAATTAAAACAACTCTGAGTTACCACCACACCTATCAGATTGACTAATATGACAGAAAAGGAAAGTGACAAATATTGGACATGTGGGAAAATTAAAATACTAAGTTTTCAGTTCTCGCAAGGTGGTATGATCTAGGGAAAGGCATATTTACTACTCTCGTGACCTGTGCTCTGGTCTGTAAGCACCACAAGCACTGTTTTCCATCCTGGATTTGTGATAAGGGTTTTTGCTCCCCTTCAGCCCACGAGCTTTGGTGTGCTAGTGCAACTCCTTGCCCTGGGATGGAGACCCAGGACTGCAACCCGGATCCAAGTATGGGCAATGCAAGAGCCTGTCCCAGTGCCAGCAAAGGAACCCCTGTAATCTCCTTCTGACCAGCTGCTGGATCTGCTTACCATCTGGAGGGTGAGAGGTCTGGAAACCACCACTGCTGCCATGCCACTGATTCAGTTGTCCCCAAAGCCTGCTCCTGGTTTGAGGGCTGGTCTATACTGGTGTGCCTGCGCCGGACTGCACTCAACTCTCACCCTGATGCAAAAGACCTTTCCTGTTGACCTTCTGTGGTATCTGCTAATCTAGAATTTGTTTTGAGGCATTACTTAAATGTATTTGGAAGGGTTTAGGGAAGAGCTAGGTGAATCCCTGCCTTTTCCCCACCATCTTGGCACCACTTCTTTGTTGTTGTTGTTTTTACTTTGGAGACAAACCTGTGTTCTCAAAGGCTATGTCAACAGAATGCAAACTGACAATTTCTATCAAGATGGACAGGCTCTGAGTATTGTACTGCATAAAGACTGTTTCTACTGGTTCAGGACAGGTTTAACTAATCACAGAGAGGATTACCATCAGTAAGCTGACCACTACATCATGAGTTATTTCTTGATGACAACCAATATAAGAACAAAAATACAAAAAAAATCCTCAATTCTATAAGTCCCCTACAGCTTCTGTAGTCATGGTGGCAGTATAATTAAAGAGGGGCCAGAGAGTGCTAAAATGGTTTTTTATGTCTATAGATATTAATTTAACTGTCAGTACTCAAGATGTATAGTCCTTGTCCAATGACTAATGTGTTGCTAGATTATTAAAGGAACTGAACCATCTCTACATAGACATTCTCAATATAAATGAAACCAGATGGTATAAGAAAGTTGCAAACAAATGCCTCACAGGTTCTCCTTGGAAAGGCAAATAAAGGAATTAGTGTAGTTAGTCTCATTCATCATCCAAGGGCAATAAGAAACATCATTTTGTGGCACATTGCTCTTCATGCAGTGTTCCTGTACTCATTTTGAAGTTAGCTCCATTTCTGTTACTCCAAATTTTTCTACCTCTGCCCTTGTAGGCCCGTCCTCTGATTGGCAAGTTCCTACCTGAAACTTCCACTTGAGAACATGTCCCAATCATGCTCCCCTCAAATCCAGTCCAGTTCGATTGTCTGGACTTTTCCACCCCAAAACCTGGGAACCTCTCCCAGACCCAAACACTTTTAATCTCTTTTATGTGTCGTCTTCCCCTATCAGAATGTAAGCTCTAGAAGTTAAATGTAAGAACTCTCTTCTTTTTCTGCTTTTATTTGTATTCCTGGTGCTTAAGAAAGTCCTGGAATCAGACTGATGAGTTTTAAATGCTACACGGAAGAGAGACTCTGCTCTCACAGAGCTTATAGTCTGATGGGGAGACAACATGTAAACAATTATGTATGAATAAGGTAAACTGGGGAGAGTCTCTGAGGGAAAGGACTAAGATTACCAAGGGCTGGGAAAGGCTTTTAGCAGAAGGTGGGACTTGAGTTGAGACTTTAGTGTACTGCAAGTTCAGTGAGATGGCAGCTGAAAAGCTAATGAAATCCTGGGCTGCCTTAAGAAAAGCAAAGTTTTCAGGGACAAAAGAAGGTCCCTTATCTTCCATAATTATACTCAGTGTGACAGGTAATTTTTTTCTCTCAGGCTTTCAGTTTTCCCATCCATAAAGGAAGGGATTAGATTAGATGTTCTAGTGCCCTGTGCAGAGAATGAATTTAATAAATGCTAACTGAATTGGACTGAAATGCCTACTAAGTGCCAGAATCTATGCTAGATAAAAGGAATTAAAAAAATAGATATTTTACAAACCTTGCTCTCAATCTAAATGAGGGTAACATGAACACAAATAACTATGAGAAAGGAAATAAGAGTACAAAGGAGAGATCTAGACATGCAATATGAAAGATCTGAGGTGCTGAAGAACTGTCACACAGAAGTGAAGGAGGGGAGACAAGCATTTATTAAATCCCTACTATGTGCCAGGCACTGTGTTGAGTATTTTACAGATCTTATCATTTGAAGAAAAGGGACTAAATTTTTTTCTGATAAGCCCTAGAAGGCAAAATTAGGAGTAATGGGCAAAAGTTACAGATAGGCAAATTTATGCTTTAACTAAGAAAACAATTTCCTAATAATTAGAGAGATGCAAAAGGGGAAAGGGATGCCTCCAGAAGTCAAGGTTTCTTTTCCACTGAAAGTCTCTGAGCAAAGGCCAGATGGCCACTTCTCAGGTGTGTTCAAGTGTGGGCAGGACCAGGCAGCCTCTGGGGCCCTTCCAACTCTGAAACTCAATGACTTTCACCTGTGAGAAAGAGATAATGGCTCAGGGAAATTTTCATATTGGAGTTAACAACTGAGTTGGACCCTGAAGGAATATTATGGCTTTTGGATTGCAGCAAGATTCATCCTCTCTGTAGAGAGAAAGAGTATGAAAAGGAGAATAACAGTGAGAGAGAAGACTTCTCTAATAAGGAATCAGGCCAGAGAAGGGGGATACAGTCCAAGGTGAGATCTTTAGTTGGGGTTTGTAGGAACTGAGGGACTTCAACAGAAAAAGGTAGGAGGGAGCTCAGTGAGTATAGAATGTTCTTTCTAGAAACCTGAAAGTAAAAAGGGGGAAAAGAGTGGATAATAGCTTGAAGTGGTGCCAAGGTCAAGAAAAAGGATTTGTCTGTTTAAGGATATAGTGGATATTGGAGTATATTTGTAGTGTTTTCCAGTTCTAACAGTGGAATATTATGTTTATGGACATTAATCACTAAGTTAAGCACTTAGTTTAATCTAATGCTGGTACCTAAACACCCCTCCTTTTACAGATTACTCTTCATCAAAGGTGAAGATGGGAGAGATGAAAGGTAAAACAATTTAATTACCCCACAAACATAGTCTTCTAGACATAAAGCATTTGATGTGTTATGTGGGCCATGGATCATGACTACAAACTGAAAGCAGATGACCTGTTCTGACAGAGATAGGTAACATATTTAAGTCTTCATACTTAGAATACTATTGTTCTAAAATATAATCATGAACATTAGCAACGATTTTTGTTTAACTCATCATGCATATGTAATGGGAATGCAAATTTGGAAGATCTTCCCTGCCCCTAGGCTGAGGTGCACCTGGAGCCTGGGGTTCGAGGCTTGTTTTTCAGTAGATACTTCTTGATTGGCCAGTGAGTCAATAAGGTTGTTACATTCTCTGAGCCAGAAGAAGGCTATATAAGCCCTGATGTGTAGCTTTGTTTTGGGGGCTCAC
>NW_027186304.1:85413268-85416694 GCF_028583685.1 Petaurus breviceps papuanus
GCTTTGAAAAACCCAGATGTTGACTGGGTATGGATGTAATGGTTGGACAGTTTGGAAATCTGTCTACTTGATCTGTTTCTGTCTTGATACTTCTGCCTATATGCTTTGAAGTTCGGGGTGCTGACCTTTTTCCCCTGAACAAGGTAAACGATATATGTCTGACTGATTAAAGTAAGCTTGTTAACCCATTTTGAGTTGCTTTCCTTTAACAAAGCAGATCCAAGAACCTGTGGTAGCAGCAAACCCTGAGGACGCCTGGGTGCTTGCTGCTACAGCATAAAAGAACATTAATATTATTGGAATAAAGTTGCTTTTAGGAGATAATGTCCAAAGATATGAATGGAAAAGACCAACAAACATGAAAATCTTACTAATAACATAAAGTTTACAATTATTTGCATATAAATTATTCTCATTTTATGACATGGCCTGGTTCCAAACAAAATGAAAAGTTGCCATAAATATCTTCAGTTCTTCAAATGATAGATAAATTTCATTTTAACTACTGTATTATTATTGTTCTAAATAGAGTTAAAGATGTCTTCAGTATTTTAAATAATGTGAAATAAGCTTACAGGATTGCTTATAATGTGAAATACCAAAGATCTAATTTTGTATTTATTTCATTTCCTAGAGTAGTGGCCACCTGCTTAATATACCTATAGGTAATGTTAACTCACATAATAACTTGTTAAAGGGGCCCAACAGCTCAAAATGAATTGCAGTACTTTCATAGGACATAAAATCTTTAAAAAGAAATTTGGCTCCTGGGACTTTCAGGATATGAGGTAATCACTAAAATATGACCCCAGGAGGAGTGGGACACTCTTTAGATGACATTAAGAGTCAAACCTAGGAAACACTTTAAATCAGCAAAATCTGTCTTCAGAATTCTTTACCTCCATTCAAGTACCCCTCTTTCTCTTCTCATTAGCACCCTTCATGCTCTCCTCTCTAACTTCTTAGAGCCTCTTCTTCTCATCATGGGGTAACACTGATGCCTGCCTTCCCCAGAAGAAACTTCCCCTACCTTTTCCAATATACAAGACAAATATCCTTATCCATGATCCCATTCTTATAGGAATCTGCTTTAACAAAGCTATGAAGTTTGAAATCAAGTTGAGAAACCAGTTCCCATTAAGTTCAATGTATTGCCTCAGTGTTCCTCTTTCCCTACCTCCTTTCTCACTCCACCAGAAATATTTGCATTTTAACAAAAAACACAATGTCTAAGAAGGAACAAATTTTCCTGGAAAGGTGTAACTTTAAGCACCATGTAAGTAACCTATCTCTCAAAAAATAATAGAAAGTAGATAAGAACTAATGGAGGCCATAATTAAAGGGAAATTCATAAAATACTCTATGAAATCCCCTTAATAAATTCATTTCTGGAATGATTCATATACTTCATGGGAACTTAATGATTATGTAGATATAGTGAAGCTACCCAAACATTCAACTGTGATGATTGTGCAAGATGTAAAAATCACAATTAGAAGATGGCATTAATATTGTATTGTAAAATATTATTACTTCAAAAATAATTTGACTTTTAACATATTTGACTGTAGAGCAGTAACTATAATAGAACTTTATTTAAAACCATCTTTTGGAAACCCTTTTCTATAAATTACCTATTATAACAATAATGATAATAACTGATTATGCCACAGGCATCTTAAGTTCAAAATGTCCAAAACTAAACTCATTATCTTTTTACCACAAAATCGGCGGGGTGCCCTGCTGGAGATGACAGCTCATACCAGCTCACAAGAGTTGATTGTTAAATTTTCAGTGTGAGCAATTAAACTACCTATTTGTAGACTTGAGAGTACTACATGAGATAATATATATAAAGTGATTTACAAATCTTAAAATGCTATGTAAATGGTAGCAAGGGTATCAATGATCATGATAGTGGTGGTGATGTTCCCCCTAATTTTCTTTTCTCCACACAGAAAAATTAAAAAGAGCTCTTTAATTAATCCCTAGGTGGTATAGTCTACAGTTCTCTTACCATCTTGAATTCTCTCCACTGCACAGTTTCCAATTTGTCAATATTCTGCTCAAAATATGGCAATCTAGAATTGTGTAGAGTTCTCTAGATCTGGGCTGACCTCCTTAACTCATATTACTATCACTGCTTAACAAGACCACTGCAGTGATTATTGAGGTGACCCTGTGGATGGAGCCCTGGATTTAGAGTCAGGAAGACCTGAGTCCAAATCCAGCCTTAGAGACTTACTAGCTTTGTGACCCATGGCAAGTCACTTAACCCATTTACCTCAGTTTCCTCTATAAAATGAGGATAATAATAACACCTCCTTCCCAGGATTGTTGTGAGGATCAAATGAGATAATAATTTAAAAGCACTTAGAGGAAGAAAAGGAGGAAGGCTTCTGGTACATTAGGTATATCCACTGTGGTTAACTTATGAGAGGATATAGACAAGTGGTGCATGAGATGGGCAGGCAAAGGTGGGTTATGGGCATCTCATGGAGGGACTTTCCAAGTTGATGAAATCATAAATCCATTTGAAAATCTGAGTATTGTTAATTATTCCCAAAATCTACTCTGAATACCCTGGAACATTTGAGTAAATCCATGGAAAACAAAAAGATTTAAAAGAGTAGTAAATTATCTTTAAGGAAATAGGTTGGTCATAAAATTTTCTATTCTGAGATCAATTCCTAAAATTAAGAAAAGACTAATACAATTTTTTTTAAAAAGGAATTTATTGAGCAAATGATAGAACAACTTCTAGCCAGATATT
This sequence comes from Petaurus breviceps papuanus, assembly GCF_028583685.1. Classification (NCBI taxonomy): domain Eukaryota; kingdom Metazoa; phylum Chordata; class Mammalia; order Diprotodontia; family Petauridae; genus Petaurus; species Petaurus breviceps. The sequence continues at coordinate 85,416,042 of NW_027186304.1, forward strand.
CCACAAGGTAGTCTTGAAAAATAGCCCCCTAATCGTCTTAAAAAGAAAACTTTCTACCTTCTTTTTGTAGGTTATAAAATATCACAAGAGGTGGGGATAAGAGAGAGAAGGTGAGAAAGTGTGTGTCATTAAACTTCAAGCAGGGGAAAATATCAGATAATAACATAGTGTGTGTTATGGAGTCATATTAATAGGCTTCATGGACTAAATATAATTATTTTCTTGCTGCTCACTTTTCTTTGAAACTTAATTGTTTTTACATTTTTTTAGTTGTTTCTTCAGGAAGAGGTTTTCTAGGGTAGGAAACTCCTTTGCAGGTACCAACTATGGATAAATTCTCAAATGATTTAATTTTTCATTTTTCAATCAGATGTTTTAGCAAAGAAGAGACAACACCATATTTTATAGACTAGGGTTATCTAGTTGACTTGTACCATGTTCCATTGCTTCTAACTTTGAAATATTTCTCATACATCACCTCTCCCAAACTCCTCATCAGTACCATAGCATAGGCTATCATTGCTCCCCACAAGGAACATGCTACCACAAGCTCCTAATAAAATCTTCCTACCTCTACCCTCTTCTGCCCTCCAATCTGTCCCTCATATTGCTGCCAGACTAATCTTTCTTTTTTTTTTCCTTTTGGAGGGCAG
>NW_027186304.1:85416794-85433528 GCF_028583685.1 Petaurus breviceps papuanus
GGGGGGGGGGGGGGGGGGGGGGGGGGGGGGGGGGGGGTGGGGGGGTTAGGGGGGTGTATTAAATGTCTGAGGCCAGAACCGAACTCAGGTCCTCCTGACTTTGGGAGCCAGCGCTTTACTCACTGCATCACCTAGCTGCCCCCAGACTAATCTTTCTTATGACTAGATCTGGTCATGTTTAAAAATCTGCAAGTAACTGGAAATCAGGAACTGACAATTACCTATAGATGTAGACGGACAGAAAAATAAAACAGCTATTCTAATTGGATATCACTTAGTACTTGTGAATTTTACCACAAAACCTTTATGATGATCAACAAGTCAAGTCAACAAACATATTGAATTGTCATGATCATTGGCCCTCTGGTCTTCTGATTGGATCACCTGGTATTTACCCAGTTCCATGGCTAATAAACTCCTACTTCATGCTCCCCTAATCCCTATAATTCAGAACTGACATCTTCTAAGGCAAAAACTCCCCCCCACCACTCTCTCTGCACATTTCTAACTCTACACAGCTTAATCCGACATCTGATTTTTTTTCCAGTCACTATTTTCCTATGACCTTTACAGCATCATTTCAAAACAAAACAAAACAAAACTTCACTGCATCTAGTTCTCTTCCTTTCATACTATTTCCATCTTCTTACTGTCAACGAAATTTAGTTCCCTCTATGAGACACCTCAGTCCTGGATTCTCTCTCCAGTATTTGGATGCTCTTTCTCTCATGCCCCACAATTTACTAGACTAGAAGCTTGAACAGGACTATACTCCTTAATCCCTTATATCATGCCCAGACTTTCCCTTTGCCACCATCACTCAGAAACCTTTCCACCTTTCACTCTATCCAACTATATTACTCTGTCCAAATCATTTTTTATTTGTCAACTACAGACCTCTAGGTCACCTGTGCTATTTCTCAGGGAATTCAGTACCTGATTCACATTTTTATCTCCACCCTAATCGTTCCCATCCCAATTATCAACTTCAGTATTCACAATGATGTGCCATTAAACACCTTGGGCTCCCAGTTTATCAGTCTTCTCAGCTTCCACGACCTACATGTCCAGTCTACATTAGCTACCCACAATGATAATCATGCTTCATCATCACCCAAAGTTGTCCTACCTCCATTATATCCAGTATTTTGATATTTTCTCTTTCAAAAGTTACAAATGATTTGGGACAAAATCAGATAACCATGTTTTAGTCTCTGTCCTCCTTGCTCTCTGCAGCTTTTTACACTTTTGATCAATCCTTCCTTATGGACATTCTCTTCTCTCTTCAATCTGTTTATTTACTCTTCAGTCTCCTTTACTTGTCTTCCCAAGGCTCTTCTCTGTTCTATCCATGATCTCCCCAAAAGTGATATTATCTGCTTCTACAGGTTTAACTATAATCTTTACACAGATGATTCCCAAATTTTATATTTATGTATATCCATCCTAATCTTTTTCTTGAATTTCAGTTCTATATCACTGACTGCTGGAAACCTCCACTTGAATATCCTGTCAATATCTCAAACTCGGCATGTTCACAACAGAACTTATTATCTTCACCAAAAAAGATCTGCCCCAGTTCCAAACTTCTCTCTCTTGAGGGCAATGTTATCATCTAGCATTATAACCTGGAAGCCATTTTTTATAGATAGAAAAACTAATAATAAATTAAAGATAATGGGATAGGCAAGCATAGAGGCTGTGAAGAATAGGAAATGTTTCATGCAGTGATAGACCTGAGCTTGAAGCAAACTTAGGAATTTTAACAAGGACTGATAAAAGATTGCAACCCATAAATGGAACATAGCCTTTGCAAAGACACAAAGGTAAGAATTGGGATGCTGTATGTAAGCAACTGCAAGAAGGTAAGTGTGGCTAAATGGAAGAATTCATGAAAGGGAATAATGTATAATAAGATGGGAAATAGAATTTGAAACAGTAAATTATAAACACAAGAGTCTTAAATGACAAACAGGTAGGTTTGTATTATATACTAGGAAAAAAATAGAGATCTAATGTGGTTAACTAAGCATGGGAAGGAACTAGGTTAGACCTGGGCTTTAGGAATATCACTCTGGTAGCTATGTGGAGAAAAGGATTTGTGAAGGATGGAGACCTATTAGGGTGATGGTCATGGGGAGAGGTGAGAAGAGTCTGAATTAGGTTACTGGCCCTCTAAGTAGAGAGAAAAGATGGATGTGATATAGACCATGGAAATAAAATTAATAAGATTTGGCAGCCAATTGGATATGATGAGTGAAGGAGGGTGAGGAGTTGAAAATGATTCCAAGGTTTCAAGCCTGAATTCCTACAGAGATGGTGGAACCCTTAACAGAAACAAGGAAGCTCATTAGAACAATGGATTTCTGAGAAAGGATAATGAGTTCTGTTTTAAACACAAAGAGCTGTCCAAAAGGCATTTTGTAATGCAGGACTGAAGCTCAGGAGAGAGACTAGCACTGCAAATATAGGTCTGGTATATATTTGGGTAGAGATAACCAAACTCATGAGAATTGATGAAGAAATTTATGAAGAATACAAAGAGAGAAGAAAAGAAGGCCCAAGAGAGAGCCTTGAGATACCTACAGTTAGAGAGCAAGAAATAGATGGAGATTCAGCCATGGAGACAGAGAAGGAAGAAAGAACACTGCCAAGAAAATCCAGAGAAGACAGCATATCCATCCAAGAAGAGAGGGTAGTAAACATATATACATATACACATACATAACCACATGGCCATATATAATATACATGTATACATATGCACAGATACAAAAACATACATACATATATAATGCACATGTGGTCTGCCCCTTGGTAAAGTAAACTCCTTAAGAGCAAGGGCTACTCCTTATATAGGCAGAAGGGGAATAAGAAACTATGAGAAACACTACAATTTAAAGAGATGGGGGAGAGGAGAGTAATGGAGAAGCAATCTTCCAAAGAATGTAGGAGGGAACAGGAACAAAGGTGTGAGTATTTCTCTTGGCCTTGGCAAGAAGAAGGGTCAGCTTTTCATCAGACACTGGAAATGGGAAGGGAAAACAGGAGTTTTCAGACATAGAGTAGAGAAGAAAAAGAAGCTTACTGCAAAAGGCCTCTATATTTTCAGTAAATTATAAGTTAAGGTCTTCTACTAAGAGGAAGAGGAGGGAGTAGTGTGGGAGAAGAGGTTTGGAACAGCTGTTGTGGAGACTGTGATATAAAACCATCAGAAGAGGTAGAGATAAGATTGAAGATAAACAGGAAACAACACAATGCGCTACCCCCCCCCACACACACACACACACACATACCCCAACTCCTCCATACAGATCTAGAAAATGCACTAGACCAAATCTTGATGGAAAATCCAAGAAAAAGTTACAGTGAGTCATTTTTCCAGTCCATGTTGTCATGGGGAGACATGAGGGGTCTGTGGACACTGGGATTAGAGTCTGACCAGGAGTGGCCATGCCCAGGGTAAAGCTGTTCATTGGGGCAAGATGATGTCCTATACTCTCAATGAGTACAATGACCTTGCATAAGGAATGTGAACAGGTGATAACTGGCATCTGTGTCACTCCTTACCAAGTTCTGTGTCTCAAATCCAGGGTAGAATGAGGAGGAAACATGCAAGAGTGGCATTCCAGAGTAAGGAGGTGCTGCAGGTCCAAGGCTACGTAGCTAGAGGAGCTAGTCCAGAAGCAAGTATCAAGAGTGTGGCTCAGATGTCAAAAGCAGAACTCGGTCTCAGTTCCAGTTTCTAGGCTAGTCTAATGCCTGTAGGGGAGCAGTCAGGGCAAAAATTTGGGAAGAAAGGAGAGACTACAGTTGTTACTCCAAACCAGCAAAGATTCCCAGCTGGTTGAGAAAATCTGAGTGCTGCAGCATCTACTGATGCTCAGACCCAAAGCCAGATCAAAACTTTAAAGAGCTCAGACCAGTGGGGCAGTGACCAGCCTTGCCTTGGATCAGACCACTCTGGGAGTCCTGAAAGTTTACAGGTCCCCAGCCTGAGCTATCCCTGAGATCCTGGAATAACACAACACTCAAAGCCCTAGGAAAACAGCACCAGAGTCAGCCCAAACTTTCTCTCCAGAAGCGCACAGAGCTCGGTCCTAATATCAAGTATCAAGTCAAGAAGTAGGTTAGAAGCCCTAACAAATAAAAAAGAATCCCACCATAAAAGACAATTATGGTAACCAGAACTATTGAGACACAAACCCAGAAAAGAATGACTCCAAAGCATCCACAAACAAAGCCCCAAAGAAAAACATAGCTTAAGCTATATTCAATAAAATACCTGAAACATAAGAAGCAAGAGTTTAAAAAAAAGTTTATAACCAATGAAATGAGAGCACGAAAGGAAAAGAAACAAGAGCTATGGAAGAAAGGATTAGAAAGAGAGTTAGCAACTTGTAACCAAGAGGTTCAAAATCTTGCCCAAGCAACAAATTCCCTGAAAATTAGAATGGAACAAATAGAAGCCAATGACTAAAAAAACAGAAAAAAATGGAAAATATCTCAGAGCAAAAAAAAAATGACCTACAAAACATACTAATGAGAAAAAATTTAAGAATTGTTGAATTACTTGAAAGGAACCTACACATCATATTTCAAAAATTTTTTAAAGAAAACTGTCCCTATCTCTTATGAACTGGGGGCAAAGTGGAAATAGAATCCACAGGCCACCTCCTGAAAGAAATACCAAAATGCAAACTCCCAGGGATATTGGAGCCAAAATCCAAAGCCTTCAGGTAAGAGAAAAATATTGCAAGATGCCAAAAAGAAAGAATTCATGTATAGAGGAGTTACCATCAGAATCACAATGATTTAGCAGTCACCAATATAAAAGGGTAGAGACTTTGGAATATGCTATTCCAGAAGGCAAAGGATATGTTACAGACAAGAATCACATACCCAGTAAAATTAAGAATAATGCTTTTGGGGGGGGAGGGGCAGTGCAGTGAATAGAGCACTAGCCCTGGAGTCAGGAGGACCTGAGTTCAAATCTGACCACAGACACTTGACACTAGCCATGTGACCTTGGGCAAGTCACTTAACCCCAATTGCCCTGCCCTCCCCCCTCCAAAAAAAAAGAATAATGCTTTGGGGGGGGAGAAGAAATCTTTTAAAAACCAGAAGATTTCCAAGAATTTCTGATGCAAAGAACAGAGCTGCGTAGAAGTTATAAAATTCAAACACAGGACTTAAGAGAAACATAAAAAGTAAATGTGAATAAGCAATTCTAAGGAACTAAAAAAGTTTTTCTCAAACTGCTTAAATTCAAATTGGGGGGGGGGGGTGGAACGCAAGGTAATTGGGGTTAAGTGACTTGCCCAACATCACATAGTTAGTAAATGTTAAATGTCTTGAGGCCAGATTTGAACTCAGGTCCTCTTGAATACAGGGCTGGTGCTCAATCTATTGTACCACCTCAATGCCCTTATATGAGATGATGATAATGTGTCCCCTAGGAACTCAGTTATCATTTGGGCAACAGAGAGTCTAATCAGACAAGAGCTGAAAGTAGATCTGTTATGTCTTATTGACCATAAGAAAAGAATGGAAAGAAAGGAGAAGTGGAATATATTGGGGAGTGGGGGAAGAGTAAGGAAGGTTAGGGAAATTATCTCACATAATCATGGTGCACAAGTAGATATCTATACAAAGAAGGGGGACAGCTAGCACTTGAACCTCACTGTCATCTAAATTGGTCAAATGAGGGAAGAATGCACACACATAGAACTGGGGACAGAAATACATTTCCTTCAACAGGGAAATAGGAGAGAAAAGGGGGAAATGAAAAAGGGAGAATGAAGGATTAAGGGATAAAGCAGTCTTAATCAATACAAACTCTAAGGAGGTACAAAAATATTTATGTCTTTTTTGATGTGGCAAAAAAAATGGAAATCAGAAAGGGTGCCTATGATGTGAGGGATAGCTAAATAAGTTATGGTATATGCATATGATGGAATACTGTAAGAAATGGTGACAGGGATGGATTCTGAGAAACATGGGAAGACCTATATGAACTTATGCAGAGTAAATGAATAGAACCTGGAAAACAATTGACACAATGACAATACAATGCAGACAAACAAATTTGAAAGAATTAGAGATTCTGATCAATGTAATGACCCAACTATGCTTCAAAAGGCATAGTGATGAAATATGCCACTAAGCTGCTGACAAAGAGGCAAACAGAGCAAAAAAGTTATTTTTTTTCCTTTGTTGGACATGACCAGTGAGGAAATTTGTTTTGCTTGTCTACATATGTTTTGTAACAGGAGTTTTGTTTTTCTTTTATTATCAAATGTAGGGAGGAGAGTTGGGGTCAGAGGGAGAAAAAGCAGACTTTTGTTTATTTTAAAAATATATAGTACATAAAAGAAAAATATAATTAAAAAGTAAAGTCAATTTAAAAAGAGTAAAAAGGATTGCCTTAATTCAGTGAAGGTCCCATTGATATTAGAAACATCATATGATGTAACTTTCCAGGTTATAGCTGAGAAGTAAGTAAATGGAACAATAGAAGAAAATGGTGAGAGCAACCTACAATTGCACTTGGCAAGACACAACTGGCAACAGGAGAAAGGGACCGGGAATTTAAGAGTAGAAAATAGGGTAAAGATAAAGGAGAAAAATAAAGCCAGAGCATAGGAGAATCCTGAGGGCTAGAGGGACTAGAAGTATGGTGAGGAAAAAGAATATATTTAGCAGGAATGAAACATCGGGAGAGATGAAATGATATAAGAATATAGTCAGATACGTGAATGTCAGAATTATTGATCATGGCAGTGGAACACCTGTGGGTAAGAGAAAGCTCATGGCTGTATCTGTCACTGTGTGTGGTGTATGGTTGGCTCAGGTAGACCAGGTAAGCTTAGGAGAATAAGGAACTTGAAGGCTAAGATATCTCAGGGCATATCAGGATATATTTTGAAATACCCTAGAATAAGAGAAGGGGGTGGGGTGAGGAAGATAACCTGAAATTCAGTAGACAATTGCCATCAGGATCTGGATCAGGTGATATATCTGGACAGAGTAAACCTTAGAAGAGGATAAATTGCTGAGTGATTGTGGGAAAGGGAGAATCTGGAAGCAGCAACAGGAGTAAGGAGTATGCTAACTCACCCTCCAGGACTCATGTGTCAGGGGGCATGAGAGAAGATGCAACCAGTACTGGAAAAGATGGTCAGGGTCGCAGGGATCATGTCATGTCACTTCCCTGCTCAAATCCTTCTGTGACTCCTTATTGCCTGCAGGATAATATACAAACCCCTCAGGCTGGTTTTTCATGTCTTCCACAATGAGACTCCAAACTAATTTTTTTGTCTTATTTCACATCACACTCTCTTTCCAGCCAGGCTGGCCTGCGAGCTGTTCCTTTGTACTTAATCTTTGACATTTCATCTTCCACCTCCATATATTTGTACCAGTTGCCCATCAGGCCTAAACCATGCTCCTTCCTCACCTCTGCTTTTTAAAATCCTTATCTTTCTTCAGTGCTCACCTCCACCTCCATCAAGCCTTCCCTGATTCCCTCTACATCAGTATAGTCACCCTCTTTAAACTACTTTACACTTATTTACCTGTGTATGTATTATGTATCTCTCCTCTCCACCCCACAGTAGAATGCAAGCTTCTGGAGCTCAAATACTATTGTGACCTAGTATGCCTGGTGTCTAGAATAGTACCTTGCACAGAGCAGGTGCTTAGTGCAAGCTTGCTGAACTGAACCATCTAGTAGGACAGAGGCTGTAACTAAAGCTATTACCATTTTATATATGTGAAAGCTAAGCCTCAGTGAATTTAAGTGTCTTTACCAAGGTCACATGGCTAGTAAAGCATGGAAAATGGACTCAAATCCAGGTTTTGTGACTCCATGTACAGTGTTCTACTACATTAAGCTGTCTTTTTAAAAGAGTGAAGAAATAACATTAATAATTGGTTGTTAGTAGAAAAGTAGAAAATACAATCTCATTTTGTATTTGCTCATATTATTTAATTTTCCTCAAGAGCAAAAAATAAAACTGAAACTTAGGAGGTTTGGTAGAAGAAACTATGTTTACTTTGGGGGATTTTTTTTAAGTCACAGGTGTTTTTCAAAGGCACTTATTTTAACCTATGCATTTTAAAATCACAATTTAAGTTGATATAAATGTGTAAAGTTAAAATAACATATACAATGTAAGAGCAACAAAAATCTTAACAACACATGTTAGGTTTCATATTACAAATATATTTAAAAGAAAGGAAATCATTGGCAGACTGGGTAAGGAAAACAGAACTAAAGTCTCTAGGGATAGTATTTAGGCAAATAATTCTTTGAGAACTAAAGTTAATTTTCTAAAAAACTTTAATACTTTAAAAATAAAGAACAACTGAATTTTACTTTAAAAGTGATTCTATTTCTTACTTTACCCTCTAAAACTTGAGCATCTGTACTCTTAGTAGCAAAAAATATCTCTGAAACAGGTTTCTTACATGGTAAAATTACCCAAACACTAAACCTTTTACTTTTAACGATTGTTAAGCTTAGTTAAAAGCAATATGAATCTTTCAGTCATTTAAAAAAGTTTAATAAGAAAGCATTTACTTACCTGTACAGATAGCAAAATTAATAATGAACAAATTTTAAGATAAAATTAACTTTAATTGGTTGTATCTTGTTTACATGCCAAGACCTGAGTTCAGGGTTCTGTTTTTCTCTTGCAATAGAGGGAGGTGTTAGTGATGTCATTAAGGGCCACAGAAGAAATAGGGAACCATGAACAAGGCTCTTGGCAGAAAAAAACAACAACACCTTTTTAGTTTACCTTCCAGTTTAAAATAAATAGAAAAATTACTTTATAGAGTGTCTGTCCAATATATGCATGCCCTAAAGGGATAATCCAGGCCTTTTATTTCAAAAGTTTTCATCTGGGTTCCAGAATACAGGCTAACAACACTGGCACAAATCTGTGGACTTATAAGAAAAACTTAATGGTTTAAGACTGGGTTTATGGAGTAAAAACAGCAAGTCAATTCCATTTAAAAAGGAAAACAGCAGTGAGTAATACAAAAATTAAAATGAATTTTTACTTAATTTTTCACTTTTCAAATGACAGAAAGACATGGACAAAAGTTAAAGAGGATAACAAAATGTAAAAAGGTTGAAATTTCAACCTATGTTGTACCTATGTCAATAAACTCAGAGATCCATCAAGGCAATAAAGTAAATTTTTCATCTAATTATATTTATACCATGAATATGGAAATACTTACCCTAAGATGCTACTCTTAAATGAATGAAAAGAATAATTGGTGTTCAGTTTTAACAAATTCCCATGATGTGTAATTAGGTTTCTAATTTCTAATTAGGTACCTGTAGTTTTTATTTTTAATAATACATAATAAAAATATACATGCCTCATGAATGTTATCATTGTCTGCCTCAATGACACATCAGAAATTATCTAAGGCCAAAGGTCAGGATTTTTTAATACCTTTGGTAATCTACAACATAGAATGGAATGCAGATATTTAAGCTTAACTCTCACCTTTTCAATTTGCTCTTGCACAGGAGTGGAGGTTTTATATCCAAGATGTAACAACATTGCTTCTGCTGCATTTCTTTTAGCTATCTTCTTACTAAGGCCTATTCCAGTAGCAACTGCACTGCCAACCTTAACCTGGTAAAATGAAAAGAAATAACTAATAATAACTATTAAACAAATATAACTTCTTGACATCCCCACATGACAAGCTCTGAAGTGATTCCATTAAAACTACATTCAGTTTCAAAAATCCCTAAAATTCATAGAATTTTATTTTAGAGATGGATAGAGCTTAGAAGGTCATCTAAGCCAAATATTTTTATTTTTCAGATGAGTACGGCAATATTTAAAGACTGACCTAAAATCATGCTGCTAAATGAGTGATAGAGCTAAAACTAAGTCTAAGATCTCCTAATTCCTAGGTCAGTGTTTTCATGCAATTCAGAAAGTGTTTAAAGTACATTTCAAATTTTATATTACTATAGTACCTCAAGTGAATTCCTATCACTTTTACTAAAAAGAAACCTTTTGGGGTTCCTATGTTTCATGGATTTATAGGCATATCTCATATGCGCAAAGTAATAAATAATTGATCTTTGTCAGTAAATAAAAATTTCAAGATAGTAACACAAATCACTAAGTTTCCACATTGTAAAGTTGGGCGATTTTGGAGATGCTTTATCAGCTCTTTTAAGCCAAGATATAGGTACATTTATTTACTTATTGGGGTTGAGGGTAGGGGGTGGCGAGTTGATAAATGGTGAAAACCTGTCATTTCATAGGTATAGAAAATGCCCTACATTAAGGAAAACCAGCAAGTGAGTCACAAATTAGTTTTAGTGAGTTGTCTGGGACACTAAGATTAAACAACTTATCCAAGGTTACATAGTCTGTATATCTCAGCAGGAAGACTTGAACCCAAGCAGTTCTGAATCCAAGATCACTTTAACCACTACATCACACTTCCTCAATACCAACCTAAGAAAGTAAATTAACCAAAAAAAGTTTATTCACTGATAAGAACTGGTTAATTAATAATGGAAATGAAATAAACAGTGTATATATGTACATTTTTAAAGTAAAATCTTTTGATAAAGCTCACAAATTCATTGTTTTAACAATAAGGTTTTTATTTGAGTAATAGTAACATTTTTGAAACATGCTTCAACTCTTTTGCTACTTGGGAAAAGTAATATAAATATGAGAGTTTTTTTTTAACTTCACATATTATTTCAGTTAATAAGTCCAAATAAACTAAGGAATATGCAAAAGTCCTTTTTACCATTTACCAGTTAAATAATTTAGTACTTGATCAAATAATAAGCATCAAAAAATCAGCTATCATGTTAAAAAAAACTGAAAGGAGAAACATGTTTTATGATACATAATAAATTAAAATCCTAATATTTCTAAAACTTATGAAACCAGCTTTTGGACATTACTATGTTCTCTATCAAAAGATTAACATTTTTTTTTTTAAATCTTTCCAAAATTAGCTGTGGGAATAGAATACTCAACCAATGTCATCAGAGATTTTCTTCTGTTTATCTAATGGCCAATACAAGTAATTGGATCCATTTCATTACATTCAAATTTACCCTTTCTGTGACAGATAAAAATGAGCAAATTATCTCTAGATACTTAACTTCCACATTCAATTAAAATAAATGAAAACATTGCTTAAATAGTTTATACAAAAAGCCTTTTACTTTGATAAGGTTGCTGAATGCTATAACGAATCCACTGGGACTTTGGTGGGGGGGGAAGCAATATGAATTCAGTGTGAAAACATTTAAAAGCACAGCCAAATGTCCCTGCTTAACTAGAATGTTTACGAATACCCATAAAAAAAAGCTGCTTAAGAAAAATTCTGAGTGCCTCTTTCAAAAGGGTACTCAATATACTCCTATATAGAGGCTTGTTTTATTTTTTATAAGGCCAAAGAAGTTTTATATTTCTAATACATGTTAAAATTTTAGATCAGATTTTTTTAAACCTTTGGAGTTCAAAGAAAACTTTCTGGAAGACTTCAAATCTAAGAAAGCCAGAGTAAAGATGGTAAAAAGATTTCATGAATAGTCAACAAAGCAAAAATACTACAATAGCACTGTTCTTTGTCTTAATGGCAACCAGTCAATGAAGCCACCAAAAAGGAACCTTGTTTATTCAGAAAAAAATTCATTTCCAAAATCTAAATAAACAAATAAATTAAAGATTTAGTTCTTGTAATTTTCAAAAGTAGGAAAGGAAAATTATGAACCAGAATGTGTTTATAGTCAGTTTCTCTCTTTCCACTTCTGATATATTGCTATTCTCTGTACATACTAAACTTTTTCAAATGTAAATCTAATTATAAGGCTGTTAAGACAGAAAGTATTTTGTCAAAAGGACAAGCTCCACATATGATAATGCAAAATCTTACGTGGCAATCAGACTAGAAGAAATTATCTATATACCTCAACACCTAAGGAAACAATACTATTTTAGTGGGTCAAAGTTTCTTCTAGAATTATTTCTAGAAGTACAATATAAATTACAAAGTTCTAGAAATCTCACAACAAAGTCTAATTTTGCCAAGTTTGTATTTAATTTATTAACTAAAAAGTACTAAGTAAATAAACTTAAATCAAAGAGACTGAAATAATAGCCCTTGGGGCAGCTTTCACACATGACACTCCCTTTTTCCTATTCGACACTACTTGTGGGTACATTCGAGAGTACAAAAGAAGGTGAAAATGTATTTCTTATGGGGGCTCCAAATACAGTGTAAATAGAAACTGAAATAATGAACAACTAACTCTGAGATGACTGTAGGCCATTTGGACCTATGCTGTGAATCCTCCATTCAACCTTACTCTTGTTTCTACCCACCATTCCATTTTGGGTACCACCTTATCACATCATCCATAAATTGGGTTGCTAGAATAAGTAATGATCAGAAGTATTATGTACTTTACTTTGATACAAATTAAACTCCTCTGAATTTCAAGAAGTCTGTCCATCCTAAATGTCTATACTGCTAAGAAGTCAAGATAATATCCCTTCTTGAGATGAAAATATAGATTGTGTAAAAGTTAACATAGTAACAAATACAATGTATAAGTAAATTAGAATTAATATTACACATTTCAAATAGACTAAAGTATGTCAGAAAGGCAAATCATTTATTTTAGACATTAAGATACATTTAAAAAATTATTTTCATGAGCCAAAACAGTTTTGTAATTATCTTTGTAACTTCTTAGAATAGCATAGTGGTTTTCCTTCTTTATGTAATTTTATTTTGTTTCCCTCTCCAACCCTGCCCAAATTGGAAAATGTTTTCAGGGCTCAGATCCCCAAAATTACTGAATATAGTATGTTATAGTACTTATGAATTATAAACATAAGGGAATTAGTGGTTGTTTAACTTTTATTTGATTGCATGCATCATTACCTGCTGGAGGAAAGATGAGAGGACATTCAAATCACCTCTGCGAAGCCTTGGAGTTTCAAAAGATACACAAAAGGGAAAAGATAGCTTGGCTATCTTAGCATAGATATTTACTGACTGCAACAAAATTCATTGTGACCAAATTTCTACTTTCCTAGAAGTGACTGCAAGTTATTTAAAAGCAGGGTCTGCATCACATTTATTCTTGTATGGCCAGCATTTAGCACTGTGTCTTACATCTAAGACTTAGACTGGAGAAAAGATCCCTCAATTTCTCTAAATGACTGAACCCTGATATGTGGCAGTTAGTCAGAAAGTTAGTTCACCTTCATAGTTCCTTTCAAAATACATCCTCTGGGTCCTGTTCTATGTGATAAGACCACCTGTTTGCCACTTTTATTTACCAGAATAACAGATTCACAAAGTCTCAGCATTTGAACAGACCTCAAAGGCCATCTCGTCTATCCTGAAACTGAACAAAAATCCAGTCTCAGCCTATAAGAGAGCCACAGACCACTACTTCCTGAGGCTGCCCATTATACTTTCAGACAGCTCTAATTATTAGAAAGTTTTTGTTACAGACACCAAGTCTAAATCCATATATCTGTAATTTGTCCCAGGTCTGCCCTCTAGGGACCCACAGAACATGTCCCATCTCTCTTCCATGGGGCAGCTCTTCAAATACTTGAAGAAAGCTACCATGACTCCAATTCCCAGAGAGTAAAATACCCCAGCTGCAAACTGCAACATAAATATGTTCAAGATGATAAATTGTGTCATAAATAACCTGTGTGAATCCCACATGGCCTTGAACTCCTCACACTGTCTATTATAAATGTCCTTGATGTTTTACCATACCAAGCATGGGAAGCAGGCAGGGAGAGGACGTGTTGTGAGCCTAATTATATTTGTTTGACACTATTCATTCCTATTTGACCTCTATTTCATAGTTTTACCCAAACCTAAAGTATTCCATATTCCTATAATGTTAAAGGAATTTCCCCTAGTGAGATAGTCAGTGATACCTGCATCAAAAATTCTCGCCGGCGAGACTTTCCTCTGTCTGAAAGAAGAGAATAGTCTGGTTCCTTTTCCTTTCTGGCCTGCTGAATTTGAGCCAGACAGCTAACAGGGTTCATCCCTTGACCATATTCTGGGTCAGCCTAGAAAACAGTAGTAAAAATAAATTTCAGAATATATTATTATTGGTTTTCCTAACTTGATATTTATCTCTCTAAGCAAATTCCATGAATGGAAAGGTTAAAACTTTGGAAAGGATCTTTTATTAAAAAAATTAAAAATAAATGATGTGGTAAAACTAACAACAAAGAAAATCTGGCTAATTATATTTTAAAGTAAGATATCTAATCTTATATCTGGGTTGATGCACCGAATATAATGGAGAGGAAAGATGCCAAAAGAAGGTAACAAAAAGAACACTGATATATGTGCCTACTTTCACCCCTATGCAAAATATTTGAGATTTATCTATAAAGAGCTCTAAGCAAAAGAGCTGTAGACAGACTTCCCCAGCTCCTACATACCCACTCCCCAAAACCCTAAAGTTCACATGAGACCAAGTAATGATCAAGAAATTCAATGATAGACTATTACAAGTGACATCTTCCTTTCCAAAGATGTGCAAGGAGTGAGAAGCCCAAGGGAAACAGGTTGTTAGGAAGCTTCCCTGCAAGACCAGAGATAAGCCAGAGATACATGTATCCTGCAAAGACTGATGTCCATAAGCAATAATAACAGGGGGCTCAACTAAGAAATCCCAAGGGTGGTCAGAAAGTCCCATAGTGAAAGCTTTGGAAACCCTGGGAAATTGTGTGTGTGTGTGTGTGTAAGAAAAAGAGAGACACATATATACATGTATACACATATATATATATATGTGAGTATACAGGAAGAACCTCGTATATATGTAATATGTAATGTCTTTGACACTTTACCAAGCATGAGAAGCAGGCAAGGAGAGGAAGCCAAGATCATGTCATGGGCCTAACTATTTGACACCCTTCATTCCTGTTTGACCTTTATTTGACATTTTTACCCAAACCTGAGCTATTTCATATTCCTGTAATATTGAAGGAATTTCTCCTAGTGAAATAGTCAGTGGTACTTTCATCAAAAACTCTCACCAATAAGATACAATAATATGTGTAATATATTATCTCCCGTTTATAATTATATATAGATAATACATACAGATATGAATATATGCATTTATATGGAGATGTATGTGTACATACATACATACATACAATAACTTGGGGGCAGCTAGGTTACACAGTGGATAGAATCCTGGGATCAGGAGGACCTGAGTTCAAATCTAGCCTCAGACATTTACTACCCGTGTAACCCTGTCTGCCTCAATTTCCCATTGTAAAATGAACTGGAGAAGGAAATGGCAAACCATTCCATTATCTTGGCTAAGAAAATCCCAAATGGAGTTACAGAGAGTTGGACAAAGTGTGTGTGTGAGTGTGTGTGTGTGTGTGTGTGTGTAGATAGCTGTTTGCATGTTGTCTTCCCCATCAGACTTTGAGGCCACATTTTTGCCTTTCTTTGAATCCCTTTTCTTTGTATCTCTGTGTAGATCTAGATCTTGATATAGATAGAGATATATAAAGCAAATAGGAGGTAGTCTCAGAGAGAAGCAGCCAGCAATATTGGGGATGCAGGGAAGAGGGAAGTGTCAGAAATGCATCTTGCATTGGGGCTGAGTTTTTAAGCAGGCCAGGGAGGACTGAAAGTAGAAGTAAGTCAAGAGAGAGTATTTTGGGAATAAGAGACAGCTAGTGAAAGGGTACAGAGCTGGGAGAAAGGGTGTTATGTGTGAGAAAGAGCAAGGTCAATGTTGGTATATTTTAGAGCACAAGGAAGGGAGTATATTATAAAAATACTAGAAAGGTAGGAAGAAGTCGGGTTGTAAAGGTCGATTGGAGTTTATTGGTGGGGCGGGAGGGGGGTGGTACATGGTGACACCTGTGATTTAGGAAAATCACTCTGGCAGCTCAGTGGAAGATGGACTGGAGCTCAAAGAGATTTGAAGCTGGAAGACCAAACAGAATGCTATGGTAATGGTCCGGGCATGAGGTGATAAGTGCCCATCCCCTGATAATAGTGTGTGAGTGGAGAGATGGGGACATATACAAGAGAAGCAAAGGGAGAAAAGATAGGAGTTCAAAGTAGATAAGATATATGGTATGAATAGGAATGAGGCACTCAGGATAACACTAAAGTAGTGAGCCTGAGTGGCTGATAGGATGGTTGTGTCAGGGATAACAAGGCATTTCAGAAGAGGGGAGGATTAGGGAAGAGATAACAAGCTCTGATTTGGACAGGTTGTATTTTGAGATATCTATAGGATACACACACAGATAGATACAGAGATAGAGATAGAGATGTAGAAGTAGATGTAGATGTAGATTAGATATAAATAGCGAGAGATGTCCAAGATGAAGTTAGTAAAATGTCCTGAGTACCATAAAGGGTCCTGAAGATTCGGTTCTCTGAACCACAGCGATCCAGGGGGACTTAACCTCTGGAGACAGAGGTCAGAATAGAAACCCAGATGACCCAAGTTGACCCAAGAAGGGCCAAACATACCATCCAAAAGCACACCATAGGATGTAGCATGGACCTGGTACAAAGCTCAATTCAGGAACTAAAGCTATAGAAATGATTGTCAAAGAAAATCACCAATCACTAAATATAGATAGATAGATAGATAGATAGATAGATAGATAGATAGATAGATAGATAGATAGA
>NW_027186304.1:85433538-85437226 GCF_028583685.1 Petaurus breviceps papuanus
AGATAGATAGATAGATAGATAGATAGATAGATAGATAGATAGATAGACAGACAGACAGACAGACAGACAGACAGATAAAAATATGCCTCAGAAAAACAGGCAGGGAGATTATATAAATAACTCAGAAAAAAATGAAATAAAAGCCCTGGAAGAAATAAGTGGAGGAAGAATAGAAGAGAAAGTAATAAACCCTACCTAAGAAATTACTTCTCTAAGCTCTAATATACCAAGCAAAAATCAATGAGTTCAAGAGACAACAAGAAAAATTAGAACTAAAAATGAAAGATTTTTAAATAATGTAAGAAAAGTAAGATCTCTGACATCAGAAACAATTGACCTGGAAAATACATTAAGGAGAAATAATTTAAGAATCATCAAACTCCCAATATTACAAGAAATTACAAGTGAAAACTGTCCAGACCTAATAGAATGAGAGAACATGAAGATAGAAATAATTCATTGATCACTTCCTGAAAGAAGCCCCAAAAGGAAAACCCCTAGAAATATGATAGCCAAAATTCAAAGCTTTCACATTAAAAAAAAAACCTGTACACATCTAGAAAGGAGCAATTTAAAATATTAAGAATGTACAATCAGCATCTCATAAGACCTGGCAGATTCTACCATGAACAAAGAGAGATTTTTGGAGTGCAATATTCCAAAATGCAAAAGTTATGGGCTTAAAACCAAAGAATAACTTATTCTGCAAAGCTTTGTATGATTCTATAGAGGGACAAGAGTTACACAGGATGGGCAGCTATGAATGGGTTGTGATCTTGTACATTCTAAGGGAATATTAAAAAGATTTTGAATCTATATCAATTTCTGAGAAAGTGACAGTTACAGGTTGCCCATATTAGAGAAAACTCCCAAACCCGTGATGGAGAGGATTATTAAGCCCAACTATAACTTACTAAGGTATCAAATATCTAACATGAAACCCCAGGATGGGTCCTAGATTAGGGCTACTGCTGCCTCAGGTTGATTTGTGCCTAAAGGGATGCCTCAAGCAGTGAAGTCAATGGATATTTTCTTGATACACATGAAATTCAAAAAAAGCATTTCATTTAAAGCTACCTTTTGGGGAACAAACCTGGCATAAAGTAAATTATATTATATAGAAATGAACTAGGGGGCAGCTAGGTGAGTAGAGCTCCGAATCTGGAGTCAGGAAGACCTGAGTTCGGGTCCAGCCTCAGATACTTAACACACACACACACACACACACACACACACACACACACACACACACACACACAAAACCTAGCCGTGTGACCTTGGGCAAGTTGCTTAACCTCAAATGCCCTCCAAAAAGAAAAAAAAAATTAACTGTTAATTTCTCCATTAAAAAAATCAAATTCAGGGGGCCAGAGTCAAGATGGTGGAATAGAAACAGGACCTCCCTGCAGCTCTGGCTTCCACCTTCCCCAATCCATGTAAAAAGGCGACTCTAAACAAACTTTGGAGCTGCAGAACCCATAAAATGACACAGAGAAGCTAACCTCCTGCTGAGGTCAGCCTGGCAGGCCAGCAGGAATCGGCCAGCAGACCACTCTGGGAGCCAAGCCCAGCTCCATGCCAAGGCTTTTAGCCCCAGGGCAGGCCTGACCAGCCACTGGCCAGAGGGACTCCAGATCAGCAGCAGCTGTGGCCATTTCCAGAATTATCAATACACACATGCGAAGGACAAAGTGAGAGGTCAATGCAGTCTGGACTTTGGGACCCAGTAAGTGGGAGTGCGTGGCTTTTGCTCCTGGGGTGAGAAGCCGCTGAGACAGGGGCATAGCCAGCCACTGACACATGACAGCTTCAGCTCCTGGCCTGCAGAGTGTAGGGGGACCAAGCACCAGTCTGAGGGGTAATCACTTTTGCTTTAACCTGCTTGGATCTGGATTGCAGTCTAGAGTGGAGGTCCTGGGGTGTGTGTCCAGCTTGCCAGAGTGTATGGAGGCCTCAGAGAGGGCACCCATCTAGTGCCTCTGGCAGCTGAGAAAACCCCAGCATTTGGGATGAAAGCTCCCTTGTCTGGTGGCAGAGTCTTACTGTGGCAAAAAGCCCAGGGGTCATGTGACTGAGGGGCGACATGACCAGGCAAAGGAAACAAAGCAGACAGAAGATTCCAACATTAGACTCCTATTTTGCAGACAAAAAGGAGCAAAGCATGGAACAGGAGCAAGACAGTGAAGTCAGAATTCCTGCACCAAAAGCTTCAAAGGAAAATACCAGCTGGTTACAGGCCACAGAGGACCTTAATAAGGAGATAAGAGAAGTGGAAGAAAAATTGGGAAGAGAAATGAGAACAATGCAAGAAAAATACAAAATGAGAGTCAACAGCCTGACTGAGGAAAATACCACCTTAAAAAAAAAATAACTCAAATGGCAAAAGAGGCTCAAAAAGGCAATGAGGAGAAGAATGCCTTAAAAAGCCAAATCTGCCAGATGGAAAAAGAATCTCAAAAGCTCAATGAGGAGAATCATTGCTTCAGAATTAGATTGGAGCAAATGGAAGCTAATGACTTTATGAGAAATTAAGATGCTATTAAACAGATCCAAACAAATGAAAGAATAGAAGACAAGGTGAAATATCTCATGGGAAAAACCACTGACCTGGAAAATAGATCCAGGAGAGATAATTTAAAAATTATTGGACTACCTGAAAGCCATGATCAAAGTAAGAACCTAGAAATCATCCTACAGGAAGTTCTCAAAGAAAACTGCCCTGATGTTTTAGAACCAGAGGGCAAAATAGAGGTTGAAAGAATCCACCGATCACCTCCTGAAAAAGATCCCAAAAAGAAAACTCCTAGGACTATTATAGCCTGATTCTGAAATTCCCAGATTAAGGAGAGAATATTACAAAAATCCAGGAAGAAACAATTTGAATATTATCGAAACACAATCAGGATAACACAGGATCTGGCAGCTTCTACATTGAGGGATCGAAGGGCTTGGAATATGATATTCCGGAAGTCAAAGGAGCTGGGATTAAAACCAAGAGTCATCTACCCAGCAAAATTGAGTATCATGTTTCAGGGGAAAACATGGTCATTCAGTGGAATAGAGGACTTTCAAGCATTCTTGTTGAAAAAAAAAACAGAGTTGAATAGAAAATTTGACATTCAGATACAAGAAGCAAGAGAAGCATGAGAAGGTAAACAGAGAAAAGAAACCATAAGGAACTTATCAAAGTTGAACTATTAACATTCCTACATGGAAAAACAATAATTGTAACTTATGAAACTTTTCTCAGTAGTTGAAGGGAACAGAAATATATATATATATATATATATATATATGTATATATATATATATATGTGAGGGTATATGGGCATATGATTACATATGTGAATGTGTGTATATATGTTTACAGGTATACATAGATAGAGGGCACAGGACCAATTTAACAGGAAGGGATGATACTTAAAAGGTAAAATTAAGAGGTGAGAGAGGAATATAATGAGAGGAGATGGGGAGAGACAGAATGGGGTAAACTTTCTCATACAGAAGAGGCAAGGGAAAATGGTTACAATGGAAGGGAAGAATAGGAAGGCAAAAGGGAATGGGTCAACCTTATTCCCATTGAATTTAGCTTGAGGAGGGAATGAAATACACACTAAATAGGGTATCTCACCCTATAGGAGAGTAGGGGGGAAAGGGATGGGGGGGATGATGGAAGGGAGGGCAAGCT
>NW_027186304.1:85442226-85471801 GCF_028583685.1 Petaurus breviceps papuanus
ATTTTACATGTAATTGGGAAATAAGATATACAGGCACTGGGGCATAGCGATCCCCTAGAAAAGCAAAGGGGGTATAGGAGACAATATGGGAGAGAGCAGATTCTAGGAGGGGATATCCTGTGGGACTGTTATTTTAGGGCGGTGGGTAGGGGAAAAATGGGGGAAAATTTGTAACTCAAAATCTGGCAGAAATGAATGATGCAAATCAGAAGTTAATAAAGAATTTGGGAGAAAAAATCAAATTCAGAACAAAACAAGTACATTGTTAATTTGATATATGATTATTTAATAATTAGCAAAAAGAAATGATGAAGGAAAGGAAAAAGAACCTTGTAAAGACTAGGTTTCTTTTGACTGTTGTGTTTGCATGACTTACTGATGGAGGCAAGGAGTCCCCAAAAGTTAGGTAATAAGAAAAATTGCATTACCTATTATACAACTTTCAAAAGCAAGCTCTCTTTTGTTCAAATAGCCTTGGGGATGCTGATAGCACATGGAAAGAATTACAACATCTCTATTTCGACAAATTCTAGTCCCACAGAGAAGAGAGTGAATATTTTAAATGGGTTTTTGTATCATTTTGTATTATTTATTTTCTTAGACCAACTTAATCCTTTAGACTACAAATAGGTAACTATTTCTCCTTGCTCTGAGAAATAAAACTGTCAAAATCATGCAAAACTTTGGATTGATTCAGTCATTTCAAAAACATAATCACTTTATCATAGAGCCCAAGTTAATGGTTTCCTTGATAATTTCCTTATTAATTCACTGAAATTGTTTACCACCACCATGAGAAAAGGCAGGATATTTTGCATAAAGCATGGCTCTAACTCTCTCAGTACATAAAAGGTCACCATTATCTTCATTGGGAAATAATACTATTATTATTATTTTATTAAAAGCAACAGTATTTCTAATCTGACCTTTTACTAATCCTGACCTTAAAGTGACCTGCTAACTATGCAACTCCTATCAGCAGGCAGATAAAACTTTTCCAGGATAGCAACATTTAGCATTCCTTTTGTTAAAAGTTCTAGCACTTCCTAGCTCTTTGTTTCTTATAAAGCAAAAATGTCTCTCTGCCAAATGGAATTTACCATTTGTCTGCATGGATGTTTCAGATACAATTATAACCACAAACAATTGCTAAGAGCATGGTATGTACAGGCTGCTCTAGGTTATGTGCTAGAGATAAGAATGAGAGTAGGAGTACAAAACAGAGAATCTAGGTTTCTCTGTCAACTAATTTCTTTCACTGGAATTAGCCACAATAATCTGTACAGGGATAATAATACTTATTTTTCTAAGGTAAAGATCAAAATAAGCATTTTTAATTACTGCCTCAGAAAACTTAAGTATTTATTTTCATTTATGTGAGATTTGTTGCCATTAAATCAATGTTTAAATTTTAAAAAATACATCCTAGTTCTTCAATACATCAAAAGATTTCTAATTTCATTGATATATTCACTCCAACAATTCAAGTTGTGAGCACTCCATACCTTAAGTAATTCTAGTTAATAGCTCTGGTTTTACATATGTGTATGTGTGTGTGTGTATAATAGCCAGCCTAATTATAAGTGTATATAGTCTTAACCTCCTTGATGTTGGCACTACTTCCAGGACAGTGGATCACAACCCATCTATGCCCTCCCATTCTATGACTTTTGATATGCTATAAAACTGCTTTGGGAAATTCTCCAATGTGTTGGAGGAGTTCTTTTAGGTCTTTGACACTACCTAGGTACCAATATAACATTTAGGCTATCTCAGACTCTTGCTACACAACTAGCCCACCTTGTTTTTCAATCATATTTACCCTCAATAATACCTTTTACGCTACGCCTTGCATACAAGTCATCATCAATTCATCATAACCTACCTCCAGATGGATTATTCCATCAACCTACAACTTGGATTGTTTGGATACTGTAGTGTTTCATTCTTTGCAGACATATGCTTTCACTAGAACATTTTAGGGGGAAAGTACAGACATAAGATTTAACTGGTTCAGAGCACTCTTTTTGAGGAAACTCCTTACAAAAATATGTATCAGCAACTACCCTACAAATCATAGCCTTGGAGAGCTGCCCAGGACAAGTGCTTAAGTGACTTGCTCAGAACCACAGGGCCAAACTCTTGAGTGGTTATGGATCACATTTAAGAAGTACTGGAGTATTCCAAGCTTGACACAATTAATATATTAACTGCAGGGATAAGCAGCTAGAGAAAGTCAGAATCTATATGGAACTGATATTTCATTGGGACTTGACAGTGGAAACTGTCTATGACAAAGGTATATACTTTTCACAAGCATGCATCTTCCTAAGTTTTGTTTTGTTTTGCCTCATTTAATGTTAATGGATTATATTTATATTAACACATTAATATTAATAGGGTTAGCAAGGTTTAGTGCTGGCCTCAGGGACAGGAATAGCTGGGTTCAAGTTTCACCTCTGGCATATACTGGCTGTGTGGTCTTAGGTTTCCATCTTAATTTTAATAGACTATAGATAGGTTGCAGAGAAGGTGCCAGGCTGCATTAGTAAAGGAAGTTTCCTAATCCAGGAATTCTTTATACCAATGAAATCTTATTTCTATCCTTATACTATACTATATAACATACCATATGTACTATATTATACAATTTACTATAATTTGTTCAGCTATTCCCCATTTGATAGACATCTTTGTAACAAGAAAGCTGCTATAGTTTTATACATATGGGACCTTTTCTTCTTAAAAAATATGTGTGTATACACATATATGTATGTATGTGTATACACATATATGTATGTGTGTATATATCTTTGGGGTACAGACCTACTAGGAATATCACCAGTTTAAAGAATATGTAATTCTCTGGAATACCTGGACCATTCTAGCTCCACCAAAGTAGGCATCATCATTATACCTGTCTTCTTGTAGCCTCTCCAATAACTTTCACTTTCCTGTTTTGTTATCTTTGTCAATCTGATGTGAATGAAGTGAAACCTGAGAAATGTTTTAATTTGTGTTTTTCTAATTATTAGTGATTTTATATCATTGTTGATATCTTGAAATTCTTCCTTTCAAAACTACCTGTTCATATCCTTTAAATATTTATCTTTTGGGTAATGTCTCTTGTTCTTATATTTTTAAATCAGTCCCTGATTTATCTCTGATATCAGATCTTTTCAGAGATTTTCAACAAGAATTTTTCTATGCTCAGGCAAATTTTCCCTTTCATTTTAACTGCATTAATTTTGATTTTAACAAAACATTTAAATTTTAAGTAATCAAAATTGTCTATTTTTCATCTCTAATCCTCTCAGTCCCTATACATAGTTATGAAAATTATTTTTTTCTTTACTCCTCTAATTTGTTTACTAAGTCACTTTTTTATGCCTTGGGTCATGTACCTATTATGAGCAATTCATGGTGTATAGTGCAAGATGTTGGTTTAAACCTAATTATGGCCAGACTGCTTCTAGATTTCCCAGTTTTTGTCAACTAGGGAGTCCTTATTCTAATAGCTGGAGACTTTGGTTTTATTGAACACTATTTTACTTACGTTTGCTTCTGCATGTTGTATAACTGAATATATTTATATTTTATAACCAGCACCAAATTGTTTTGATAATTACTACTTTGTATAATTGTTTGAGATTTGATATGACTAGCCCCTCTTCCTTTTCACTTTTTTCATAATCTCCCTTGAGATCTTTAACCTTGAGCTCTACCAAATCAATCTTGTTTCTATTTTTTCTAGCTCAATAAAGTAATCCTTTGGTAGCTTGATTGATATGGCACTGAAAAGGTAAATTAATTTAAATAGTATTGTTATTTTTATCATATTTGCACAGTTCAATTATAAGCAATTAATATCTCTCCATTTCTTTAGGTAAATCTTTATTTTTATATTTTATAGTTGTAGTCATATAGTTCCTAAGTGTGCACTGGTATGTGAACTACAAAAGAATTCATTTAATCTCTAGTTATTTTGAATGGAATTTCTCTTTCCATCTCCTCCTGATGGCTTTATTGGTAATGTGTAGGGAGACTAATGATTTTTGTGTTTCCTTTATATTCTGTTACTTTGCCTGAGTTATTTTTTCATTTAAATTTTTTTCGACTCTATAAGACTTTCTAAGTAGATCATTACGCCATCTGCTAAAAGTGATAATTTCATTTTCTCTATCAAAGCTTACTCCCTCAATTATTTTTTTGGCCTTATTACTATAGCTATCATTTCTAGTACTATATCAAATAATATTGTTGATAACAAATCTTTGCTTAATTTCTTATCATATTAAAAATGTCTCTAGCTTTTTACCATATAATGACATCTCTTAGTTTGAGACAGATACAACTCACCTTACTGGAAAATGGTTATTACTCCTATGCTCTTTAGTGTATTTAAAAGAGATGGGTGCTATATTTTTTTTTTTAAATACTTTTTTCAGGGCAGCTAGGTGACACAATGAATAGAGCACCGCCCCGGACTCAGGAGATCCTGAGTTCAAATCCAGCCTCAGACACTTAACACATACTAGCTGTATGACCTTGGGCAAGTCGCTTAACCCCAATTGCCCTGCCTTCCCCCCTCCCAAAAAAAAATACTTCTTTTCTTCTATTCATATAAGTTACTTTGTATTATTTTTATTAGTATTATGTTATAGTTATACTTGTACATATAGTATATGCATATTACTTGTACTCACCATTTTCCTAATATCATACCAAATCTGAATTCTGCATATAAATCTTAGACATAGCATATAAACTTTTGGGTATGTTGCTTTAGTGTCTTTGCTAATATTTTATATAGAATTTTTACAATTCTGTTAATTAGAGTGATTGGTCTACAATTCTCATTTTGGACACTCTCAGGTTTATGGATATCAAGACCATTTTTATACCACAGAAGGACTTTGGTAAAATTTCTACTTTGTTTTTGCAAAGAGTTTATATAATACTTGACCTAATTTTTTAATGTTTCATATAATTCAAACAACTTGGTCTTGGGGTATTTTTCTTTGGAATTTCCCTTACATTTTATATAATTCCTTTTTCCTGAGACTGGGTTGTTTAAATTCTCTGTTGTTTATTATTATGGGTATTTTATATTTTTAAAAATTCATCTGTTTGACTTAGTTTTGGTTTAGGTTGTTGGCACAAAATGTGCAAAAATTTCTAATAATTTCCCTTATTTCTTCCTTATTTGTTGTGAAATGTGCTTTTTCATTTTTGATACAAGCAATTTATTTTTTCCATTAAAAAAAAATCAGACTAACTCATAATGGTTTATCTAGTTTATTTTTTTAAAACCAGCTCTGACTTTTCTTTATCAATTCAATAGATAGATTTATTATTCATTTCCTATGTGTCAGGTACTGTGTTGAGAGCTAGGGATATGAAAACAAAATAAAATTTAAAAAAAAAAGATAGTTCCCACTCTAAAAGAGCTTACATTATAATAAAGGAAAACCAAACATAAAAAGGAACTGCAAAGGGGGAGGGAAGGGAGGAAGAAGGATGGCCTCAAAAAGTTTTGTAAAAGCAACCAGTATTGAGGGGAAGGAAGCAAACCAGAGTGAACAAGAAGTGAAGTGAGTAGCTGTAGCTTCGGGATATGGTGTTTCCAGGCAGGGACTAGCAAGTCATTGAATAGGTGTCAAGGTGGAATCATTCCCTGGCAGGCAAAACAGATTGTGTGGAGATAAAACAGATCAGAGAGTCCTAGAAGTTTGTTTGTTTTGCTTTCAATTTTGCAAATCTCTCCTTTGATTTTCAGAATTCCACTTTGGTTAGTCCAGTTTGTTTATTTGCTGCTTTTCTCATTTCTGTTTCTGTTTTAGTTTCATGCCCAATTCACTGATCAGTTCTTTTTCCCTTTGGTTGATGGAAGTCTTTAGTGATATAAATTTTCCCTTAAGGAATGTCCTGATTGCATATAAAAAGGTATCATGATTCCTACCACTATATTTAGTTCACCTGAAGTATAGCAAACTTTGCTCTTTATTTTAACTTTGTGAATCCTTCTCTCTCAAGTTAGTTTTTGCTAAAAATATAATTAGATTCTGCTACCCTCTGTTTTATTGGTGAGTCCATCCAGTTGTTTTCCACATGTATGATTAATTGTGCATTTCCTTCTATCCTGTCCTTTTAATTTTTTTCGTCTTTCTCTCCTCCTGCCTCTACAAGAAACAGAGAGTGGAAAGAAAGGAGTGTGCTTAACAAGAGTAATCTATAATTGATCTGCTTCTACCTCCTTATATTTTTTTTCTTCTCTTTAGTCCCTAGCTCTTACTCTTTCTTTCTTTACTTTTCACCCCATACTTCACAATCCATGCTTTAAAGTTAAGACTTGGGACCAAACAAGATGATGAAGTAGGAGAAAGCAGTATAGGCCTACTCTGCCACAATGAGTCCAACAAAGGTGGTACAAGAGTTCAGACTGAGTAGTGGATCAAGAGATAAAAGCAGAAAACATGGGGGCAGGGTGGAGGTAGAGGGGGAGACGTCTAGCCCTAGCCCAAGTGTATTACTTCTGCTCACAGTGGGACTGCAGTTCTTTCTCTAATTACAAAGAGGGCTCAGAAAAGGGTGAGGTTAACAGCTTTCCCTCTCTCTCTTTTCTCCGACCCCAGAAAGAAATAAATAAAATCTCTGTGACCCAGAGAGGGATAAGAATCACAGATGCAGCCTCCAGTCTCAGAATATTTGGAAAGGAGGACTGAAAGATTGAGTAAAAAAAAAAAAATAAAAACTTCTGTAATAAAAGAACTATCATGTACCAAGGGTGTTCAAGACACAAATAGAGAAGAGCAGGATAACTTTAAAATACCTGACGATGCCTCAAAGAAAAACAAAACTTGGGAATACAGCCCTACCCTAGAAGAAATAAAGCAGGAGTTTTTAAGAGTCTAAAATGTTGTTTCTAATATCTGTCTCCCACAGTTGCTATGAAATTAAAATGAGGTAATACTTATAAAGAATTTAGTGGGTGCTATATAAATGTTAGTTAATGACAATAATAATAAATAAGAGTCCTGGTGGAAAGATTTGGAAAAGAAATGAGAGCTATGGAGAAAAGATTTAGGAAAAGAAATAACAGAATAGCACAAGAGGTATAAAATCTTAACCCAAACAACTGACTCCTAGAAAATTAAAATGGATCAAATAGATAGTAAGGACTTCATTAGAAAATAAATATTAAAACAAAATAAAAAATTTTAAAGAAGAGGAAGAGGAGGAAAATTTAAGGTATTTATGAATATAAACAACTAACCTGGAAAACATCAGAGATAAAATTATTAAAATGCCTGAAAACCAAGACCAAAAAAGATCCTAGACATCATATTTTGAGAAATCATGAAAGAAAATTGCTCAAATGCCTTAAACCCAGAGGACAGAACAAAAATCAAAAGAATCTACTGGGTCACCTGAAAGAAATCCCCCCAAAAAAGTTCCCAAGAATGTCTTAACAAACTCCAGCACTTCCAGATCAAACTAAAAATACTAAATCAGTAAGAATTGAAAGGGTTTAAATAATAATCAGGATCACTTTTAGTATCTAGCAATTTAAAGGAGCAGAGAGCATTAAATACAACATTCCAAAAGATGAAAGATATGGGCTTATAATCAATCATCCAAGGGAAAAGAAATGGATCTTTAATAAAAGACTTCCAAGAGCTCTTGCTGAAAAGACCAGAGCTACATAGAAATTTTGAAATACAAACAGAGATGTCAAGAGAAACATAAAAAAAAGGTGAACACCTGGAAGGAACTATACAAAGATGAACCATTTACATTTTAATTGTTGGAAATGATGCAAGTTCCCCCTCAGAATTCTAATGTCATTAGGAGTTTTAGAAGAGTTAAATCAGAAACAGGGCTTAAAAATGGTTTTGTTATGTTTTGATGAGGATTAACAATAACAACAACAACAATAGCAGCTAGCATTTATATAGCACCTTAAGATTTGCAAAGTCCTTTATAAATATCTCATTTTATCCACACAATAACCCCAGGAGATAGATGCTATTATTATCCCCATTTTACAGATTAGGAAACTGAGGCAGAGAAAGGTTAAGCGCTTTGCCTAGAGTCATTTAGCTAGTGTCTGAGGCTGGATTTGTATTCAAGTCTTCCTGACTTTAGGGTAAGTGCTTGAGTTGTAGCTCTCTAGCCACTGTTCTATCAGAAAAGAAAATTTAAAAATATATACACAAAGGCAAAGGAGAGAGGAAGAATGAGGGTACTTATTACCTCATATAATCAAGGTAAGTAAACTTCCATATAAATGAGGAAGTGGTAGGGGGAGCAGGCATTATTTAATTTTCACTTTCATCTAAAATACACAAAGGCAAATACTTTGCTGTAGAAAAATATCTAAATTCAACCAATAAACAAATTAAGGGAGGTAATAAGCATTTACCAAGCTCCTATTATGTGCTAGGCACAGTTTTATAAATATTATCTCACTTGATCCTCACAACTCTGTGAGTAAGGTCCTGCTAGGATCCCCATTTGATAGATGCAGAAACTGATGCAGAGGTTAAGTGACTCTCCCAGTCACACAGCTAGTTAAGCGTCTAAGTCCAGTTTAGAATTCAGGTATTTGTGACTTCATGCCCAAAGAGACACCTGTGAAGGACCAGGAAGAGGGGAGAACAGGGAAAAAGAGGAATAGTAGAATCAGGGAAGAATTAAGCTGTTAGCAAAGCAAGCTAAAATCTCAGAGTGGGATTTGTGAAGAAGAGGTTAAAAGAAAAGGTAAGCAGAGTAAGGAAAGGTTATTAGGGTCTTGGTGAGGAGGAGAAAAGAAAGTCTAACAGAAGCTACTTGCAACAAACATAGAAAATATACGACAACTACAAAACACTTTTATTAGTGTGTTGTGGAAATAAAGACAGACCAAAATAAACTGGAAGAATATTAATTGTTCACAAGCCTAACCAATGTCATGAAAATGATAATACTAGTTTATTTATTTAGTTTCATGCCAATTAATCTATCAAAGGATTACTTTTATAAAGCTAGAAAAAGTAATAATGAAATTCATATGCAGGAAAAAATAAGGTCAAGAATTTCAAAGGAAAGGAGGGAGCCTAGAAGTACCAGATCTCAAACCATATAACAAAGCAGTAATCATCAAAACAATTTGGTACTGGTTAACAATAGAGAGGTTGAACAGTGAAACAAATATGGTACACAACATATAGAAACACAAATCTAGAATGTATATTGAGGAACTCCAAAAACCTCCAGCTATTAGAGTAAGGGTTTGCTTTCAACAAAAACTGCAGGGAAAACTAGAAAGCTATCTACATCTCACATCATGTTCCAAAATCAATTCTAAATGATACATGACCTAGATATAAAATGTCACTTCATAAACAAATTATAGGAATGAGGAAGAGATATCCTTTCAGATCTATAGCTCTGGAAAATTCATGACAAAACAAAAGAGAAAGGATAAAAGAAGGCAAAATGGGTAGTTTTTATTACATAACATCAAAAAGTTTTCACTGTGGTAGCTAGGTGGTGCAGTGAATATGCCCTGGAGTCAGGAGGACCTGGTTCAAGTCCAGCCTCAGACACTTAACAGTTATTAGCCATGTGACATTTGGGCAAGTCATTTGGTTCCAGTTGCTCTGCCCTCCCTCCTCCAAAAAGCAAAAAACAAAACAAAATCAAAGTTTTCCCTTCTATACTTAAACCACTGTAAGATTAGAAATGAAAGAGTTAACTTGGGTAGGGGTAAGGGGGGAATCTTTGTAGTAAGTTTTTCTGATAAAAGTTTCATTTCCAAGATATATAAGAAACTGATTCAAATATATAAGATTAAGAGTTGCTCCTCAGTTGATAAATCGTCAAAGGATGTGAACAAGCATTTTTTCAAGGGAATAAATCCAAGCTATTAGATGACATAATATTTGTAAAGTGGTTAGCACAGTGCCTGGTATGTAGTAAGTGCTATATAAATACTTATTCCTTTCCCTTTCCCCACATTATTAATAATCATCTGAAAAAATGGATATAGGTGCTATTATTATCCCTGTTTTATAAATGAGAAAATTAAGGCAGACAAAGGGCTAGTGATTTGACTAGGGCTACATCCACAAGTGCCTAACACCAAATTTGAACTAGGGTCTTTGTGATAACGGGTTCAGAACTCTATCCCTTTTACTATCTAAGCAAAACAAGAAAGTAATGATTTGCTGGAGGACGATTTCAATCAGATAAATGTCCAAAATAAAGATGAAAAGAAGGAAATAATAATAATAGTAATTATTATTATGTATTATGCATTTGTGTGGCACTTGAAAGTATGCAAAGCACATGACAACACATTATTTCATTTGATCCTCATAAGAACCCTGTGAAGGAAATGTTATTATTCCCATTTTATAAGAAATTGGTCTCAGAGAAGTTAATTGGCTTGCCTAAGAACACATTAACTTGAAGGTTCTCTTGTAACAATGAGTCTCTAACACACATGGTAAGCTGATCTAACATTCATTCAAAAACAAAAAACTAACAACAGAATTTCAGAATGAGAATGGACATCAGTGGTCCTCTCATCCAAACCACACTGGAAAAAGATATTCACTTGAAGATCACCAGTGAAGAAAAACACACTGCCTACAAGACAGCCCATTATACTTTTTAATTATTACAGAAATACACCTAAATTTGCCTCTGTAACTTCTACAAAATCACTCCTGGTTCTGCCCTTTCTGGAGGCAAAAAGAACCAGTCTAATCCTTCTTCACCAGGATGGGATTTCAAGTCCTTAAAGACAGCCATCACAATCATATTCTCTAGACAAAATATGCCCCATTACTCTAACAAGTCCTCATATGGTATGGATTTGGGCCATTTCATCATTCTTATTGCCCTCCTCTAGACATTACCCAGCTTAAACCTCATAATAAACAGAAAGATTAAAGAAGGGGTAAATAAAGTAGACAACAAATTAGAGAATAAAACAGAAGAGAAGCTAAAAGAATTAATGAAGAGAACAAAGTAAAGAAAAACTGCTTAGAAACAGATACAGTAAAAAAAGGAAATTAATAAATAAAGTTGGATAGGAGGTGATTTGAACTAACCACTGAACAGAGAGAGGAAAGAGAAAGGACAAAGGGGAAAGAATTAATAACTAAATAATTAAAAGAAAAGGAAAAAAAGTTGTAGTATATGATTGTGATGGAATACTATTGTGCTATAAGAAATGACAAATAGGATGGTTTCAGAAAAACCTAGAAAAATTTATATTAAGTCATACAAAGTCAAGTGAGCAGAAACCAGGAGAATATTGTACACAGCAACATCAGTATTGTAAGGATGAAAAAGTTCAAGAAACATAGGAAGGAACATTCATTTGGTCATCTCTCTTGGACCAAAGACCCCTCATGGAGGTGGGTTCACAGTTTATATACCCTCAGAAGAGTGGGTGTTTCTGAGGGTGGTAAACAACTCTGATTGGCTAACAATGAGAGAATGAATATTATAAGAGGTGGTCCTATTCTAATGAGGGACTAAGGGGGATTTAACTTGGATTGTGTCATTTAATTTCAAATCACACACTCAAATCAAGACTCAATGAAATCTAGACAAAGGATCTATATCCCCCACTCAAGTTTGAGCAGAAGACAATGGGCAGGAGTTTTACCTTAAACTAAATTCCTTGTAAGGTTGAATGGGATAGACTTAAGAGAATGTTAATCCTATCTGCAATCATCAGTCCAGTCCTTCAGAGATTGAACCTTGAAATGAGGACTTTAGAAAAAGGTGGAGAACTCTAGATCTCTCTAAATCATTGGTTATTAATAACTACTACTCTGATCAAGACAAACCCAAAGGACACATGATAAAAAATAGCATCTCCAGAGAGAGAGCTGATGAATTTTGAATGCAAATTAAAGCATACTTTTAAAATTTCCCTTATTTTTCTTGGTTTTCTTCTGTTTTCTTTTGCAACATGTTAATACAAAAATATGTTTTGTATAACTTTACAATCTCTTCCTCAGAAGGAAAAATTGCTCTAAGTACATCTATTACAAAAATACAAAAAGAGATGAACTGAATATGCAATTTTTTTAATGTAAACTAATAAACCCAGAACAAGTACAAAAGAATAAATGCTGAAAATTGGAGATAAAATAAATAAAATGGAAAACAAAAAGACTGACAAAGAACTTAAAAATGTCTTTTAAAAGACTAACAAAATCAATATAAAGCTCTAACCAACCTGATTAAAAAGAAGAAAAATCAATTTAACAAAAAAATTGAATACAATAAAACTTTAAGAGACACCAGATAAAAAGAACTATCTTGACTTACTAAACGGATATATGGCAAAAAAAAAAAAACTGAGGATTCAACAGAAATGGAGAATTATGTACATAAATATAAAAAATAAAATTAATAGACCATTAAAATTATATCTCAAATTATCCAGTTTTGGGGAAAAACATTGAACTGGCTATAAAAGAACTAAAAGGAACAATCTCATTACAAGATGGATTTACAAGAGAATCCTACCAAAATTCTGAAGAATAATCAATACCCACATTAAATAAATAATTTTAAGATATTCTTAAAGATATTCTATAAAGCTCATTTTATGAGACAAATATATTCCTAATACCTATACCAGGGAAAAACAGCAAAGAAAATTGTGGATCAATATCATCAGAGAATATTAAATTCATTTTAAAAAATAAAACCCTGGCAATGAGACTAAAACATTTTATTTTTAAAAATTGTTCACTATGAACAAGTTGGATATCTACCAGCAATTCAAATAAAGTTCAAAATTAGGGAAAAAATTAACATAATTAATCAAATTTAAAATGAAGTCATCCCCAAATCTGTGATTATGTGCAGAAAAAGGCCTTGATAAAGTAAAATATTCATCTATACTAAAAACTCTGCAAACTATAAGAAAGCCCCCCTTTTCTTAATATGATAAAAAAGGATCTAACTAAAACTAAAAGTTTCATTATATGCAACAGAGAAATAATAGCAGCTTTCCCCCAAAATACTGAATACCTATTGGATTTAGAGATAGATCAAGATATATTAGCAATAGAATATTGATTAGTTATGGATAGGTCCAATCAATATAATAAAAAAGTAAACATTACCAAAATTTATTTATTTTTTGAGTGACAAACCAACCAAATTATTAAGAATCATTTTATAGTTAAAAATAATAACAGAATTCTAATGAAAGAACAAAAGGTCAAGAACTCTAGGAAAATAATGAAAGAAAGTGGTAGCAGTATTAGACCTCAAACTACACTACACAGACATAATCATCAAAATGATTTGCTATTAGTTTAAAGATAGGGAAGCTAATCAGTTAAAGAAATGCTACACACAACATACAGAAGCACATGAACCTAGTACTAGTGTTCTGTAACCCCAAAGACCCCAACTGCTCAGGGTAAGGACTCATTATTTGACAAAAAAATGCTGGGAAAACTGGAAAGCAGTCTAACAGAAGTTAGATATAGAAAAATGCCTCCCACAATGTGCAAATATAAGTTCCAAATGAATAGATTATTTAGAAATAAAAGGTTATATCATAAACAAGTTAGAGTTACAAGGAAGAAATTTCCTTTCAAATTTATGGAGAGGGGAACAGTTCATTGCCAAACAAGGGATAAAGTGGATCACAGAAGATAAACTACATAAAATTGAAAAGGTTTTACACAAATAAAACCAATGTATCTAAAATTAGTACAGAAACAACTAGAAAAAAAATCTTTCTCAAGATTTAATTTCCAAGATGTATAAAGAACAGATTCAATTTATAAGAGTAAGAGTTATTCTCCAATTGATTAATGTTCAAAGGACATTAAAAGGAAGTTCTCAATGGAAAACACATACATTATGAGCAGGAAAAAAGCAAATCAAACAACATTTAAAGTTCTACTTCACATCAATCATATTCACAAAGTTAACAAAAACAAAAGAAAGTGACATGTTGGAGAGATTATATGAATAGACAAATTAATGAACTGTTAGTGAAACAGTGAATTTTTATAGTCATTCTGGAAATCAGTTTAGAACTATGTCCCAAAATTCACTAAACTGCATACTCTTTGGTGCAATCTACATCTACTAGATCAATGCACCAAACAGATTTTTTAAAAAGGCAATCAGTCAATAAACATTTATGAGGCACTGACTATGTAACAGACACTGTGCTAAGTACTGAAGAGACAAAGTTTAAAAACAGGCCCTGCTCTTAAGGAGCTCACAGTATAATTAGGGAGACAACCTGCAACTAACACAAAAAACAGACCATCCCTAGGATTAATTGAAAATAATCAACTGAGTGAAGGCACTAAAAGTAAGAGGATAAAGAACTGCTTCCTATAGAAGCGGCTAGGTGGTGCAGTTAATAGAGCACCAGCCCTGGAGTCAGGAGGACCTGAGTTAAAATCGGCCTCAGACACTTAACACTTAACACACTAGCCACATGATCTTGCGCAAGTCACTTAACCCCAATTGCCCTGCCTTCCCCCCTCCAAAAAGAAAAAAAATGAAAATGTTGAAAGAGCTGCTGTGGTAAGTGGGATAGTGATTTAATTGTTGTTTGTCCTTCATTTTCAAAAGGGACAAATGACATCACAGGGGGATGTCTAGACTCATACAGGAACTGGATTTGTCACAAAGTTGTCAGCCTCACTCTTCCAGAGTCATCCAAGTCCAGAGGCAAGACAAAAATCAAGACAACTCATGATGATCCAGGATGCAGTGAATGACTTCGGCATCTTTGATGTCTTACCAAGCTCTAAGTGCTCCACAGTGCCTGCTTCTCCCACCTTCATGGCCACTGGAAGGACCCATTCTGCTGAGAGAAGTGTTCACATAGCTAGGGTATACTTCAACCTAACTCACTGATGGGTTTGAGGACTGTTGGACCCCTTCATCCTGATTTAGCCTGTCTAATGAGATGGTTTTACTAGCATGTAGCACTGCACATGCTGCAGCTCCTTGGAGCCATAGGTGAGAGTTGAATGCCTGATGGACACCAAAGGTGGATGAACAGCCCTGAAAAGGGCTCAGCAAGCCCTCATACCAGAGTGGCTGGTCCTCCTTGAACACCCCAGTGAGTTAATTAGGGAGATATAAAAGGATTGCCTGTAGCAGCAACCACACTGGCATACCCAGGATAGCTGCTAGCACAGGTTCTTAGATCTGCTTTACTGGGAAAGATGATTATTTAAAGAGTCAACAATACTTTTTTAATTATATTCACTACTTCAGGGGAAAAGTCAGCACCCTAAACTTCAGAGAAAATATAAGCAGAGAAATAAAGACCTATGGACGGGGAATTTTTTTGAGAAATTAGCACAGATCAACAGACAGATCCAACTTTCTGACCAAGGAAATACACACATAGTTACCAGAGAGAGAAGCACCCACATCTGGGTTTTTCAAAGGGGGTGGTGAAGAAGAGGGGATATTTCTTAATGGCTACCCAGCCTCTCATCTGGCCAAATCACACAAATACTCTTCCAACAAGTGATCCTCAAAGCAAAATGCTAACCTCAGAGTATATATATACACTTTTTAGAGCCAGACCACATCACAATCCTCCTGACTCAGTGCCTAATTAGAAATTAACAAAAGGTGTGAAAGCCTTTGTACAAAATAGTCTTCCCTAAGCAAACTTCCCTTAATGAGCTCCACATGAGGCCTATTAATGGGAGGGGAAGATTTTATATTCCATTAACATTACACTGCCTTATAGAAGTGAGGGCCCAGTTGAGGATATGTAACTTAAATTTTTGTAGATCCAGTCAGCATGGTTTTGTGATTTTTCTCCAGCTTCATTCAACAGCACACACATAGAAACAAAGGCTGTGAGTGGTGGGAGCGATGCAGGACATTATCAACAATGTAAGGGGGAGAGTGACTAAAGATAAGAAAATAGTGCAACACTGAACTAGTTAACCAAAGGCTCAAGATGGGGAAAAGAGAAGAGTGTGGCTACTTCAGGGGGTGATGGCCTAGAAGAGAATTGAAGAATCAAAGGATTGGAGGTTACATTGTGGACAAAGAACAGGGTTTGATAATGGAAGACAAAGGAAGGGGTGAAAATCCAAAATATTATGATCAGATAAGGGAATTTCAGAGTTCATGAACATAGAAGTGGTACATTTGTGGTTGACGGTAAGATCAAGAGTACAACCATCTTTGTGTGTGATTGAGGTAGGTTATATTAATAGGTCATAGGAAATGAGTAAGAAGAAATGGGGAGTTAGGGTGTTAGATGGAGCATCAGCGTGCATGTGAACTCCTCTAATATGAGGGCAAGCATTAAGAAGGAGGAAAGATTATGAGCTAGGCACCGAATTCACTGAGGAAGGAAGGGAATGTCCTGGAGGTTAGTAGACAACAGCTACCAGAATATTAATTCTGTGCTAGAGATGAACCTCAAAGTAAGAGAGGTTATTGAGCGATGGTGGTAGGGAGAGGACCTGGAAGTAGAAATGGGAAGAAAGGAATGTTCCAACTCCTCTATCTCAACCAGTGAGTTAGGAGGAATGAAAGTGCAACCAATGTTAGAAAGGGTAGCCAAGGAGGCAATATCCCCAGGAGGAAGCCAGATTTCAGTGAGTCAGAAGATGGAAGGAATAAGAAAGAAAAATATTTAAAATGAAAACAAGTTTGGTTGTCTATAGAGCAGGCACCTGAAAGCACAATGGAAGGGTTGGGTAGCTTTGGGGTGAGATATTGCTGGGGTGGGAGGAGAAGGTTGAGGGGAATGGAAATAAAGTATAAGGCAGTGGAACATGAGGAATGAGTTCAAATAATGACTTATAGAGGCTAAGAATCACTGGAATGGGGAGGGTATAACCAGGCCAGAATTTATTAATCATTAAGGAAAATTTTTAAACAATTTCTCTCTCTCTCTCTGTGTACATATATATATATATATATATATATATATACATATATATACATACACACATATATATACACACACCTATATATGCACACTATATATATACACACAAATACATACAAATACAGAGATATACATACATATATAGTTATACAAATATAGGTGTATATATACATATATCTCACATATTTTTGTAGTGGCAAAGAATTGTTAAAGTATCCATCGATTAGGGAATTCCTGAATGAAATGTGGTATATGAATGTAGTGAAATATTATTTCATTACCAGACATGAGAAATGACAAAAGGGATAGGTTTAGAAAAACCTAGGAAGACTTGCATGAAAAAAGTGAAAAGAATCAGGAGAATATTTTTTTAGTCTCTTTTTTTTTTTTTTTGCTTTTTTTGCAGTAGGGAAGGTAGGGCAATTGGTGACTTGCCTGTGGTCACATGGCTAGTTTTGTGTTAAGTGTCTGAGGCCGAATTTGAACTCAGGTCTTCCTGACTCTAGGGCCAGTGCTCTATTCACTGCGCCACCTAGTCACCTCTATTTTCTTTAGTCTTATAACTTTGTAAAGACAAACAACTTTAAAACACTTAAGATTTTTTTATCAACACAATGACCATCCATGATCCCAGAAGCCTACTGTATGCTTCTCCTGTTCTTACAGGAAGGTTTGTACACTTAGAATGTAGAGTAAAACATACATTTGTGAACATGGTCAATACAGGAATTTGTTTTGCTTGACTATAAACATTTGTTACACGGATTTTGTTTTTGTTTTTTCTTTCAAATGGAAGATGGGAAAGAAAATAAGTGCTTGTTAAAATAAAACTTTTTTAAATTTAGAGAAATGTTAAGAGCAATAAGACAAAAGAATGAAATAAAAACATAAATGAACAAGTTTTGGCATACATTTGTGGTGGAATCCTGTTGTGCTATAAGAAATGACAATGGGAAAAAAAAGAAAAGACAATGGGGTGGGTTCAGAAAAACTTAGGAAGATACATAAACTAATAGAAAGTGAAGTGAATACAGCCAAGGAGAACACTGAGCTCGGCAATAACAATATTGTAACAATGATCAACTGTGAGAGACTTAACTACTCTGAACAGTACAATGATGCACAATTCCAAAGGAATCATGCTGAAAAATGCCATCTACCTCCAGAGACAGAACTGATAAACTCTTAAGAGCAGATTAAAGCATATTTTCCTTCTTTATTTTTCTTGCTTTTTCTGCAACAAGGCTAATATTAGAAATTGTTTTGCATGACTTCACATGTATAATGGGTATTATATCATTTGCTTTCTCCCTGGGTTGGAGAGGCCCTAGAGGAGGTAGAGAATTTGGAGCTCGAATATTTTAAATGAATGTTAAAAAATTTTTAATTTAAAAACATTTTTAAATGAAAGCATAAGGATAAAAAAGGAAACAAATTATGCTAATCTTCTGATACTATGACTTCAAAAACCCTAAGGAATCAACAAGAAATTGAGACTATTAATAGCTTCATTAAAGTAATAAGCTATAAAATAAACCCACAAAAATCAACAGCATTACTATAGAGCAATCTCAAAATCCAGGAGGCAATAACAGAGAGATAAGCTGCATTTAAAATAAAAATAAAATATCTGTGTAAATACAATTACAAAATAAACCTTCAATAAATAATGACCTAAATAGCAAGAAAGATATTCAGCGCTCATGGGTAGCCCATACCAACATAATAAAAATGACAACACTACCTAAATGAATTTACAGATTTAGTGCCAGACAATCAAATTATCAAGAGGATATTTACCGATCTAGACAATTTCACCCATCTCAGGTGAAGAAGTGGCCCTTTTCCTTGCCAAGATTAACCCTTCCCTCATATACACACGATCTCATTCCATGCATTCTCCTCCAACATATTTCCTCCTCTTTCATCCCTCCTCTAACTATCTTCCATCTCTCTGTCAGTCCCCACTAGTTACTGTTCTTATATCTCTCCTCCCTTTCTTGATAAACTCCTTGAGAAAGCCATCTACAGTCAGTATTTCTACTTCCTTTCTTCTTGTTCTCTTCTTAAATCGTCACAGTTTGGCTTCCAGCCTCACCCTTCAACTGAAACTGTTTTCCTTGAAATTACCAGTGATCTTTTAATTGCCACATCTAATGACCTTTTTTTCTTAGTCTTCATTCTTTCTGACCTCTCTGCAGCTTCTGACACTATCAATCACTCTCATTTCCTTGATACTCTCTTCTCTCTGTTTTTGTGACACTATTCTCTCCTTCTCCTTCTGACTGCTTCTTCTCAGTCTCCTTTGCAGGATCTTCATCCAGGTTGCTCCTGCTAACCATGGATGTTGTCCAGGGCCACATCTTAGGCCCCTATCTCTTCTCCCTCTATATCATTTCACTAGGTGATCTCATAAGCTCCCTGAGATTCAACAATCATCTCTATGTTGATGATTCTCAAACCTACTTATCCAACCTTAACCTCTTTACTGACTTCGCCTTCACGATTCCAAGTGTCTACTGTTGTTCAGTCATTCAGTCATGTCTGACTGTTCATGACCCCATAGGCCATAGTACATCAGACCCTTCAATTCTCAAATATCTCTCAAAGTCTGTCCAAGTTCATGTTTATTGTTTCCATGCTACTATCTATCCATCTTACCATCTACCATCACCTTTTTCTTTTGCCTTCAATCTTTCCCAACATTAGGGTTTTTTCCAATGAGTCCTGTCTTTCTCATTACATGGCCAAAGTATTTAAGCTTCAGCTTCAGTTTTTGACCTTCCAGTAAATAGCCTGAATTAATTTCATTAAGTATTGACTGATTTGATCTCCATGCTACCCAAGAGACTCTCAAAAGTCTTCTCCACCACAATTTGAAAGCATCCATTCTGTGGCACTCAGCTTTCCTTATAGTCCAATTCTCAAAGTCATACGTTGCTACTGGAAAAATCATAGTTTCAACTATACAGAGCTTTGTTAGCAAGGTGATATCTCTGCTTTTTAGTATGCTGCCCGGATTTGCCACGGCTTTCTTTACAAGGAGCAAGCATCTTTTAATTTTATGGCTATCAGACATTTCAAGATGGATGTTCTTACAGACATCCTAATCTCAAAATATCCAAAAATGAACTCATTATCAGTCCCCCCAAATCCTTCACTCTTTCTACTTTCCTATTGCTTACAAAGGTACCACATCCCCCCCAGTCAACCAAGTTTACATCCTAAGATGTATCATCCTTAAGTCCTCATTCTCTCTCAGCCTCCATAGCCAATCTATTGCCTTGTACCATTGATTCTACCTTTCTAACATCTCATATATACACACACACATATATTTATGTATATATGTGTACGTATATAGATACACATGCATATACATATGTATATATGCCCCTTTCTCTCCTTTCACACTTCCTTTACCTTGGTGCAGCCTTTCATCACATCTCACTTAGACTATTACAACAGTCTGCTGATTAGTCTGCCTGCCACAAGACTCTTCTCACTCCAGTCTATCCCCCATTCAGTTGTCAAAGTGATCTTCCTAATGTACAGGTCTAATCTTAACAACTCCCTACCCTGCTCCTCTACTCAATAAAATTCAGTGGCTCCCTATCACCTATAAAATCATCTCTTTGGTTTTTAAAGCCCTTAATAATCTGGCCCCTCCCAATCTTTGCAGTCTTAATACATCTTACTCCTATATAAGTACTCTAAAATTGAGTTTCTGGCCTCCTTGCTGTTGTTCATTGCATGAGATTCTCCATCTCCAGACTCATGTATTTTCACTCACTGTACTTCATGCCTATAATGCCCTCCCTCCTAGCCTCTGCCTCCTGGATTCCCTAACTTCCTAAGTCTCACTAAAATCCCACCTTTTGCAAGAAGACTTTCCTAATCCCTTCTAATGAAAGTGCCTTAGCTCAATTTATCTCCAATTTATCCTGCATGTATCTTGCATCTAATTATTTGTATGCTGTGTCTGTCTCCCACTAGAATGTGAGTTCTTTGAGGACAGGGATGGTTTTTGCCTTTCATTGTGTCCCCAGAGCTTAGCATAATGCCTGGCATATAGAAAGTGCCTAGTAAATAAATGCTTGTTGACTGACTGATAGACAAAATAATATAAAAATTAATTTGGAGGAATAAAAGAGCTAGAATATAAAGAGAAATCAAATTTTAGAAGTAGAAACAAAGGGGGGGAAAGCACTTCCAGGCCTCAAAAACCATAATAAAGTAGAAATTATTTAGTACTGGTGATAAAATAAGAAAAGATCAATGTAACAGATTAGATAAAAGAACAAAAAAATTAAACTCAATATCTCAGTGTACAAT
The DNA here is from genome assembly GCF_028583685.1 of Petaurus breviceps papuanus. Lineage (NCBI taxonomy): Eukaryota > Metazoa > Chordata > Mammalia > Diprotodontia > Petauridae > Petaurus > Petaurus breviceps. The sequence continues at coordinate 85,463,486 of NW_027186304.1, forward strand.
ATGATCTAAAACAAGTAACTTGGGAAAGAACTCCCTACTTAACAAGATCGCTGGAAAAACTAGAAAGCAGTCTTGCAGAATTTAGGTTTAGCGTGGCATCTTATACTACATGCCACAATAGAGTCAAAAGGATTACTTGACCTGAATATTCAAGGTCATATCACAAAAAGAAGAGAATCATAATAGGCACCTTTGAAAATAATGCCTAGGGTGTGAATTCTTAACCTAACAAGGGATAGAGATAATTATAAAATATAAAATATATAATGTCTATGACATGAAATTCCAGTCTGTGCATGAATAGATTTAATGCAACTAACATATGAAGAAAAGCAGTTGACTAAAAAAAAAAATAAACAAACCAAACTTGAATTAAATATCTCTGATAAAGTCCTGACAGATCATATATGTTGATGACTAAATGAAAATATATAAGAATAAAAGCCATTCCCCAATAGATAAGTCAAATAATATGAACAAACCATTCTCAAAAGAATTGCAAACTATTTACAACCATGCAAAAAAATTAGTTGAAAAAATGTTTCAACTTATAACTAGCAAATTGACAAAGATAACAAATTGTAAAATAAAATTGACAAAGATAACATAAATGAAAATAGTCAATGTTGGAGGAGATATAGAAAGACAGGAATGCTACTATACTATTCGGGAAAGCAATTTGGAATTAAGTAATGATAGTGACTAAGATGTCCATATTCTGTGATCCAGAGATGCAATGGTAAAAAATAAAGGCCTCATACACACCAAAATATTTACAGCAAAACTTTTTGTTGAAACACAGAACTGGAAAGGACATAGAAGCCCATCAATTGGGAAATGGCTAAACAAGTTGTGGCATTCGATCTTATTATGCTGTGATGAGTAAAGAAGCTTCTTAGTAAAAACTTGCATGAAATTACAGAGTAAACAGAAGCAAAAAATAGCATTAACAATGACTCTAAATATAAATGAAAAAATCAGGAACAATAAAACAATCAGCTTTGAAAACTACAAAATTATGGCCTAAAAAATGAATGAATTAAAAAGCATTTATTGTTTGCTATTTGTAAAATCCTATGTTAGAAAGAAGAGACAGAAGACACTTTCACCCCCTCCTTGTAGAAGGTGGAGACAATAAGTTGGGGTGATGGGGAACACTGCATTTAATGTCAGATTTTTTTACAGTGTGTCTGTTAGTTTTGCTGAACTTCTTTCCCCATCATATTTACTTTTTATTATAAGGAATGGGTCTCTGGGAGGAGGAAGGAAAAAAGTGAATCACTGGAAAATATAGTTGAAATAAGACAAAAAGTACAAAGTACAAGTGTTCTCAGAACCTGCAGAACACTTTTTTAATAGTCTTTATAGTAACAAATCTTAGACTTTTAAAAAGGTATTTGAGCTTTGTGAATGACCAAATGTTACTTAGAGACAAGACTAATAGAAGTGAGTTGTTTAGTTGGCTAAAATTTTTTTTTGTCAAAATGGAGGTATGATAAGTAAGAGTTGAGACTGAGTTCCTTTTTAGACAAATAAACTAGTTAGGAATTACAAATGAGGATCCAAAATTATTTTAAGCAGTGGAAGTACAATTGGATTAAGTATAAGTCTCCCAAGTACATAGCCCTCTTTAAAGCTTTGCAAGTATAGTTTCCTATGTGTATCTGTATGTGTGTTTAAGTAAGTCCTTTTACTTTGTACTATGTACGCTGGGGACATAGCATACTGGACTTTGTCTGGATATGCATATCCTTCCCTAGATATTACCCATAAGTTAAGATAGGTGCCATCTTATAGAATTTCCTGATTTCATTTCATTCATTTCATAAAAAAATTTAACATTTTTTAATAATTTAGTCACTCTCGCATGCATATTCTTACCTTTAATATTGTTTTAGGACGTTTTCTAAAATATAATTTTGGCTTTTCAATCACAGGAAGAGGTGGAAGCTTTCTTAGTTCCTGTAACACAGAGCTTGCAGCACGTTTTTTTGAGAGTTTTTTGCTATTTCCCTCTCCTTCTGCAGAGAACTCTCCTACTGATACTCGGGTAACAAAGCTCTTCATATGTGGAGGTCCACTTTCCTTAATGACCTATTAATTAAAAGAGGACATTGTGTTTATACTTCTTCTTCAATACTGTGAGGATTCAAGTTTTCACTGGTAAAAGTACTCTTTCCACCATCAAAGAGAACAATCCCTCTATGACTTAGAAAACAATTCTAATGAGTTACAGCAGTCAAAAATTCATCATCATTGGCCAGCCCCATAGTGATAAGCCATTCCATATTTAGCTATCTAACTACAGATACCTAGTCTTTTGTTGGACCTACATATGTAAATGCAACTTCGTAGTAACTTCCAGGGTATTTGTTCCACAAGGATAGTTTTGGAGAATACCAAGTTGCCTCATTCATTAAAGAAATGATGGACCAGGGGCGGCCAGGTAGCACAGCAAGTAAGAGCACCGGCTCCAGTGTTGAGAAGACCTGGAGATCGAATACCAGGCTCAGACACTTAGCACCCACCCAGAAACACCTGGCCATGTAACCTTGAGCAAGTTACTTAACCCCAATTGCTTAGGGGCGGCCAGGTGGCTCAGAGAGTAAGAGCACCGGCTCCAGTGTCGGGATGACCTGGATCAAATCCGGGTTCAGATACTCAGCACCACACCCAGAAATAATAACTGGCCGTGTAACCTTGAGCAAGTTACTTAACCCTGATTGCTTTAAAAAAAAAAGAAATGATGGACTAGGGCTTTAGTGGAAGGTCAAATGTGTTATAGGTTCATAAGATTACGGAGGCACATTGACTCTTCCAGATTACTAACTTATGATTTATTTTCACAAGGTAATTTATTTCCAAAGACTGGAGAACAGACAAAAAACAGGAAAACCTCTATTGAGTACATACCTCAAAAGTGACAGGCATGTTACGTTTCAATCCAATTTCAAAAACTAAGCTGATCTCTGATTTGTTTGCATCTTTTTCTTCTTCTATTTCTTTTCCTGATTCTCCATTCTAGATCATGAAAAACAAGAAAATTTATGCCATATTTTAGTCAATTATCAAGGAACTTTGCTTCTTATTTATAACATCAGACTGAGCAATAGCAGACAAGGAAACTGCTTTGATGGAAATCAACCAGAATGGGATTTTTCTGTAAATTTGTATTCCTGTTAAAGCTTTGGGATAGCTTTCAAAAAATATAATGTAAAAATATGGCTATAAAATTGTTTTTATTATAAATTAATGCTATAAACAAAATCCATCCATATGTATACAAGGTAGTCAAACTTAAGTGACATTGAAATCAGAAAATTACCATCTGTAGCTCTTTCATTACATAGTTTCATGCCTTCTAATTAACCCAATTCAACAAACATTTATTGAATTCTTAGACAAAATAATGAAGTAGTCTAAATACATGTTGATACCATTTGTTAATATGTACTATGAGAATGGTCAGCCCTGGGAGAGACTAGAGTCCCAACATAGATATCTGATTTTCTTTCCCTGTGCCTACTCATGCAAATGTTTAAAGCACAAAGTTCCAACTTGGGATCTGTTGTGCTGGTTAGCCTGGAAAACAGAACGCTTTAGGGGGGAGAGGAGAGCTCTCTTCAAATATCTTGATAAGATAAATCATTTATCTTATCAAGAAGAATTTATTTTTTTCCTCCTTGGTTTCAGAGAGGAAAACTAGAAACAATGAGAAAAAATAGTAGGGGGATAAATTTAGGACCAACATAAGGAAAATATTTTTTCCCAGTTAGATCTATTCCTGGAAAGGATTTTAGGGACAATATGAACAATTGCCTCATTTCACAGGAGGAATCTGAGATTCAAATAAGACATTAAAAAATCTTGAATGACTTGTTCAAAAACAGGTAGGAAGAAACAAAGATGGGATTTCAACATAGGTCCTTCAATTCTAAATCCAGGGTTACTGATCTATTATACCATGTTGTCATAAAAGTTCTAGGGCTTAAATATCATAGAAATTCCACTTTTGGGGGCAATAGCAAAAAGAGAACTAAAAATCAGTCAGAAGTTCTAGGTTTGAGTTCCAGGTATACCACTTAGTAGCTGTATGAGAGTGGGCAAGTCACTTAACCTCTCTGAGTCTGTGTCTTCATATGCAAAATGGGAATAATGTTATTTATACTACCTATCTTAGTGTGTTTGTGGGGCAAGCATTCTGAAAATCTCAAATTTTAACACAAATGTGAGTTATTCTTATAACTGGTATCATATACGACTTTGGCCCCATTTCTACTGCCCTCGATCTATATATAACCATACCAATCTTCTAATATTGTCAGTTAGGTGCTACAGTAAAACCCTGTAACTGGGGTCAAGAAGAGCTGAGTTCAAACCCAACCTTAGATACTTACTGGCTTTGAGACCCTGGGAAAGTCACTTAACCTCTCTTTGCCTGAGTTTCCTCAACTATAAAATGAGAATCATAACAGCACCTACCTCACAGGGTTACCGTGAGGATCAAATGAGACAATATTTGTAAAGTATTTACCATAGTGCCTTGGCACATAGTAGGCGCCTGGCATAGTAGGCGCCTGATAAATGACTATTCCCTTCTCCTCTATCTATTCCCTAATATGATGCTTAGTTTTCTGTCAAATATAGTGCAACATCTAAATATTCAACAAATGTTGGCAAATTAATGTTATTCCTTCATCCATGTCCATTTTCCTGCTGTCATTGCCAAAACTGCTAGGTCTCAGTACCAAAATCTTGGGCTCAGATACTCATAGAATGAAGACTCACAAACCATCCTCAGCTACTATGAAAGATCAGGAAAGAGTGATACTCAGAATCCCATTCTACAGTTTCATCAGTACTAAAGTGCAATCCTGGCTTTAAACCATGGCACAGCAGAGGAATGGAAGGGCAGCCTGAGAGGGACGTTAAATTGAACCATCATATTTGTCTCTAACCATATCAAGAAAAATTTACTTTTTCCTTTTATGCAAAAATGGTACACATTCATCAAGCAGAATGTGTTTGCCTCCTTAGCAATTTAACAATTGAGAGAAGGAAACCAAGGGACTAAAAGAAAGGATTAAATGCTATGACTTTCCTTTGTTACATTTTAACTATAAAACTTCTATTTGTTTTGCAGGGGTTTGCACAGTAGAAATATGAGCTGTTATTACCACTGTTATTATTTTTATTATGATGACCCCAAGCTTTTTCCTAAAATAAAGGGCCATCTTTTTAACACTGAAATTCTCTTGTGTTGTCATATGGGGCAAGTCATGGGACACAAGTCTTAGAAGAATTAAAACTGAAAATTTCCCAAAGGGCAATGGAGAAATGTATAATACGTGTGAGTAGGCTGAAACAGAATAGAAATGAGAAATTAAGGAGATGCACACTAAATATCATATCTAACTAAAGATATGAGGGGGCGGTATAAGGACTGTTCAAATAACCAGAGCAAAGCATAATGATGGCATAGTCACCATATTCTACTGGTATCTTCAAGTTGTTATGAGAAAATGAGCCAATCTACATTGCATATGTCTTCCCATCCAACCCCCTTGGGTGAATTTGTGAAAGGACATAGATAGGAGTCACACAGTATAGGCAGATCTGGATGAGTTACAATCTACACTTTTGGAGGGAGAACCAATGTCAATGAAATTGCAAGTTCATTTGAGTATTAGAAGCAATGGCACCTGAGGTAATTTCTCTGGGATAGGTTCATTCTGTAGAGCTTGGAGAGCCTTTGTTGCAGCATTGTGTCTAGCAGCCTGACGAGTCTTCCCTTCCCCAAAGAACTCATTGTTTCCAACAGTTAGTTGGACATAAAAAACCTTAGGCACTGGACAATGATACCTAGAATGGGAAAGAGTAAATGTTATTACTGGGGGAAAAATACTCCATAAAGATTAAAAATATATTTTGTTTTAAATTACATAAATCTTACAGCGTACCTTTCAGCACTCTATAGAAACTATATCTCCAAGTAGATGTTGGTATGGCTAAAAAAATGAAAGTATTATCTCTACCTTATATTAGTACTATATAATATAAAAATCATATACAAAAAAATGAGAAACTCATTTTGAATAATTTTCACTCAAGTATTAGTAAACAGTTAAAAATAAATAATTTGAAGTTAAAGGTAAACAATATATTCTCTCTTTTTTTTTTAAAAAAGCAATAGGGGTTAAGTAACTTGCTCAAGGTTACACAGCCAGTTATTATTTCTGGGTGTGGTGCTGAGTATCTGAGCCCGGATTTGATCCAGTTCATCCCGACACTGGAGCCGGTGCTCTTACTCGCTGAGCCACCTGGCTGCCCCAACAACATATTCTCTTAAATGTCAGTCCTTTTATCGTCCTGGATTTTAGCCAATATATCAATGCCATTGCGTTACAATCAATATAATTTGTTGTTGCTGCTTAGGTTCATAGACTCAATGATGAAGGGGCAGAAGAGAGTTAAAAGTCTTCAGGTTACACTAGGTTATTACACTGATCAAAACTTCAAGGATTCAGATTTTTATCGGTGGGAATATATTTCTCTACTGATGCAGACTGCAACTCTGTGGCATCTGAGCAAAATTTCTCTTAATTGCTGTGACCAAAAAAAAAAAAAATAATCACTTAATATCTAACCATCTCAAATGAACCTCTGTGAACTCAGCTAGCATGCCTTGGACAAAAGCACATCTATATCAATCACTAAGCCTGGAATCAAAGTCTTTCCAGTTTAGTAAGATTTGACAGTGCTTGTGTTCTGCCAGCAGAGCCTTCAAGGGCCCAGAGTCACCTCTACACCATGAAAAAAGCATTGTACTGACGTCCATTAGAAATCTTGTGATTACTTTTCATTGCTTCATTCTGCCTCTGATTTTAAATCCACAATGCTTTCTACTACATGACATTATTCCTAGTTCTTCTTCCTCACCCTAAATTTTAATATTCCTTTCCTTCTCTCTATGTTTTCTGTTTTGGTGATCACATACACTCCTGTGCCTTCAAATATCACTTAGACTTGGATGATAACCAAGTCTATAACTTCTTCCCTATTAACTTTTATGAGAGACAGTGTAAAACACTGGAAAACGCATTGGTTTTGGAGTCAAACTACTCCTGTCAGCTTAAATCATTTAAATGCTCTTGGCCTCAGTTTCCACATTTGTAAAATGAAGCAACTGAACTAATGATCTATAAGGTCCTTTACAATTCTGGATTCTATGAGCCTATCAGTTTTAATTAGGTCTTTTACATTTTTCCTGTCCTTCTGGCATCTCAAACTTATCATACCTCATCTTCTGAATGATTTCAGTCATTGTGAACTTCCATCTGTCATTGTACAAACCCCGTTCCCTACTTCCCGCTGCCTGTCCCCTTATTCCCATCCCCCTCAACCCAACCCTTACAACTTCCCACTCAAGACTGATTGTCCCCACAAATTTGTGTAAACTTTTCCTTTCTCCCTCCTTTCAATTTCTTGAACCGCTGAGATACATTCCTAAGATGACATGGCATTCTTGTCACCTTTTCCAGCACTGATTGCGCTTTCATTCTTACCTACATTGATCATGGTGGGGAGGAAGAGGTGGAAATAACCCTTACTTCTTACTGCCATTTCTAGGGATCATAACTTCTGTAACTTACTTGCATCCTGTGACTTACTTCTCTGCTGTACTTCAGCCATACATGGAGATGGTCATACCCTTGATCTTACCATCACTCACAAGGGTTCTACTTCCATGTTCATGAACTCTGAAATCTCTCTATCTGATCACAATCTTATATCAGTTCTTTTCCCCTTCGCCTTACAACCTTTAACCCTGTTCTTCATCCTCACTATGACCTCCAATCCCTAAAACCCTTCATTCTTTCCTACATTATCACCTCCCTTCACCGTCTGACTGAGGTAAAACAATTCAACTCCACACTATCATCTTCTCTTGAATACACTGCAAATTAATAATCCTTATCCTATCACTAAACTTGTCCTGTCAAAACCCAGTCTTAGATTACTCCCATCATCCACCACCTTCACTCCTCATGTGAAGCTAGAGGAAAATTAGGAAACTCTTCCGACTGGGTTCATTACAGATTTATGTTACCTAATCCCTTGCACAAGTGCACAAGTGATCTCATTCTATCCTGTCCTCTATACTACTTTGCTTCCTCTATCACATCCACTCTCTCACTAATCTTCAGTCTCTCTGTCTACTACTGGCTGTTTCCCTGCTGCCAATAAACACAGCCATTTCTCCCCTCAAACACACACACACACACACACACACACACACACACACACACACACACA
>NW_027186304.1:85471811-85542553 GCF_028583685.1 Petaurus breviceps papuanus
ACACACACACACACACACACACACACACACACACACACACACACACACACACACACCTCTTCCCTTGAACCATCCCAACCTACCTAGCTATAGTCCTATATTAGTCTGTTCTCCATGGCTCGACTAGCCTACAATCAGGGCATCCACTTCCTCTCCTCTCACTTTCTTCTTAAACCCTCTGTAGTCCGGCTTCCAGCCTCATCATTCAACCAAAACTACCCTCTTCAGGGTTACTGATGGTCTCTTACCTGTCCGTCTAATGGCCTTTTCTCAGCCTCTGACCCTGTCAAACACTTTCTTATCCCTGATACTCTTATTTCTAGGTTTTCATGATAACTGCTCTTTTCTCCCATCTCTCTCAAGTATTTCTCACTCTCCTTTGCTCAGTTTCAATCCAGGTCACACCCTCTCACCACGGATGTCTTCCAGGATTCTGTCCTGGTTCCTCTTCTCTCCCTTTATACTATTTTACTTGATGATCTATCTGATTACCTCCTATGGATTCAATCACCATCTCTGTGCAATGAGACTCTAGGGTCCTCAGTTTGCCTAGTCTGTATCTTGTATGTACAGGTGTTTGCAGATGGTCTTCCCCATTAGGATGTGAGTGCTTTGAAGGCAGATGCTGTTTTTGCCTTTTGTTTTATGACCAGCATTTAACACAGTGTCTGGCACACAGAAGATGTTTAATAGATGAGACGATAGGAAGTTATCAACAGTGTTGCCAAGAAAAAAGAAAAGAAAAATAGGAGGGCCCTAAAGTATATTTTAAAACACAGAGAGGAGAAGAAGGAAGATGAAAATACAGATACATAGGACATTTTTGAAAGAAACACTGCATTTTTAATATTATTCTAAAAAAACTGTACGTAGCAGAGATTCATGCTTTCACATATGACACTGTTTTTCTGTTATACTTTATATATGGAAAGGTTCTCTTTTTTTTTGGTGTTTGTTAAGTTAATAATAAAAAGCCAAACACTAAACAATTCCTTCAGTTGATCCTCAGCCCAAACTCTTGGCCATTCTACTTGCTCTCACCTGGATATTATCCAGCTCATCAATGTTCTTCCCCAAGTTATGGTGTCCAAATGTGAAGACAATACTACAGATGTGGTCTGACCACCACAGAGTATAATGGTACTCTCACCTCCCTTGTCTTGTTTCTCCACTTGACTGAGCTGGATTGGCAGGATGGGAATTTTTTCATTATTAGTGTTCTGTCCTATAACTAAAGTAACAGGGGAATCTCCTGAGAGTATCAATCCGTAGGTGGATGGGGAATCTTCCCAGCACTGATATGATATTTCAGTCCTTAAACTACAGAACGAATCTTCTCAGAATTGTGCATACATGTATGTGTATGCATAGAGGGAGCAGAAGAAGTGACATAGGTTTTTTTTTCTGTCAATTTCACATTGGCAGTGCATTTCAAATTTGATTACTATTAAATAATCACTGGAAATGGAAGGGAGAAGTTTCAGGAGGAAGAGACAGAGGAAAACAGGAAGGAGAGAATAGAATCCAAAAAGTTCCATTGTCTTTCTACGAGGAAGAGTCTTTAATAATTTAAGGACTTTGAAGTCATCCAAATTAATTATAACTTCACCTCTCTGAGCTTCCTTTTCATCATCTATAAAATCAGGAGATTAATACCTGCATTATCTTTCAGTGTTACACACAGAATATTCTCTTCTTTAGACTAACATACCCAGTTCCTCAACCAATCTTCATGAAGAATAGACTTGAGGTTCTTCAACCCCTCCCTGACTTAATGGATGGTCTTCAATGATGAATGCTGATGATTGAATGATAAAGCACTTATTGAAAATCTAGTATGTGCTAGGCACTGCACGAAGTACAGGATATACAAACACAAGAAACCAAGGCAGTCCCTGACCCCAAGGAGCTTACATTCTAATGATGGAAGACAGTACAAAAAGGAGAGCTAGGAAGAGAAGAAAGCAGGGACGGTGTGGCTTAGAAACTGTGGCTAAAATGTGGAAGTCTGGTTTAGAGTTCTAATAACTCACATTCCCAAACATATTCATCACCTTGTGCCTAAAATGATGAAGTCTTGACAAGTTTAACTACGTTGTTACTCAGATAATACATAAATAAAGTCAATTGTCAGGCCCATGCTCGAAGTTTCAAGGCAGGTAGGAACTACGAGTACTTTATTCTGCTGCCATAGAACTCAAGAATTTGAAGGCAGCTCTAGGAAGCATCAAAGGAACACTTTGTGAAAATATACATTTTTTTTTAAAGCCCCACCAACTAATATGTTGGATTCAGGTTTTATACAAGCTTGATTTGGGAAATCAGTTACCCCAGGTAACTCTAGATTTTCTTTTTTTAATTATTATTTTTAGAGGAGGAAAGGTAAGGCAATTGAGGCTAAGTGACTTACCCAAGATCACACAGTTAGTAAGTGTGTCAAGTGTCTGAGGCCAGATTTGAACTTCGGTCCACCAGTGTTGCTTTTCTATCCAGGGTCTCCATTTTCTATCACCAACTTTGCTTGGTTCTGATTCCACGAACATCACACTGCCTCATGGTCCTCCCTCAAACTCCTCCCCTTTTCAGCTTCCTTTAATATGTTGCCTTCCTCCCTTGTATTGTAAGCTCCTTGAGAGCACTGACTGTCTTTCTTTTTCTAATGTGTATCCCCAGCACTTAGCAAAGTGCTTGGAACATGGTAGGTACTTAATAAATGTTTACTGCATTGAATTGAAAAGTACAGTCTATACTCAGAACATCCAATAGAGAAAGTTCTTGTCTTTAATCATTTTCTGCCCTGCTTTTGGTGAGGATTTTACTTATGAACAACAAGTAGAAAGAACAGTAGAATCAAATAGTCAGTAAGTATTTATGTACAAACAAGCTTTATACAAGATAAATTGGAGATAATCAATAGAGGAAAGCAATAATAGTAAGAGAGACCAGGAAAGGCTTCTTGTAGAAAATGGGATTTTAGCTAGGACTTCAAGGAAGCCAAAGAAGCAAGGAGATGGAGAGGAAGAGGAAGAGTATTCTAGGCATGGTGAATAACCAGTGAAAATGCCTAGAATATGGAGATGGAGTACTTATGTGAGGAATAGCAAAAACGCCAGTGTTCCTAGAAAACAGAGTATGTGGAGGGAAAGAAGAATAAGGTTTAGGGAGACTAGAAAGGTAGGAGGGAATGAGGTTGTGAAAGTCTTTAAAAGCTAAAGAATTTGTTCCTGGATGTGACTGAGAGGAGTCACTGGAGTTTACTGAGTTGGAGGGAGAGGGGAGTATGACACAGTCAGACCTGTGAGATGAATTGGTAGTTCAGTGGAAAATGGCCTGGAATAGGGAGAAATTTGAGGTAGGGAAACCAACCAGCAGGCTAGCTAGTCTAGGTGTAAGGTGATGAGGGTATACACAATGGTGGTAACATGCTGGAGAAGAAGAAAGATGCACTTATGAGATCTTTCATATGAGAGACTGTTGCAAAGATATAATTGACAAGACTTGGCTGTGGACAGGATAAGAGGATTTAACCTAGATTACATGACACAATATACAGTCAATAAATCTGAGATCAAGACTTGCTATAATGCAGTTCAAAATGAAGGCAAATCCACATGAGGTGAATATACTGAACCTTGTGAAAGATTTGTTGTTCATTGTTTCAGTTGTGTCCAACTCTTTGTCACCCCATTTGGGGTTTTCTTGGCAAAGATACTGGAGTGGTTTGTCATTTCCTCCTCTGGTTCATTTTACAGATGAGGAAACTGAGGCAAATAAAGTAAGTGACTTGTCCAAGGTCATACAGCTAGTAAGTGTCTGAGGCCAGATTTGAAAGATAAATGGAAGAAAAAATGTATGCTGGGACTAGAAATGCAAATTTTAGAAGAAATTGTTGAAATTCTACAAGCACATTAGAATTTGTAGGGAAAGATATACCTAGTACTTAAATACTTGCTGGCTAGTTGATTAGTTAACTGAGTTACATAAGTAAATAACAGTACCTAGGACTAGGCAGGGGAAGGAGGAACGGGGGGGAGAGAGTGGATAGACTGCCAGGCCTAGCGTCAGGAAGACTCATCTTCCTGAGTTTAAATCTGACCTCAGACATATCCTATCTGTGTGACCCTGGGCAAGTCACTTAACCCTATTTGCCTCAGTTTTGTCATCTATAAAATGAGGTGGAGAAGGAAATGGCAAAACACCCCAGTACCTTTGCCAAGAAAATTCCAAATGAGGTCACAAAAGAGTCAAAGATGATTGAAACAATGAACAATAAAAACTAAGACTGAGAATTGAAGATTATTGATGATTGGGGGGAGGAGAAGAAAAGGAAATGGAGAAGAATTAAAGGGTGAATGCAGAGTTAAGAAAGAAATAACATAATGTCATGGAAACCAAAGTAAAAGAGAGCTTCAAAAAAGAAGGAATGGTCAATAATATCAAATATAACAAACAATTCAGGTTGAAAATTAACAAAATTCACTATTTTTCTTTCATAATATGAAATTACAAATGTCTATAACAAAGCACATCTTTATAATCATACAATTAATGCTACTACTAATTGTAATTGTAACTAACATTTGTATAGCACTCTAAAATTTCCTAAGCACTTTGAATCAAAACAATCCTGTGAGATAAGTAACTAACTGAAGGAGTAGTGAATACAGGAAACAACTGTGACTATTATAAATAAATAAATAGACTCTGTAGGAGAGTAAAATATTATCTTAAAGGTTTCAACAAGGTATCTCCCATACATATATGTCACAATCATATGAGATTTCTTTAAAGATGTAGAAATAGAGATAAATTTGCTTGATTACCTTCTGATTATTAATATCACACAAGGCATAAAAAAGCTTGCCAAACATGTCAAAGATTTGATCATGTTATGAAAAATGTCCAAAACTAAATCCAAATGGAAGAAGGACTCCCTGTTAATAATGAAGTCCTCCAAATGCTTCTGTTTTCAAATGGCACTGTGTTGCTTTCATCAAGCCCCAGAGCCCTACACAGACCCCTAAATGCAATGCATAAATATTCAAAAGACTTTGGCTTAACAATACAAACAGGGGAAAAAAGTGGGTGAAAAACACAGATTGTCCAGACTGATATGCAGTTGGACTGGAATCTCATAAATCTCATAAATATCAGTATATATATCTTGGACATTCATTATAGATATACAATGAATTGACCCAGAATTGAAAAGGGGTAGAAGAGCATGCTGGCATGCACTTGGGATATGCTTCTGATGACCCTGAGTGTATGCCTGAAGCAAAGTCTCATATTTTTAATATCAGTATTCTTCAAGTAATGCTATATGGTTTCATGTCAAGGAATTCTCATCTTTAAAAGTTTTGTGTGCCACCAAGGGCAATGGAGACACATGAAAGGTGCCAGTTGGCTGACATATATAATCAATGAAGAATCCAGTGGGAAAAACAGTATAAAGAATATCAGATAATCAATTGTGAATGACTTTGCTATTCTCAGCAATATAATGTTCCAAGACAATTCCAAAGGACTCATTGATGAAAAATGCTCTCCACTTCCAGAGAAAGAACTGAATCCAGACGAAACCATACTATTTTTCACTTTATTTTTTTCATGATATTTTGACTGTGTTTTCTTTGATGACATGACTAATATAGAAATGTTTTGTGTGACTGCTCATGTATAACCTATATCAAATTGCTTACCATTTCTGGGAGGAGGAAGGAAAGGGAGAAAAGGAAAAAATTTGAAAGCCAATTTTAAAAAAATCAATGTCAAAAGTTGTTTTGCAAGTAATTAGGGCAAAATAAAATATTAATTAAAAAAAGAATATCTGAGAGATGTATGTCTGAAAAACAAGGTGTTCCAGTCATTTAGCAAGAGAAAGGGATTACCAACAGATAGACTATGCATCCATGCAAAGTCTAAGTCATCTAAAGGTAGACTCCCAGAATGTTTTTGTATTTTCTATGAAGAAATTACAGTAAGACAAGAACAAGATTCGCCCAAGGTGTGAAAGCATGGATGAGCTGCAATCAGCAATGCTAGAGAAGTACCTACATGAATGAGCCTGAAGATTTAGTTGTGAAGTGTCAAATAATGAATGCCCCTTAAAATCAAACTTATTGGCTCCTATCATCCACACAATTTCAAATAATTTCCTCCTTCCCCAAAAAACCTATAAGATTTACAAAACTGTGATAGAGAACAATAGAAAACAATTAGTTCAACATACTCATTTTATATACAAGGAAACCAAAGTCAAAGACAGTGATTACTCCATGTCACACACAGAGACAAGTAGAAGAACCAGCGCTGTAACCTAGGTCATGTGACTCTAAATTTGGACTTTTTTCTTCTATACAATAGATAAAAGGTTATTTTAAATATCTTTTTTTTTAAGCAATTGGGGTTAAGTAACTTGCTCAAGGTTACACGGCCAGTTATTTTTGTGTGGGTGCTGAGTATCTGAGGCCAGAACCGATCCCGGGTCTCCCGACTCTGGGGACAGCATTCTTATTCATTGCGCCACCTGGCCGCCCCAAATATCATGTTTTTTTAAAGCATCAGAAATCACTGCCTTGCTCTGGCCTTTCATTATGAAAACTGAAAAGTACAGTAAAGTCTATGAGACAATAGACTTTAGACAATAGTTCTTATTTAGTCGTGTCCTACTCTTCATGGCCCTGTGGACCATATCACATAAGTAGTATCTATGGCAAAGTGTCCTTGGCAAAGATACTGGAATGGTTAGCTATTTCCTTCTCTAGTAGATTAAGGCAGAGGGAAAGTGACTTGCCCCAGGTCACACAGCTAATACATCTAGTCTGAGTCCACATTTGAACTCAGGTCATCCTGACTCCAGGCCTAGCACTCTATGCACTGAGTCACCGAGCTGCCTCCAAGGCAGAGGTGAAGTGACTTGCCCAAGGTAACACAGCTATTAAGTGTCTTAGGCCAGATTTGAACTCAGGTTTTCCTGAGTCCAAACCCAGTGCTCCACTCACTGAACCACCTAGCTACCTCTAATTGATGAGATAATGAACATAACCTTAATGTAAATACTGAATTTCTTTATGTCCCACAGAATTGTTTGTCTCACTCCATGAAATCAGAATTTTTCTCCTGAACCGAGGTCTTATATGCCAAGTTCCAACACAAAGCAAATGTTTACAATCAGTTATAAACCCCTGAAAATCGGGGTCCATAACTGGAATGCTGACAGGCCCTTAACTACAGTGATGTAAGTGGGCGCCATTATAATCACTAAGGTCTGTTGACAATTACAAAACTCGTTTTGGTTTGCCACAGAGACAAACAAAATTTCTGTTCATTATAATTTTACTGGAATATGATGTCATAACACATAACCATACTGAAACAATCTGCTGATTCTCTGGCCAAAATATTAATTGCATACTATAGAGCCCTTGGGGCCTCTCCCTTTTTAGCTATCAAATATGGATATAAAAAGACAAACATATACACCATATCACATACATATATCATAGGAAAAAATATAATTACTCTGTACTTTTTAGTTCAGAATTTGATAATATATAGAATAAAATAACCTTATGCTAGCTACAGGATGTTTTGAGACCGGATGCCTGACTTGTTTCATTCTTGTTACACTTCATCCTCTGACTTAACAATGGTGCCTAATGATATGCCCCACATGATC
This sequence comes from Petaurus breviceps papuanus, assembly GCF_028583685.1. Classification (NCBI taxonomy): domain Eukaryota; kingdom Metazoa; phylum Chordata; class Mammalia; order Diprotodontia; family Petauridae; genus Petaurus; species Petaurus breviceps. The sequence goes on from NW_027186304.1 coordinate 85,479,493, forward strand.
TGGTTACCTTAAATATCATTTCTCCTTATATCATCATGACAATTAAGATTAACCAGAGCACTATTACTAATGGTACCCAGATTGAATTACAAGAGAAAAGAGGCAGAATTTTTTGTGTCAGATTCTAGTCTGAAATTTTCATTCTTTTGGTTCAATAAGCAAAGTCTATCAACCTTCAAAGTTGACCTCTATTTAATAGAATATCTTCATAATTTTTCTCCATTTAAATTAGGTATTAGGTTTATTTTTTATATAATGCTTATTGTAACATGATGAATATTTCCATAAATAAATAATTTTTACCCATTCAATTTCTATTCACTGGATATTCAAAGGTAATTTTATAATTTAATCAATGTTAAATGAATGAGGATTCAATGATTATCACAATGCAGATGATTCTCACATCTACTTATCCAGTTCTAACCTCTCTCCTGACCTCCAGTCTCACATCACCAGTTGCCTACTGAACTTCTCAAAGTGGATTTTTTATACACATCTTAAAATCAACAAATCCAAAATGGAAACCATTATCTTTCCCCAAAGCCTTTCTCTCTTCCTAACTTCCCTATTGCTGCTGAGGGCACCACTATCCTCCCAATCAACCAGACTCATAACCCAGGTGTCCTCCTCAACTCCTCACTCTCTCTTACCCTTCATATCCAATCTGGTGCCTGCTGATTCTACGTTTCTAACATCTCCTTTGACACTGCCACTGCCACTGCCACAAGAACCTTGGTACAGGTTCTCATCATCTCATACCTAAGAAATTTCAATTTCTTCTGCTGGGTCTTCCTGCCACAAGTCTCTCCCACCTCCAGTTCATCCTCCACTCACCTATCAAATTGATCTTCCTGAGGCTCAAATCTGACCATGTCATACCCCCACACCATATTCCAGTGGCTTTGTATCACCTCCAGGATCAAATATAAAATCATCTTTTTGGCTTTTAAATCCTTTAATAGCCTAGCCCCTTCTTAACTTTCCAGCCTTCTTACCCCCACATGGTTCCTCAACACCCCCACACACACACACTGTGGGATCCAGTAACAGTCCTCCTTGCTGTTCCTTACACATGACACTCCATCTTCTGACTCCAGGCACTTCCAGGTCTGACATTCTCTCCCTCCTCATCTCCAATTCCTTTCTTCCCTTACTTCCTTCAAGTCCCAGCTAAAATCCTGCCTTCTATAAGAAGCTCTTACTGATTCCCCTTAATTCTGGTGCCTTCCAAGTGAAGTAAGCAGAGCCAAGAGAACATCAAGCACAGTAACAGCAACACTTTGTGAGGAACCACTATGAAGAACTTAGTCATTCTCAGCAATACAATGGTCCCAAGACAATCCCAAAGGACTCATAATGAAAAATGCTATCCACCTCCAGAGAAACAACTGATGTCATCTGAATACAGACCAAAACATACTATCTTCCTTCCTTCCTTCCTTTCTTCCCTTCTTTCTTTCTGTCTTCCCTCCTTCCTTCCTTCCTTTCTTTTGTTTTTGTTCAAGTTTTCCTGCACAAAATGATTAACATGGAAACGTTTTACATCAGATTGCTTATTGTCTTAGGGAGGGAGAAAGGGAGGAAGGCAGAGATGGAATTTGGTATTCTAAACTTAAAAAAATGTTAAAAATTGTTGTGGCATGTAATTAAGGAAAAAATAAATCATTATTTTTAAAATGTATTATTGCCTTCCCTTTAAGATTATCTCCAGTTTATCTCATATATATTTATTTGTACATATTTATTTGTCTGTCCCATTACACTGTGAGCTCCTTGTTGGCAGAGACTGCCTTTTTGCCTTTGTATTCCAAGCACTTATTAGCACAATTCCAGAAAACAGATACTTGATGGATGTTTTTTGATTCAGCATCTCATCTCCCTCTTTTTAACTTACTGCTAGGAAAGTATGGTAAGTGTAGAATGGTAATTTTAATTCAAGTCTAGCTTAGAACTTCATTCATATGAAGATATATGTGTATATATCATAATATACAAATTTTAAAATACATGTGCATGCATTCTAAAGATAATGCTTTTGTGGTCTACTATAAAGAAAATTCAGAATGAGTTGGAGAATAAAGACAAATGCTAGTGAGAAATTATGCTTAGGGAAAGTAACACCTTACTGAAAACCTTAAGTCACAGCCATTAGACACATAGTTCCTATCCTTACAGTGCTTACAATGAATAAAGAAGGTCTCCCAACAATCTTTTATTTTTTTAATCCTCCTGGTCTGTGGAATAAACCACCAACTATTCATAGGTTTCTATTTTGTAGATTACCAATTAATTATTGATGATACAAAGAAAAGGATTTTTATTTTTTCTAAAGGACAGAAATGGTCCTGACAAACTATATACAGTCTTACTGAAGCTGGAATAATCATAGCTCTGCACTACCTTGTCTAGATATTTCAAAAACTAAAAAGAAATACCTAGCCTTTGGGAACTTTCTCAAAACTATTTTTGAAGGTCACAATGCTTCCTTTTCCTCTATCAACCTGATATCCTACAAATAAATAAACAACTGGTTCAAGAGTTAGTCTTCTCTTCTAGACACATTTCCAAGACTTTATAATTCTGAAAAGTACTGATTCTGAGGCATTCTAGCTTTCACATGCTTCCCAACAGGTTACACACAAAACAAGGGTTTATTTTTAGTCCTTATAAACAAATACCACCACAATTTTATTAATAGTCCTTTTTGGAGCACATACCTTATTGGTCTGTGTTAGGCTCACAATCATAACAAATTTCTATGCTATGTATTCAATCCATTAGACATACCTACTTTACTGAGACTGACTTTGTCGACTCGTTTTATATTATCTTTCTAAACAATTAAAGCCCATTAGTCCTTCTACTTCTCTGATTACCCTATTCTCCCATCATCTCCATGTTCCTGAATATCATTTTTACAAGGTGAGAAAGACATATTCCAAACAACTTTAGTAGAATTTTCTTAAAATGAAAAATAATTACCTCATTTCATTTGATAGTATTGTTCATAAATCTCAACATAGTTGGCCATTTCTGGGAACTTTTTTTAACCTTTTGGAATTTTAGCTATCATATCTTTAAAAGTTTATGTCTCGTGATACCTGACAAAGTTACGTCCTGGCCTAATAAGGAGTTCTAGAGTTTTTTTGTGTTTATTTCTATAGTAGACTAGAGATAGTTGTCACTTAACTTCTATATCTCAGACTACTTATCTATAAAGCATTTACAGAATCGGTATTTTAGGACTATAAAGCACTTTATAAGTCAAAACACAGAATTCAAATGAAATGTCAAGTATTTTATTATTTCTATACTTTTAGCACTATTATTCATTCTAAGTATATAATATAGTTGTAATTAAATAGCAGCTATTAGTATATGCTAGAAAATAGACTTAAGTACAGAATTATGCTGGGAAACACAAAATTAGCATGATGAGGATAATTTCTCACTAGTCTTTATTCTCCAACTCATTCTGAATTTTCTTTACCATAGTTCTTTAAAATAGACCACAAAGGCATTATATTTAGAATGTATGTATATGTAATTTAAAATTCATATATTATGATATACATACATATATCTCCATATGAATGAAGTTCTAAGGCAGACTTGAATTAAAATGACTGTGCTGTACTTAACATTAACTTAACCAATGATTAACTAACAATTAATAAGCTCTAATTCTAACAATTTCATTATTATTAGCCATAAATTTAAATTTTTTTATTTAATTTGTAGTGAGGAATGAAGAAACTGGGCAAATCTTAAAAGATTAGAAGGCAATTAAAAGAGAAGTACTGAACTTTTTGTAGTAGCAAAGAACTGGAAGAAAGGTAGCATGGTGTAGTGAATGTAAACCTCAGAGCCAAGAAAACCTACATTCCAAGCCAGGAATACATACTGGCTACGCGACCCTAAGGAAATTGCTTAGCCTCTTGGGACTCTAAACAGCTCTCTAAAATTACAAATTGCAGAAAAGATGTTGACCTTCATTGGTTGAGGAATTTTCCTCATCAGGGTGCTACCTATGCCAGTTAAACAGCATGTTTAGCAAGTCCCTAAACCAATCCTAAGAAACAGGAAATAAAGTGGGTGCCCATTATTTGGGAGAAGGGATGAATAAACTGTGGCCTATGCATGTAATGGGATGTTAAAGCAGAGTAAGAATGACAATTATAAAGAATTCCAAGAAACATGATCTTTGTATGAACTAATAATAAGAAAAATAAGAAACAAGGCTACAATAATGTAAATGAAAAAAAAAAACATGGAAAAGAAGTCTGAAAAGTACATAACTTCAGTCATTCAACTTGGTCCCTGAGAACAGACAATGAAACTCATCTTCCTGTTCTTAGTGGAGAAGCAAGTAATTATAGGTAAGGGTATTCAAGCTAATCAATCACCCTCACCCCAATTAAAGTAATTAGCAAGAAAAATTCTGGTCCTAAGACCTCTAATCAGATGAGGAGATCTGTGTTGGATCAATCAATCAAAGGTATTAAACAAAGAGTGAAAAGTCCTTAAATAAATAAATAACTTGAAAGGAGCAAAATATTTCCAGCCATTGGATGAAATGAAGTCATGCAAGAAGTGTATTGGGCTTGAATTAAGAGTTGGTCATACCCTGTGGAGCTAAGAGAAAAACAGCAAGCGTCTCTGCAGAAATTGCATGGGTGGTACATTGGGGGCCACAGAGATGCTCCAGCCCCTCACCCATTCTTTACTGGGGCCTGGCCATGTGAACTTTGAAATTTCGGGTAATTTTGAACTTCCCATGACCACTCGAACAGCAATGATTGAAAGCAGGGTCTAGATTGGGACATGGAGACAAATTAGACACTGGGAAAAGGCAAGTTTACAATCACGTGCCTATAGGGACCTCACTGAAGACCCCACGAAGTGAAGACGGGGACTTCTAGTAACCTGAAGCTGTGAGTCAATCCTTTGTCAGACATGCCAAGGTAAGGCCCACTTTTCACAATATTTTGTATATCGTCATAGGAGACTGTGTCCTTGTTTTAATTTAGGAGATGTTTTGTACCAACTCTTCTAAATACTACCTTCATATGGAATGTTTTCTGAAAGCTAAGTGTGACCAATTGACATAAACAAATCATCTATGGAGGAAGCATACCAGTATGGACTTGTGAGCAAAAGTAAAAAAAAAAAAACACCCCATAACCTCCTTAGGGCTACCTCAAGAATCCTTGAGAAAAAAAGTGTACCCTCTGGGGATCCAACCTGCCATTATGAATGCGTTGGAAGCACACATCCAGAACCTATGTTTATAGTTGCATACATTGTCAGACTCTTTTTTTTCTGCACAACTGTTTTTCTTCTTTATAAGGGAAAGTTTAATTATGGGTCTGTGGGAGGACCAAATATCCAGGAATTACTATGATGTGGAAGTAAATGGCATAAATAAAATGTATAGAAAATAAAACAGGTGCTGAAGCCAAAAGGATGTCTAATCTCCTTCTATTTAATTAAATGCTGATCAACATCCAAGAATGTAAATCCAAGGAATTAATGGAGTAACCCATAGGTATACTTAACATTGAACGTGATCCTATGATAGCGTCAACACAACATCATCTCTTATCCTTCACTAAGTGGGAAGTTTGCTTATTATTCTAAATAATGATATTAGTATTTTAGTGTATCTGTTAACTATATTACCTGAAAAATTAGATCTTTGGAGAAATTTACCATACCTCTTTTCACAGCACCTAGATCTAGAAGGGATCTTAGACATCAGCTAGTCCAATCTCTCCATTTTACAGATGAGTAAACTGAGGCTCAGGGAAATTAAACGAATTTTCCAGGGTTACATAGATCATAATAAATAGAAGAGCTAAGATTTGAACACAAGTACTTTTATTCCATATTCAATCCTCAACTTTGTATAGGTTATGTCAGATCTTGAGCAACAGACTAGGGCAGTTCAGAAGAATTGTAAAATATTAGAATTGGAAGCGACCCTAAAAGATCACCCTCTCACTTTATAGATGAGGAAACTGGGAGGTTAGAAATAGCAATCAAGGTAAACATGATGGGTATGATGAATACTGAAGTTCGTGAACCTTAAAACAAGAAACCATAGGCAAGAGACCAGCTACCACAAGGAAGCTTCCACAAGTTTCCATAAGGAAGATCAATCACCTAAGCAGTGTAAGTTCAAAAAGAAGAGCTGAATTCAAAGTTCATTCTTCTTACCAGAGGATACCTTCATCTCACTCTGAGGTTCTAGCTTTAGTTATTGCAAAATCTGTTGGGTAGGTTTCCTAGATGAATCTTTAATCTCTAACTCCCAATCAGTCAGTTAGTAGAGGACAGCCAGGTAGCACATTGAGTAAGAACACCAGCCCCAGAGTCGGGATGACCTAGGATCGAATCCGGGCTCAGATACTTAGTGCCACACCCAGAAATAACTGGCCGTGTAACCTTGAGCAAGTTACTTAACCCCAATTGTTTAAAAAAAAAAAGAAAAAGAAAAAGGGCTAAGGTGTCATTATAATTATACCAACAAAATAGTGAATTAGACAGTTTCTAGACATGGAGTCAGGAAAACTTGAGCTCAAATCTGGCCTCAGATGCTTATTAAGTCTGTGATTACGGACAAGTCACTTAACTTCTGTCTGTTTTAGTTTCCTCATTTGTAAAGTGGGGAATAAATAACACCTATCTCCCAGGCTGTTGTGAGGAAAAAAACATATTTGTAGAGTACTTTGAAAACCTTAAAGAACTATATAAGTGCTAGCAGGGGCTGCTAGGGGGCACAGTAAATAGAGTGCCAGTTCTGGAGTCAGGAAGATTACTCTTCCTGAGTTCACAACTGTCTTCAGACACATTAATTGTTTGACCCTAGGCAAGTTTATTTGCCTCAGTTTCCTCATGTGTAAAATAAACTGGAGAAGGAAATGGCAAAACATTCCAGTATCTCTACCCAAAAAAACAAACCCCAAATGGGGACATGAAGAGTCAAACACACTGAAAAATGACTGAATGACAACAAATGCTAGCAATTATTGTTATCTTTTTTGTTTGCTTCAATGCCCAACAAAAGGAATTAAGTGTAAAGCTCCAAAGGACAAAGGAGACCGATGAAAGGGTAAAATCCTTATAAATTAACACAAAAACTCGAATCCTTAGATGATTTACCACTAATCATCCACCATCTTTAAGCACCCAAGGCAGGGGTTAAATAAAAAGACAATTTATAATCACAAGCAGTTGGAAGGAAAAAGAAGAGGTGATTTTGAACTAATTACTTAAAGAAGAAAGGGAAAAATAAAGAGCAAAAGGAAGAAATAAACAAAGAAATAAAAGAAAAACAAAGAAGTCAAGGGGAGTTTAAATTTTTCTCTGACTCTAGGGAAAGGATTAACAAATGGAAGGGAGTTATAAGGAGGGAAAGCTATTCCTATAGGAATAGTTACATTAAAGTAGTTTTTCCAAGAACCAGTCTGGTTACACAGAGTCCTTCAAGACTTTGAAGATCTTTCAGCCACAGCAACTTATGTAGACTATCTATTAAATTATGGAGAGGCTGTAAATTATGTTAATGGAAGGAAAACTCACACCCAGGAATCATAGAAGCATTAAAAGTAATAATGGTGTGATAATAACAAAGTCTACCAAATACAGATCCTTATATTGCTGAGTCTGATCTAGGAAACCACACCACAATTCCATGGTACTATCAAATTTCTACCACAGAAAGACCAAATGAGTACTACGTATGCAAAGAACAAAGACTTAAATTAGGACCAGTGAAGGAGGAAGGGAGCAGTAGAGAATTGATTCCCAGCAGGTCAGGCATACAACAGATCTGGAAAGCCAAGTTTCAGCAGCCAGAACTTTGACACAAAATAGGCAAACCAGGATCAAGGTCCCAGAGTTCATTACAAACAGGTGGGCTTAGCCAAACAGCAGAAAAGTATTAGGGCTACTGATCACAGAAGAGAGGCTACCTGTTTCTTTGCTCCAGCTCTATGAACTCTATTTAATGCCAATGGATATCATCAGGTATATACTGGAAGGATGAGGAAAGCAAAGACCTACAGATGTTGATCGATGGTTGATTACAGAAAAGGCATACTTCGAACTTCTAACAGCAATGTGTAATATATAATATTTTTATTTTTAGATTCTGTTCTTCATCACAAACTGTCTACTAGAGATTTTTAAAAGATCCTTTAAGCACCTCAAATTCAACATGTTCAAATCAGAATTCATTATCTTTCCCAAAAAAATCATTCCCTTTTCCCACTATTACTATTTCTGTCAACACAACCGTCATGCCGTCTTACAATCTCAAGGGTCATCCACACAATTCCTTATACTTTGTACCCCAGTTTTCCAATCACTTGACAAGAATTATTGATTCTATTTCTACAATCTCTCTCACTTCATCCCCTTCTCTCCAGTCACATGATCTCTACCCTAGTTCCAATCATCCTTGAGAGATCACTAAAGTTATACTTTTCTTAGCATTGTACTTCATGTTCTCCCATTTTTTTTAGTTCCTGGGATTTCAAATTATATTGGAAGCTTCTCACTGAATCTACCAGGTGAGTTATATTGCTGACAAATATCTAGTACATCTTTTTAACTTTTTATGCAAAATTTTCTTCCATTTTCTATTGAGAACACATTTTCAAAATAAAATCTTAAAGATTAGTCAACAAAAATTTGCTCAGTATGCACTCTTGCTTTACTCCCGTCTGGGTTTCCAATTTTTTGGATTCTATATAGCCATTTTCTCAGCTATTTCTGGAATATTGCATGGTAGCTTTGAGTAGCTCATTTAAATCTGAATGATTCAGATTTTTTTAGTCCTTTGCAATCTGCCTCCAACTTACCTACATGAACTATGTTTCAAATTGAACTACTAATCTTTTCTAATGACATGCCACCCAATGGTTTATGTATTCATACAAACCATTTCCTCAAACCTATCTTTTGGAATCCTTGTGTACTCAAATATTCCTTAAGCACCTTGTCATACATTCTTTTACCACTTCACTTTAATTGCACTTAACTGAGTACAGGAGGGATTCTTTGAGTAAAATATAAGCTCCCTGAAGATAGAGACTGTTTTGTTTTTTGGCTTTGTATCTCCAACACCCAATATGGTGCCTTGCACATAATTGATGCTTGTTCAACTCAACAAACATTTATTAATAATGGCTTAAAACATCTGTTAAATTTAGGAACCATTCATATTAAAAGTGTTCTCAAAAATCAATAAATATAAAAAGAATGGGATCACAGGATCATAGATCTGGAGGTAGAAGTGCCAATCTAATTCAACCTCTCATTTTACAGATAAGGAGACTGAGTCTCAGAGAGCTTAGATGAGTTGCCCAGGATTATACAGGTAGGCAACATAAGGGGTTGTAGCAGCAAGCACCCTAGCATACCCAGGATGGCTGCTAGTACAGGTTCTTAGAACCGCTTTTCTAAAGGAAAGCAACTCAAAATAGGTTAACAATCTTACTTTAATCAAATATACATCATTTACCTAGATCAGGGGGAAAAGTCAACACCTTGAACTTCAGAGAATACAAACAAAATACAATCAGAAGTTACAAGCAGACAGAGAAACAGATCAGCAGACAGGCTTTCAGCTGTCTGACCATTACATCCATACCTAGTCAGAGGGAAGCACCAACATCTGGGTTTTCAAAGCCAGGGGGCTAAACGGCTGCCCAGTCTCATCTGGTCAAATAATACAACTCTTCTCAAAGTGAGCCCCAAAGCAAAACCTCACATCAGGTTATATATAGCCTTCTCCTTGGTTAGAGAATGTCATAGTCCTCTTGACCCACTGCCCAATTACAAACTAACAAGGTGTGGGCATTCCTGAAGAACAAGCCTCCTGCCACAGGCTCCATGTGACCACATTCAGTTCATTAGGGGGCAGAGTATATTTTCAAATCAGGGAAGGTTCTCAGAGTCACTTAAGCCTATCAAAGGGCCAAGGGGCAGGGAAGATCTTCAGATAACCATTCCAATAACAGGGGTAGGATTTGAATCCAGGTTCTCTGGCTCAAGAGTTCATTGGTATAACTACTATGACTCTTACAGAATTCTGCTACTATATCAATAGGGTTTTTTGTGATGTCTGAAGGCAATTTTTTCCTTTTGCCCTAACTGTTCTTCATAGTATCTATAGTATCAAAGATGTTTTTCCCCAAATCCTGGGATAACCTTTCTTATTACATTTATTATTATGGCTTTTTCTGTACTCCAAATCTCTTTTTTAGAAAATGGACATCTTTCCAATATATGGACATTTTCTTTTGCCTGCAGAAAAGGTTCATGGCATGTTTGGGCACTGTGAATGCATCTATATTAACTATTTAAGGTACTAGTCTCATCATATCTTATTGCTTTTCCCAGTTTTAGTTTCCTGGGAGCTCATTCTTCAAATTCTTCCCAGGCTTTTTCTTGGCTGCAATCACAAGGACCTTGACCCACTCTCTTTAATGCTTATTATTGTTTTCATTCTCAGGTTCTCTGATCAAGGAGCACTTACTTCTTAAAATATGAATTAATCTCTATTGTATTGATATATGAAGACTCCTAGTGTAATTGACCAACACAACACAAAACTATTTCTGTATAAATGTGATTGAAAAATACAGACCACAGTTTTTTAAGTCATAAGAAATGGAGAATGTTTTAACAAAATGAAATAAATGACACAAGTAAAGCTATTTCATATTATACATTTCTTCTGGAATTGGTGGTGGTTGTTTTTCAACTGATTTTATATGCATTACAAAATATGTTAGATGGGCTCTCAAACAATAGATTAACCAAATTAGAGTATATGAATGGGAAAATGGAACATGAATTTTCTCTTTGGTCTATCTATAGCACAAAAAAGGCACTACAAGGTTTGTGAATGCTAAATAAAATATAGAAATAACTAGGGAATGGTATAGAGGTCTCCTGTTTTACTACAACACTTTCCAGTAAGTCCTCACGCAGTAACAATATTAATAGATTTATGAAGCTAGTGGAAGTGTTTCTATGCAATCCAGAGCCCAGAAAGTACCAAAAATAAACAGAAACAGAACTACAGAGGGTGGTGGAAACTTTCTAGAGAGAGCAATGGGGCCTGAAACGTGATGAAAGTCAAATGCCAGAAAGATGTTCATGGGATCTGTGAAGCTAAAAGTCTTTAGGTCTGCTCAAATGCCATATCTTCATGGTGCAGAGGACAGAGCACTGGACCTGGAATCAGGAAGACTTGAAACCTCTTATGATTTCTCCAGTTGAGAGGGCTCTACCATGCCCTAAAATTACATTGTTTATATTTTGTACTCAATTACCTGTATACATGGAGGCAATGTGGTGCAGTAGATAGAACAGTGAACTTGGAGTCAGGAAGATCCAAGTTCAAATCTCTCCTCAAATACTATAATATCTGTGAAATTGGACATATCACTTAACCTCTCTCAAACCCAAACCCTTATGTAGGAAATGGAAATAATAATACCTCCCTCCTCGAAGTGGTTTTGTGAGGAACAAATGAAAGATGAAATGGAAAGTACGATATAAATATTAGTTATTATTATTAATAACAATGATAACAATAGCATATTGTTTTCCCATCATAGCATGTAAGTTCCTTGAAACCAAACACTGCTAACATTTTTTGTCTTCATATCTTCCATACCTAGCATAGTGCCTGGAACATAGAAGACATTTAAGATATATTTATTGAATTTAAATGACATTGTACCAAGTGAGCTGCAGCCCATAATCCTATGAAGCCTCCTCATTGAAATCAGTAATAGTTTGAGAGAGACTATTCCCACAACGGAAAAAACAAACTGAAGGGAAACTAGCTATTATATAGATTACTATATGTCAAGAACCCATTAAGTAATAAATCTGTTTGTATACACACACAAACACACATGCATGTATGTCAAGCAGCAAGGTTAATGGATAGGGAATTGCGTTCAGAGTCAGAAAGACCTGGGTTCAAGAGTCATCTATGATATATGTACTATGTAAAACTAGACAAGTCACACTCTGTGTCCCTCAAAAATTTCTTAACACTTTAAATTGCATAAGTGAGCTTATTTTGCTTAACTATGTATATGCATTATAAGATTTGGGGTTTTTCCCAATGGGTAGAGAAAATGAGTAAAAAAATATATGATTATTAATTTTTTAAAGTTTTTTTTAAGTTAAAAAGATACCAAAAATAGATTTTTTAAATGCCTATTTTAATAGCTTGAAATACACCAAGACTTTTAAGACACCTCGTGTATACATAAGTGTTTGCACAATATACACACATATTTTGGATAAGCTCCACAGATGGACAATTAGCTAAATATAAGAAAGGAATCATCATTATCAAAATGAACAGAATCTTCAGTTCTCCTTGGAAATTCGACATGGTAAAAAAAATATCTCATAAATTAATATTCTCCTGAAGATACTGCTACATGGCTTGAAATCCCTAGAGCACCATGATTATAAAAGGATCAAAACTGCAGGTGACCCAAATAGAACTAGAAAGACACATGGTTGTAAATAGCCTGCAGGATATACCAACAAAGACTTTCAACAGCAGAGGCACAAAGGACCACAGACCAAGGCACATATGATTGGGAGAAGGAATCAGACCAGACAGGTTAAAAAGAATGAGCGATGAATAGGCCAAGTGCAATAATTCTACCCCCAAGATAATAAAAGGAGAAGGTCTTCAAACAATAACATTTTAAAATAGTAAATTTTAGTTTTCTTTTATTATTCTGAGTTTATAAATTTCTCTCCTTGAAAAATGTTATAGAAATATAATTAGGGAAAAATAGCTGAAATAAATTGCTTTATACAGTATTCATGAAAAAACTTAACTGGACTCTATACAAATAACTTAAAATATGGGCCCTTATAGTTAAATGATAATGCAATTATCTGTTAGATCAAATAAAACTAATAAGAATTGTATCTTGCTGCTTAAACATTTTTTTAACATATTCTTAATTTTCAATCATTTAAAATAATGTTTTTCAGTAAAAATTCAGTCTGCTTGATTCCATTTTTGCACAATGTTAATTTGCAAAAAGGTTAATGACCGTTGATTAGAGATGCATCCACTATTATGTGGGCCTTAGAATTTCCTAGACGATGTCCCCCGAAACCTAAATGTAGTCAGGATTTGTTGGTTTACCCATTTCAAAGAAGAAGAAGAGGAAGAAGGAGGAAAAGAGGAGGAGAAAGAAGAAGAGGAGGAGGAGTTCTTTACTGAATTTCTATGGCATGCATGACTGAATGGAATTTTAACAAGCAACAATTTGAGTGGAAACCCGGCTGGTTTCCACCAGGACTACTAGTGGGTTTTAAGGAAGGGAATGGGGGAATCTTCAAGAGCAGTGGAAACAGGGTTTGGTAAGTGCCGGGAGGTAGCCTGGTGATAATTTCTATCTCACATTTATGCCAATTTTCCTGGCAATATTTATAGTTTTTCCCATTTGACATGATAACTTTAAAAGAAAGAATGAGGATAGGCAGGAACTTTTTTCTATATAATAACATTCATTTCACATGTTTCTCTGAATTTTTATCCCCATTATGACAGCACTCTTCAAAACATGCTTATTACAGAAACAACACAAAAGAGCAGTGGCCAGCTTTATGAGTGCCTAAGTCATTTTTTTAGCTTCAATAACTAATAATTTCAGTAAATATATAAAGCTAAAAGTAATATGAAACTAAAATTATGTTTGATTTACTAGAAAATTTAGGCATTCAATAAGATAAAAAACATGAAATCACAAAAGAACTACAACTTTCCCTCCTCTTTATCTCACATAACTGTGGAATTTTAAAGCCATAAGATACCTTTTTTTTTCCCTTTTGGAGGGCAATTGGGGTTAAATAACTGGCCCAAGGTTACATGGCTAGTTTTTTTTTTTTGGGGGGGGGGGTTTGTGTGTGAGGGGGTGTCAAGTGTCTGAGGCCAGAACCAAACTCAGGTCCTCCTGATTCCAGGGCCAGTGCTTTACTCACTGCACCACCTAGCCACCCCTATAAGATACCTTTGAGATCATCTATCAGGGCTTCTAAATCTGGAGTAAAAGAACTTGTTTTTGAAACATTTCAATAACTATATTTCCATATATTTTATTTCCTTTGCAACCCTCTGAATTTTATTTAATGTACTTAAAATACTATTTTGAGAAAGGAATCATGGAGTTCAAAAAAATGTCAAAAAGGTCTATGACCCAAAAAGAGTTGAGAACCCCTGATCTAATCTAAACCTATCATTTTATAGTTAAGAAAACTAAGAAAACTTAAATGACTTTCCCAAGATGAATCAGCTGGCAAATGCAGAGCTGAATTAGAACTCAGGTCTCAGATTGCAAGTTCAAAGATTTTTCTATTACATACTTCCACAATTAAAACACTCTCAAAACTAATCTGTAAGAGACTGGTATGAAACTAAAATCTTTTTAGACATTATGATTTTATGCATTTCTTTGTGGTGACATCATTTCTCAGTCATTTCCAACTCTCCATTAACCCATTGGGGTTTTCTTGGTGAAGATACTAGACTGGTTTGCCATTTTCTTCCCCAGCCCATTTTACAGATAAGACAGAGTTAAGTGACTTGCCCAGAGTCACACAGTCAATAAGTATCTAAGGTCAGATTTGAATACATGAAAGGGAGTCTTCCTGACTCCAGGCCTGGCACTCTTCACTGCACCATCTAGTTACTATGTACTCCATATCTTCAGCAAAGTGGGAAAATACAATAAACCCACAAATACCATCAGAATTTCTATGTAATAACAAAATCCAAGAAGCAATAATAGAAACAGAAATCCCATGCAAAATAAATTTTTAAAATGCATAAAATATTTGGGAATTAATCTTCCAAAGCACAGTTAAAACTTAAATAGATTCTATTAAATAGTGATCCATTAAAAAAAAATTAAATAGCCATAGTTAGTGTTCCAGGCTTCATTCAGTGTTCATGGGCAGGCCACACTAATAAGAAAAATAATAATACTATCAAAGTTAATTTGCAGATTTAATCCTACGCCAAGTGAAATACAAAAAGGAAAATTTAACAATAATTTTTTAATTATTAAAGTTTATATGGTGCAACAAAAAATGCAGAATATCAAGGGAAATCATGAAAAAATGTAAGAATGAAGGGAGGCTAGGACCCCTAGACTTCAAACTATATTATAAAGGAGCAATAATCTACTTGTTATTGTTTTAAAAAATAGATCGATGAAATTTGCTAGACACAAAAGAAGTGAAGAAGAGGAGAAAGAGGCAGCAGAGAAGGAGAAGAGAGAGGAAGAGGTAGAGGAGGAAGAGAAGAAGAGAACCTAAAAATGATAAAACAGATCATTTTGGTGATATGAAACTGAAAAGCATTTACACAAACAAAATTAATTCAGTCCTGATAAGAATAGAAGCAGTAGATTGGGGAAAAAACTACTATATCAAATATATCTAGAAAATGATACCCAAGAAAACTAACAGAAATATATGACAAAAATCCAAAATACAAGAAGACAAAGGACATGGACAAACAGTCTCAAAAGAACAGTTGCAAACAATTAAAAATCATGCAGGAATGCTCTAAATCCCTAATAATAAGAGAAACACAAATCAAAACAACTATGAAGTTTCATTTCACGCCCACAATTTAACAAAGATGACAAAATACGTCAATAGTGTTGGAGGGGCTACGGGAAGGCACAAATTGTTGGTGAAGAGAATTAGTGCAACTATTCTGGAAGGCAATTTGGAATTATTAAAATAAAATAACCAAAATGTTCACACTCTTGAACCCAATTATTCAACTGCTAAGTATATCCCCCAAGATCAAAAGAAAGGTTCCATAAACTAAAATATTTACAGTGGTAGTAGTAGTAGCAGCAGCAGCAACTAGCATTTATATATAATTTTAACATTCGCAAAACACTTTCCGTCCTCACAATAACTCTGTAAAGTGTAGCTGATATTATTATCCTCATTTTACAGATGAAGAAACTAAGTTTCTTGTGACTTGCCATGGTCACACACCTTGTAAGGCAATATTTTGAACTCACTCAAGTTTTTCTGCCTCCAACTACAATACTGTCCTACCCACAACACCACCTAAGCTACCTCCTAAATGTTACATATTGAAGCACTTTTTCAGGTGACAAAGAACTGGACACAAGATAGATTTCCACTGATCAAGAAATGACTGAACAAATTGTTATACATGATGCAATGAAATATTACCATGCTGTAAGAAATGATGAACATGAACACAAAGCAGCATGGAAAAACTTCCATAAACTGATTCAAAGAGAAGTAAGTGGAGCCAGGAAAACTCAATATACAATGACCACAATGATGTAAATGTAAAGAACAACCATCACAAAACAACTGAAAATAAACACTGGGAAATTACAAAGAACAAGCTTGGTCCCAAAGGAAAAATATGAGAACTTCCACACACTCTTTACAGAGGTCAAGGGGTCATGGGTGGAGGGCTTCACATGTGCGGAACATTACATATAATGCTAATTTTTTTTCAATGTCTTGCTCACTTTTGCTGAATTTTTTCCCTCTTATTCTGTTTCTTTTTTTTAATTAAATTTTATGTTTATTTTTAGTTTACATCATTCATTTCCACAAGATTTTGAGTTACAAATTTTCTCCCCATCTTTCCCCTATCCACGACCCCAAAACAGTGATCCCACTATGTACCCCCTCCCCCAATCTGCTCTCTCCTATATCCTCCCCCATTCCCCCTCTGACTTTCCAGTAGGGTAAGATGGATCTTTATACCCCAGTGCCTGTATATATCTTATTTCCCAATTGCATGTAAAAAAAGAATAGTACATTTTTTTAAACATTTGATTCTAAAACTGAATTCCAGATTCCTTCCCTGGTGGAAACCAGCTGCAGGCTGGTTGGGACACCCTACAGCTAAAACCCGCAGGCTTACATGGGGCTGGGCTCTGCTCCCAGCACACTGAAATGGTCCCTTCCTGTCTGCCTGCCAGACTGCCTTCAGCTGGAGCTTTATTTCTCTCTGTCACTTTGTGGGTTCTATAGCCCTAAAGTTTGTTTAGAGTCATTTTTTATAGGTATTTGAGTTGGTTATGGAGGTGGCATACGGAGTTTTCCTGTTTCTACGCTGTCATCTTGGCTCCACCCCTCTTTTTTTTTTAATGGGGTAGTGGGGTATAAAAAGAAAGAAAAAGGCAGGGAACTGGGGAATAATTAAAGGTTGGACTTCATTAGAGGAACTAAGTATTCAGAAGAAAAAAGGCAGCACTGATAATGTTATGCTGAGGAACTGAAGCTAGATCCCTTGCTTTCAAAACTAGTGCTATCTTGACCATTCAACAATGAGACAAATATATTTCTATATACAGCAGAAAGCAAGCTAGAACTTCAATATCTTAGAGATATTCACAAAGTTGTTTCTTGGGGACTTGAATGTTTATAGTTAGAAAAAGAGAACAATGGTTTTAATATGACTTAAAGTGTTTGGGTGGACTGTGTTGTTCTACTCTGCTTTGTTTGCCTTCAAGGCATAACTATTAGGGAAAAAAAATTGGTTCCATTTGCAAAATTATGTCCAATTTTGAAACAAAGCTGAAAACCTTTTAACTATAAGTTTAACAGTCACCAAATGGAATATTAAAAAATATTTTTAAAATATTTCAAAAAATTATGAAAGATTAAATTCTTTGTAACATTCAAATCAAATGGATATGGAATCCCAAGAATGCTATTTCAGTAGGGATAAAGTAAAAAAATTTAGTCTATGGAATTTAGCTGATAAAAAAAAGAAATGTAATATTCAAACTAAAATATGCCAGAGTAAACTGCAATTATTAGCTAAAAACATTATTAAAGAAACATTTTTATTCATCAACTGAGTATCTGAGAAAAATACAAAATGATCCCAAATTGCTATTCATTCTATGGAGTAGTATAAAATATGAAAATAAGTACTGCAAAGCTTCACCAAAAATGTTTTAGTATGCCTGTCTTTCCATAACATTGACAATTCCCATATTTTGTCATTTTTGTTAATTTGTGGATGTGGGGTGAAACCCCATAGTTGTTTTGATTTATGTTTCTCATATTATTAGGGATTTAGAACTTTCTTTCATATGGTTTTTAATAGTTTGCAAATGTTCTTTTGAGAACTGTTTGTTCATATCTTTTGTCCACCAGCCTACTGGATTATGCCTTTTGGTTTTAGATATTTCTGTTAGTTGACTATATATTTGTGATGTTCACTCCTATAGGAAGCACTAATTTTTTTTTGGTACTCATCTGTAGAATTAATAGTAATTTTGGACAACTTTGTGTTTTCCCCAGACACTCAGCTAATAAGAAAAAACATTTCTCTAATAACATTTTTAAATAATTGCTAATAACAACAGTTATTACATGGCTTACTTTACTTTGTGTCATTTCCTTTTCCTAATTTTGTCCCTACCAAAACAGCATTCGTAGGATGCCATCTCTGTTTTGTTTGAAGATTTCAAAGAGTTTTTTTTTCATGATGTTTCTTATCTTTTTTTTATTCCATTTAGTGTGATTTATCTAAAAGGTGTGACCATGTCAAGCCCCACTCCTACTCCCATCTCTCAGTGAACTCCAGCAGTACCCTATTGGTTCCAGGATCAAAAATAAAACCATTGGCAAACTGGCCCCTTCCTACCTTTCCCTTCTTTTTACATTTTCTCTCCCCTTCACTCCCAATACTCTATGTATCCCATCTACATGCATTAACAGTTCCCCATGCCTTGAATGCTCTACTCCATTTTGTCAGAGGCCTTTTAGCTTCTATGGGTTTCTTCAAGACTCAGTTCCAATTCCAAGGAACTTGGAATTGCCTCACCCCACCCACGCTGCTTGTACATTCCTTCTAAGATTACCTTTCATTGTTCTGTGTATATCTCTTAGTGCATATTTATTCACATGTCTCCTCCATTACAATGTGAGATCTTTGAATACAAGGATATTAATTTTGCCTTTGCTTTACCTCTAGCCTTTATCAGCATAGGGCCTGGCACATAGAAAGCACACAGTAAATGTTTGTTGACTGACTGACTAACTGAGTAGTTCTGGATTTGCCACTAACTAACAGGTTGACATTTGGCAAGTTAACTTCATTTTTCTTGGTCTTATTTAGTTTCCTCATCTGTAAAATGAAATATTTTGAAAAGATGATAACTGTGGTTCTCTTCATTTCTAAAATATTATTACTCCATAATACCCATACCTGATTTTGATTTTGTGATTAAAAATTAGATATTAATATCTTACAATAAAAAGTAATAATAAATTCACAATAATAAAAAATATTAATACGACTCTCAAAATCCAATCTATAATTGATGGAAAGGGGAGAACAGTAACATACACATCCAATAAACAAGGTTATTTACAGAAAGGACTTTATTTACTCTGAGACTACTACTGTGGTTAGGAGAGCTTGATGAGACCCAGAGCTGGGCTCTGACAATGACACTGATTACATTAGCACCTTGGCCAGTATGATTAAACTGCTACTAGAAATCTAAGGTCTAGACAGGAGGGCATAAAGTTTCGAGTTATCCCTATTTCAAGTCAACAAGATGATCAGCTTAGCATATAGAACAGCTAAAAGAGTAAAACTCCTCTGTGTTGTAGTACCACAAGTAAGAAAGAAATGTCAGAACCAATTAAAAATATCACTATTCTACCTTATGGAAAAGTTTCATTTAAAATGGTGCTGACTACACTAAAAGTGCTCCTTTTTTTAAGTTGGCTTCAGCTCCAAGTTACACAACAATATATTGCAGATCAATGCTGAGAAATTGTAAGAATCATTACATAAAGCTAACATTTATAGCTCACTATATGTCAGGCACAATGCTAAGTGCTTAACAATTATTAACTCATTTGATCCTCACAACAATGCTAGGAGGTAGGTGCTACTATTATCCTTATTTTACAGAAGAGAAAACTGAATCAAATAGAGGGTAAAGTGATTTGCCTAGGACCTGACTCCAGGCTCAACACTCCATCCATTGTGCCACCTAGCTGTTCCTATTTCCAAACTGAAATTAGATGAAATAAGGATGGAAAATCAGGTAGTACTTAAATATGAAGAAATAAAGGCTAAAAGACCTGAAGGAACTGAAAAAAAAATCTACATTTAACAGAAAATCCAGAAGTGTTACTTAATAACAAAATTAGTGGCAAAAAATATCAGTGTCTCAAATTATTCTGAAGAGAAGATGCAAATAATTAGAATGGAATTTCTTTGTTTTCTTTTTTTTTTTTTTGAGGGGAGAAGGCAGGGGAATTGTAGTTAAGTGACTTGCCCAAGGTCAATCGAATTTGAACTCAGGTCCTCTTGACTCCAGGGCCAGTATTCTATTCACTGCACCACCTAGCCACCCCTAGAATGGAATTTCAAAAAAGATATTTTTGAGTTTGATGGCACAAATTCAACTAATAAACCAATTATATAAAAACGTAGTGAGTTTAAAATTTTGTATATGCTATAACCATCATGAATTAACACATTAACCCATGACAAATGACAGAGAATATAAAAAACATTTCAGAACCTGCACACAACAGAATATGCTACAGCCATTATGATGACAAAGACCACAGAAAGAAAGATAGAGCTGTCTACTAGGGATATTCCTAAGGATAGACATGAGACATCAACTACCCCATGAATGAAATGGTTTGTGAAAACTATTGAAGAGCTCCAAAAAGACAGTGGAAGACTATATCAATAACTTAGCAGTACATATAGTAGGAAAGTAAAACATTGTCTCATCTAATTAAAGGCAACCAAAACAAAAAAAGCAATTGGAATCCAGAAAATGAAAGTATGCCAGAAATTCTTGACACCCTTAATTAACAAGTAAAAGTGAAAATCAGAAGGTTAAGACAACAAACATCTCAAGGGAGAGAAAAAAAACAACATCAATAAAAATTCACCCTACAAAGACTAGAAAAGAAAATAGAAAGAGAAAACAAGAAGAATATAGAATATTTCTATGGTCACAAGTAGTCCAGTACAATGAAAACCCAACTTGGATCAAATATAAAACAGAAAGTTTGCATATGAATAACAGAACAGTTTTAGGTGACTGAAACTCTAGGTTTTCTACAAAATTTGTGAGTGGAGGGGCCAGATAAGTTGAATAACTAGTGACTCAAACACCTCATAGTGATGCACAAATTACTAATAAAGCACTTTATCAGCTTCCTCTCTAATGAAAGTCCGATACTATCTTTCTTGATAAAAAGCATCATATATTTATTACCAAAACATAAGGATATCAGTATTTTCTCGAAATGTAGAAGAATTATGTGTTTATTTTATAAAAAAAAATTCACAGCTTGTATTACTCAAGAAATCTATAAACACTTGCTCAAACATTTATTCCGCTTATGCTAAGTACCAAAAAGCCTCTATTTCACATTCATGACTATGTCATGACCCTATATATAAAGTAAATCCAAGCATAGTTAGAATGTTTGCATATCCACATGACAAACTGGTATTAATTTAAACTGTACCACCAACTCAAAAATGTCAAGAATAAATGAACTATGGCATCTTCCAGTAAGACAATTTAAGTCTACCATGGTTATCCTTAAACCCATTATCAACAAAACTGATTATGGCTTTCCAGTCAAGGAGGAGGATGTATTAAAACATCATAGTAATCACTTAAGTTACATGGATGATATCAAATTATATGGCTCCATTGAGAAACATTAAATAGTGACTTCATCTCACAGAAAATTTCTCCAATAATATCAAAATGTTATTTGGATTTCATAAATGTAAATTTGTTCATGTGTGTCAAGGAATAATAAAGAGTGAAGACTCTGAGCTTGAATCCAGAGGTCAAATTAAATGAATGGATGAAGATAATATTTACAAAATAAGCATAAGACTATAAAGAAGAAAATTGAGGCTGTGTACATTAAGAACCCAACTAGCCTCCTGAAGTTAAAGTTTAATGGGAAGAACACACTGAGAGCAAGTGAAATCTGGGCAAAATCAGTCATATACTTTTTGCATAGTAAAATGAACAATGGCTATAAGAGTGTAATGGGAATGTAAATTTTGAAGATCTTCCCTGCCCCTAGGCTAAAGTGCACCTGGAACCTGGGGTGGGAGGCTTGTTTTTCAGTAGATACTTTTTGATTGGCCAGTGGGTCCAAAAGGTTGTTACATTCTCTGAGCCAGGAGAAGGCTATATAAGCCCTGATGTGAGGCTTTGTTTTGGGGGCTCACTTTGAGAAGTGTTTTGTGATTTGATCTGGATTCTGGGAAGCCATTTTTGAGAGCCCCCCCTCGGCTTTGAAAAACCCAGATGTTGAAACCCAGATGTTCATTTGGTATGGATGTAATGGTTGGACATTTTGGAAACTGTCTATTTGATCTGTTTCTCTGTCTTGATAATTCTGTCTGTATATTCTGAAGTTCGGGGTGCTGACCTTTTTCTCCTGAACTAGGTGAATGATACATATCTGACTGATTAAAGTAAGCTTGTTAACCCATTTTGAGTTGCTTTCCTTTATCAAAGCAGATCCAAGAACCTGTGTGAGCAGCCACCCTGGGGACACTGGGGTGCTTGCTGCTACAAAGAGGTATCCACCCCCTTTGAGGTTTACACATACACACACACACTCAACTTACTCACACCACACAAGGTTCATCATCCCAAGACAGCTATAGAAATATTAACATTTCCTCAATGAAAAGTAGAAAAAGAATTTTCAAATTCCCTCAAATCACACATTATACAGATTAAAATTTTACAGAAACACTTCATGTACAGACAGAGTTTATGACCAAACAAGGGATAAGAGAGCATTACAAGATGTAAAATGGATAATTTTGATTACATTAAATCTTAAAAGTTTTGCACAAACAAAACCAATGCAACCAAGATTAGAAGGAAAGCAGAAAGCTAAGAAACAATTGTTTTTTTTGAGGCGATTGGGATTAAGTGATTTGCCCAGGGTCACATAGCTAGTTAAGTGTCTGAGGCTGGATTTGAACTCAGGTCCTCCTAACTCCAAGACTGCTTGTTGCTCTAACCACTATGCCACCAAGTTTCCCCCCAGAAGACAATTTTTACAGCAAGTATCTCTGATAAAGGTCTCATTTCTCAAATATATGGAGAATTGATTCAAATTTATAAGAATACAAGTCATTCCCCAATTAATAAATGGTCAAAGGATATGAACAGTTTTCAGATGAAGAAACCAAAGCTATCTATAGTCATATGCTCTAAATCACTATTGATTTAAAAAATACAAATTAAAACAACTCCAAGGTACCACCTCATACCTATCAGATTGGCTAATATGACAGAAAAGGAAAATAATAAATGTTGGAGGGGATGTAGAAAATTGGGGTACTAATGTACTGTTGGTAGAGTTGTGAAATGATTCAACCATTCTGGAGAACAATTTGGTACTATGCCCAAAGGGCTATAAAATTTTGCATACCCTTTGATACAGCAATACTATTTCTAGGTCTATTTTCCAAAGAGATCCATAAAGGGGGAAAGGACTATTTGTACAAAATATTTATAGCAGCTTTTTGTGGTGGCAAAGAATTGGAAATTGAGGGGATGTCCATCAACTGAGGAATGACTGAACAAAATGTGGTATATGAATGTAATGGAATACTATTGTACTATAACAAATTATGTTTAACTAAATTAAATTACATATTTAGTGCCATACCAATCAATCTACCAAAAAATTACTTTATAGACCTAGAAAAAATAGTAACAAAATTCATTTGGAAGAACAAAAGATCCAGAATATCAAGGAAATTAATGAAAAGAAGTGCTAGGGAAGGTGGCCTAGCCAAACCAGACTTTAATCTGTATTATAAAGCAGCAGTTATCAAAACTACTTGATACTGGCTGAGGAATAGAGTAGGAGATCAATGCAATAGATTGGGTACATGAGACTCAGTAGTCAATGACTATAGTAATCTACTGTTTGATAAACCCAAATACCCCAGCTTTTTGGGATAAGAACTCACTATTTGACAAAAACTGCTGAGAAAACTGGAATATAGTATGGTAGAAACTGGGCATAGAACAATATCCAACACTGTATACCAAAATCAAGTCTAAATGGGTGCACAATCTAGGTATAAAGGCTGATACTGTAAGCAAGGTATAGTTAACCTGTAAGATTTATGGAGAAGGGAGGACTTTATGACCAAACAAGAATTAGAGAGCACTATAAAAGGCAAAATGGATAATTTTGAGCACATTAAATTGAAAAGTTTCTGTCCAAACAAAGACAATGAAACCAATATTAAGAGGAAAGTGGAAAATTGGGAAAGAATTTTTATAACCAGTCTCTGATAAAGGCCTCATTTCTAAAATATACAGAGAACTGAGCCAAATCTATAAGAATACAAGTCATTCCCCAATTCATAAATGATCAAAGGATATGAACAGGCAATTTTCAGAGGAAGAAACTAAAGATATCTATAAGCATATGAAAAAATGCTCTAAATCACTATTGATTAGAGAAATGCAAATCAAAACATCACTGAGGTACCATATCTCACCGGTCATGAGGTACCACATCTCACTGGTCAGACTGACTAAGATGACAAAACAGGAAAATGATAAATGCTGGGGAGGATGTGGAAAAACTGGAACACTAATGCATTGTTAGTGGAATTGTGAACTGATTCAACCATTCTGGAGAGCAATCTGGAACTATGCCCAAAGGGCTATAAATAAATGCATACCCTTTGACCCAGCAATACCACTTCTAGGGTTCTATCCCAAAGAGATCACAGAAGTGGGAAGAGGCCACACATGTACAAAAATATTCATAGCAGTTCTTTTTGTGGTGGCAAAGAACTGGAAATCAAGGGGATGCCCATCAATTGGGGAATGGCTAAACAAGTTGTGGTATATGAATGTAATAGAATACTACTGTGCTATAAGAAATGAGGAGCAGATGGACTTCATAATAACCTAGAGAGACTTATACAAACTGCTGTTGAGTGAGAAGAGCAGAACCAGGAGAAATTTGTACACAATTACAGACACAATATATGTGTGATGACCAACTTTGATAGACGGGGCTCTTTTTTTCTCAGCAATGCAAAGTTATAAGACAACTCCAAAAGACTCATAATGGAAAGAGATGTCCACAAACAGAGAAAGAACTACAGAGTTTGAATGCAGATTTTTTTTTCTGGTTTTGTTTTGTTTCCTCTTTCCCATTGTTCATTCCATAGGTTATAATCCTTCTTTATAACCTGACTAATGTTTAATGTGAAGGGATTTGTAGATCCTATATTTGATTGCATGCTGCCAAGGGGGGGGGGGGGGAGAAGAAAGGGAGGAAGAGAAAATTTGAAACTCAAGGAATTGTGGAACTGAATCAAGTTAACTAAAAGTAAACAAATAAATAAATTTTTTAAAAAATAAAGTATAGAAAAAAATATGAAATGATGAGCAGGCTGATTTCATAAAAGCCCAAGAGGACTTGTAGGAACTGATTCAAAGTGAAGTGAACAGAACCAGGAGAATATTGTACACCGTAATAGCAAGTCTGTACACTGTTCAACTGTGAATGACTTAGTTATTCTCAGTAATACAATGATCCAAGACAATAACAAAAGACTCACAATGAAAAATGCTATCCATCTCCAGAGAAAGAACTGATGGAGTCTGAATGGAGATTGAAGAATACTGTTTTTCACTTTCTGTATTTTTACATGTGTTTTCCCCCTTTGGGTATATGTTTTCTTTCAAAACATGATAATATGGCAATATGTTTGGCATGATTGAATATGTATAACACATATCAAATTGTTTACAGTCTCAAGAGTGGGGAAGGGAGAAAGGAGGGAAACGGAGGAGGGAGAAAATCTGAAATTCAAAAAACTTCTTAAATGAATATTAAAAATTGTCTTTACAAGTAACTGGGTAAAAATAAAATATTATTTTTTTAAAATTTTGTGAACAAATAAATGGGCCTCACTTCACAAAGCAATATTAAAGTCCATAAAAATAGGATACATCACTGGATTTCTGAAATGTAACCAAAAGTTTTTATCTCCAGATGAAAGCTAAAACAGTTAAGATCTAAGAGTAAAATCAAAAGGAACTACATGGGTGACATCTATAAGAATTCAATCAAGGGGGTGGAGTCAAGATGGCAGAGTAGAAGCAGGACCTCTGAGCGGCTCTGGCTTCCACCTTTCCCAATCCATGTAAAAAGGGGACTCTAAACAAACTTTGGAGCTGCAGAACCCACAAAATGACACAGAGAAGCTCACCTCCCACTGAGGAAAGCCCAGCAGGCCAACAGGAATTGGCCAGAAAAGAGCTCTGGTTGCCAAGCCCAGCCACTCGAAGCTGAGGTTTTAGCCCCAGGGTGGGCCTGACCAGCCGCCAGCTGGAGGGACTCCAGATCAGCAGCAGCTGTGGCCGTTTCCAGATTCATCAACACAAAGATGTAAAGGACAAAGTGAGAGGTCAGTGCAGTCTGGACTTTGGGACCCAGTAGGTGGGAGTGCATCAACTTTTGCCCCCAGGGTGAGAAGCCCCTGAGACACTGTGCCAACAACACGTTGCAGCTTCATCTCCTGGCCTGCAGAGTGTAGGGGGACCAAGTGACCAGTCTGAGGGGTAATCGCTCTTACTTTAACCTTCTTGGATCTGGATTGCAGTCTAGGGTGGAGGTCCTGGGGTGTGTGTTCAGCTTGCCAGAGTCCGTGGAGGCCTCAGAGAGGGCACCTATCTAATACCTCCGGCAGCTGAGAAAACCCCAGCATTTGGGACGAAAGCTCCCCTGTCTGGTGGCAGAGTCCTACTGTGGCAAAAAGCCCAGGGGTCAAGTGACTGAGGGGCGACATGACCAGACAAAGGAAGCAAAACAAACAGAAGATTCCAACATTAGGCTCCTATTTTGGGGACAAAAAGGAGCAAAGCATGGAACAGGAGCAAGACAGTGAAGTCAGAACTCCTGCACCAAAAGCTTCAAAGGAAAATACAAGCTGGTTACAGGCCATAGAGGACCTTAAGAAGCAGATAAGAGAAGTGGAGGAAAAATTGGGAAGAGAAATGAGAACAATGCAAGAAAATTACAAAATGAGAGTCAACAGCCTGACTGAGGAAAATCACACCTTAAAAAACAGACTGACTCAATTGGCAAAAGAGGCTCAAAAAAGCAATGAGGAAAGGAATGCCTTGAAAAGCCAAATTTGCCAGATGAAAAAAGAATCTCAAAAGCTCAATGAGGAGAATCGTTCCCTCGGATTTAGACTGGAGCAAAGGGAAGCTAATGACTTTAAGAGAAATCAAGATGATGTTAAACAGATCCAAACAAATGAAAGAATAGAAGGCAATGTGAAATATCTCATGGGAAAAACTATGGACCTGGAAAATAGATCAAAGGGCCTGCAATAGGATATCCCGGAGGGTAGAGGAGCTGGGATTAAAACCAAGAGTCACCTACCCAGCAAAACTGAGTATCATCTTTCAGGGGGAAATACGGTCGTTCAATGGAAGAGGACTTTCAAGCATTCTTAATGAAAAAAACCAAAGTTGAATAGAAAATTTGACATCCAGATACATATGTCTCTTTTGGAGAGTATATGGGCATATGAATACATGTGTGAATGTGCGTATATATGCTTACAGGTATACATAGATAGAGGGCACAGGACCAGTTGAATAGGAAGGGATGATACTTAAAAGGGGAAATTAAGAGGTGAGAGAGGAATATAATGAGAGGAGATGGAGAGAGACATAATGGGGTAAACTATCTCATAAAGAAGAGGCAAGGGTAAAGGGTTACAAAAGAGGGGAAGAATAGGAAGGCAAAAGGGAATGGGTCAATCTTATTCTCACTGAATTTGGCTCAGGGAGGGAATGAAATACACACTAAATAGGGTATCTCACCCTACAGGAGAGTAGGGGGAAGGGGATGAGAGGGGGGATGATGGAAGGGAGCGCAGGCTGGTGGGGAGGGAAGTTAGAAGCACCCACTTTTGAAAAGGGACTGGATCAAAGTAGAGAATAGAACAAGTGGGTGCTGGGATAGGAGGGAGGGAAATATAGTCAGTCTTTTATAATATATCTACTATGTTAATGTTTTGCATTAGCTACACATGTACAATCTATACTGAACTGCTTATCTTTATGACAAGGGAGGACAGGAATGAATCTGGATTTCAGAGTTTTAAAATCAAATGTTTAAAATTATATATACTATTATTAATACTATCTTACATGTAATTGGGAAAGAAGATATACAGGCACTGGGGCATAAAGATCCACCATACCCTACTAGAAAAGTCTAAGGGGGTATGGGAGAAGATATGGGAGAGAGCAGACTGGAGGAGGGGATATCCTGTGGGACTGCTATTCTGGGGTAGTGAGTAGGGGAAAAACAGGGAGAAAATTTGTAACTCAAAATCTGGCGTAAATTAATGATGTAAATCAAAAGTTAATAAAGCATTTGAAAAATGAAAAAAAAGTTCAATCAAGAAAATGTCATTGGGGTGGCCAGGTAGCACAGCGAGTAAGAGCACAGGCTCCAGTGTCGGGATTGACCTGGGGATCAAATCCAGGCTCAGACACTTAGCACTCACCCAGAAACACCTGGCCGTGTAACCTTGAGCAAGTTACATAACCCCAATTGCTTAGGGGCGGCCAGGTGGCTCAGAGAGTAAGAGCACCGGCTCCAGTGTGGGGATGACCTGGATCAAATCAGGGCTCAGACACTTAGTACCACACCCAGAAATAATAACTGGCCATGTAACCTTGAGCAAGTTACTTAACCCCAATTGCTTAAAAAAAAAAAAAAAAAAAAAAAGAAAATGTCATCTAAGAAGCACTGAACCAATAGGTAAGCCATGCAGATTTGTTTAGAATGCTTATGGAAATGACTCAGAATCAGATCAATGCCACTAGGTATCACAGAAACATTATCCTGAAAAAGTCCAGACATACTTAATGATAAAGGTTACATAGTGAAATTATGAAAACTATATAACATTTCACTGAAAGTTGCAAAAAATTTAAGTCTACTAGATACTTCTAAAGACACAGTCAGGTAACTACAATTATATGCCAGAAATTCATTAATCTCTATCAACTAACAGAAGACAAATTCCTATACCAGAAATACAAAACCCCAAGACACGTTTGAGAATTCAACAAATTAACTGCACTATATATTATTAGAGTATTGTTACAGACAGAACTGTTGCCTATAACTGCCAGGACATAACAATGATACATAAAAATTTAAGAATAATGCTCTCATAGATGTTGCCATAGCAGCTACTAATAATCTCCAAACTATGTGGAATAAAAAGTTTTCAAAATGCAGAGACCAGAAGAAGATTGAAACCATATGGAAATCAGATAAGGAGTTATGTCCTCATTATCTTTTCTACTGCTGCTACAAATGAGATATTTGTAAATGAGCTTTAACACAGTGCTTGGCACATAATAGTTACTTAATAAATGTTTTTTCCCTTCTTCCTAGTGGAGTTGCCCCACAGATACTTTCACTGAGTCTAGAGATAATATGTTTATAGACCAATACCCTTATTTAATCACAAAAAGCAGCAATTTAATTCACCTCTGCAAAAGTCTGCATATTATTAAACATAAAAGAATAATAGAAACTTGTCCTCAAATTGTTTCTATGTATTTATTCATGTAAGAAACATATTTCTTACTGCCACCTTTTTGTACAAAAATCAGAGGTATAACTAGCATGCAAGTGAAAACAGTATTGGAAAATTGTTGCTGTCAGAACTCAGCCCCTCCCTCTTACTCAGGCACACATTTAGCTGTTTCTTTTCTTTGCCAATGAGTATCCAATTCAAATGTTCCTTGGGTTCCTAGCAGATATGTATCTTATTTTCTTCAGCATAACCCCATTTCCAATACTGAACAGTTCTCTAAGAGAAAGACTTCTGCAGAAGCAAACACTTCTTAGTGCCTTCTCAGTGCTGGGGTTCCTTTTCCTAGCATCTCTGAGCTCCTACAGAAATAACCTGAAATAGGGAAATAATCTCTTTATTAAAACAGGGGAGCATAGCCTGGAACAATGACAAAAGTCTCAGAATCATTTTACTAAAATGATCACAGAAATGCAGATCAAAGAAACTTTTTCTTTATTTTTAAGGTTTTTTTTGTCTGTTTTCTTTCACAGCGTGATTTACATGGAAATATGTTTTTCATGACTACACATGTATAACCTATGTCAAATTGCTTCACTTCTTGATGAAGCAGGGGAGGTAAGGATGGAGGGAGTCAAATTTGGAAGTCAAAATTTGAAAAAAGAATTTCAAAATTGTTTTTACGTGTAATTTAGGGGAAATAAAATGTCATTTTTAAAAAACAAATAAAATAAGCACAGGAACCAGTCTGTGGCTCACTATTACATGTGTAGCAGAGTCCCATTTCTTACTAGGGTGATTTTGTTTTTGTTTTATGGTTGTTATTGTTTTAGAGAGTTGAGCTGTGACATGCCAGATATCACATTCCAGTCTTGTTCTGCAAAAATAGAGCTTTTTTTAAAATCCCAGACCCTGCAGCAGCATTTTTATCTCTATCTGCCTCTGAAGGAAGGTAGTGGACTTCAAATAGAAAAATATGTTACATTAATATATTGCTTAAAAAATCTCT
The DNA here is from genome assembly GCF_028583685.1 of Petaurus breviceps papuanus. NCBI lineage: Eukaryota > Metazoa > Chordata > Mammalia > Diprotodontia > Petauridae > Petaurus > Petaurus breviceps. The sequence continues at coordinate 85,510,239 of NW_027186304.1, forward strand.
AAAAATCAGACTCATAGATTTACAGATAGAAGGGACCATACAGGTCCCCCAGTCCAACCGCCTCATTTTAAAGGTAACAAAACTGAGGCCCAGACAGTGAAGTCACTCGTGCAAACTTACATAGTACTTAGTGAGCAAGAAGCAGACTTGATATTTTAAATCATGCCCCCTGATTCCAAATCCAGAGTTATTTCCTCTATATTACACTATCTCCCATGGAGCATTTACTATGGGATGCATAAATGGAAATAAATATGGTAAGTTATAAGGTAAAGGTAAAATTCTATGAGATGAAATCAATCAAAAAATATTAAATACTTCATAGAAAGGCAGCATAATGTAATGGACAGCATGCTGGACTTGGGAGGTCACAAAGACCTGAGTGCAACTCCTACCTTATATATTTACTAACTATGACCCAGGGAAAATCATTATAACATATATTTTCAAATGAGGATAATAATTAGCATGTACATTGCTGGATTATCATAAAGAAAAATTGAGATAATGTATGTAAAAGACCATGTCAGATCTTTAAGTTATATAAATGTGAGTTACTATTGCTACTGCTGCTGCAATCTTACCATATGCCTAGCAAAATCCAAGTCATAATGAGGAATTCAAAAGAAGCGTAAGAAATGGCTCTCCAAGAGCAGTAGAGACAAGATAATATGAACACAACTAAGGCCTAAACAGTGTAGTAGTGGCTTTGAGAATAGCAGGTGTTAAGAGAAAAGAGAGGTCATACAAGCTGAATTCATCAGAAAGCATCATGTTGGAGCTGAACCTTGAAGGACAGGTATAATTTGCATGGTCAGGAAGGAAAGAAAAAACCTGGTTGAGGGAAGCTTTATAAAGATCTTTTTTTTAACTATACAAAATGCTTCCAAATGAGAAGTAGGAAAAAGAACAAAGTCTTAAATGAAAAACCCACATATTGTCCATAAAAATTACCTTATGAAACATATGCCATTAATGAAAAGAAATTATAATGACAAAAGGGATATCATGTACAGCCTATTAATGTTCAAAATGCCTGTACAATTTTTAATTACACTTTAGAAGAAAAGTTTAAGACCTACATATTTCAAGTTTCTGTTATTTCCTTTTGTATTTTATATGTATCGTACTTAAATACAAAAGTATCACTCACAATAATTTCAAATTCTCAAAAAGTGAAAAATTTGCATTTTATTTATGGAAAGATTTGTCCAAGAAGAATTCAAAAGGATAAGACTTCCAAATGTGAAAGGGAAAAAAAATACCAAAATGGGCCATTGCTAAGGAAAGAAGAAAAGTGTGCCCTTCAACTCTTGGACTTCTGTCAAGTTTTCTAAATTCTGGGCCCTGATCAGACTTTGCCTCAAAATCTACTCTTGTCTAAGAGACCTAAAAGAATGTTCAGCAAATGTTGCCCTACTTTGTGGCCCCCAAAAATACAGAAGAATGAGGAGTCCAAAGGTGCCATGAATCATTTCACCTTGCATTCAAATTGTCTCAACATCAAACCTTTTTCCACAGCTAAACAAAACTTTCTTCCAGGATCTCATCATTTTTAGCATTTATTTGGCTTCCCTTTTTAATTTTGGAATTGATTAATTTTGGCACAAATAGTAACATCTTTTTATTAAACTCGAATGATACTGGCCACTTAATATCACTTTCTCAACCTAAGTTCCAGCTGCTGATCCTAATCATTTACAGATTTTCTGAACATATGCTTTTTGTACTCACCTCTTATTTTGGTACCATTACATTGTTCTCAAAAACATAAGACTAGCAAAAACATGTAAAAAAAAAAAAAACAAACCTCATTTGTATAATGATCCTAATAATATGTTCTTGGCCCTCAGCTCCCCAAGACACTCATTAAAATATGAGGGAAGATTCTCACTGCTTCCAAAATTAAGCTATTATAGACTTCCTCTTAATAGTACCTAATCAATATACCACATAAACTGTTTTTAATGATAATAAGCCTTTTTATTATCATTATGTAACTACAAATGTTTATAGTCTTAGCAAATTCTAAAGAAAAGGGGCCAATTATATGCTATGGAAAAAGCACTGTGGAAATACAGAGGATGGAAAGATTACTTATAGCCCAAGACATCTTTACGAAGGAGCAGGAATTTGAGCTGAACCTTGAAAGAGGGTCACAAGTAGAAATTTGACATTCTAGACAGAAGAAATAGTATGTCCAATTATATTCCCCATCTAGTGGTCTAATAACTTTCTTCTTTTTTTTTGTAGGGAGAAAGACAGAGCAATTGGGATTAAATGACTTGCTAAAGGTCACACAGCTAGTAAGTGTGTCAAGTGTCTGAGGCTGCATTCGAACTCAGGTCCTCCTGACTCCAGGACCAGTGCTCTATTCATTGAGCCACCTAGCTGCCCCTCTAATAACTTTCAAAAAAGGAAATAGTCAATATATTCATTAAGTGCCTACTATGTCAGGCACTGTGCTAAGCAATGTGCATACAAATATGAAAATGCAAGACAGTCCCTGCCTTCAAGATGTATTGAGGGAAGACAACACACAAAAGAAAGCTGAAAAGAAAAGGGTGAGGGGAGGGAGGGGAGCTAGGAGGTTACCTCTACAAGGAGCATGGCGGAAAACCCAAAGAAATTTGAAGTGAGTGCAACCAGGGATGTCAAAGAAGCCTCAAATGAGTGCAACCAGGTAGGAAGTCAGATGTTTAAAAGCAGGCAGGCAAACAGATAGAGGTTAAGAGCTGCTATGTGCCAGGCACTGTGCTAAGCACTGGGGATACAGATACAAGTCAGCAAGACAATCCTTACCCATAAGGAGAGATTACATTCTAATGGGCAAAGACAACTCTAAAAGGGAACTGAAGGAAGCAATTCCACAAGTCTCCATGTTTATCATGTATAATACAGTATTAATACAGTACAGAAAGAAACATTTCATTACCTTCATAAACCACAAATTTTAGCTGTTCCCCAGTCAATGGGAATCCATTTTGTTTCCAAAGTGCTGCTATAAATATTGGGAAAGAAGGGGGGTGATGTGTGTGTGCCCCTTTCTTTTTATCAATGACCTACTTGGGGTATATGCTTAAGGGTGGAAACTCTGGCTCAGTGTATGGACATTTTAGCCACTTTATTTCATAATTTCACTGCTTTCCAAAATTATTGTACTAATTCACAGCTTCACTAAACAGTGCATTAGTATTTTTCTTCCTACAGTCCCTCCAACATTCAAAAACTTCAGAGGATCACTTTTTAAGATACTTCAAAGAAGAAAAGATAATTGAATGGAAAAATCATGGCTGATATTATTACCAAAAAATGTGATCAAAAGGACATCACTGCCTACTGAGCCATATCTATTTTCTCAATGAAATTGGTCTTTGATAAACCCAAAGACCCCAACTTTTTGGATAAGAACTCGCTACTTGACAAAAACTTCTGGGAAAACTGGAAAACAGTAGGACACACACTAAGTATAGATCAACATCTCATACCGTGTACCAAGATAAGGTCAAAATGGGTGCATGATTTAGACGTAAGCAAATGAGAAGAGAAAGGAATAAGTCTTCCTGTCAGATCTGTGGGGAGGGGAAGTATTCACGATCAAACAAGAGATAGAGAGTATTATAAAATGCAAAATAGATAACTTTGATTATATTAAATTTAAAAGCTTTTATACAAACAAAACAGGGCAACCAAGATTAGAAGGAAAGCAGAAATTTGGGAAACATCTTTACAGCAAGTGTCTCTGATAAAGACCTTATTTCTAAAATATATAGAGAACTGAATCAAATGTATAGGAATACAAGTCATTCTCCAATTGATAAATGGTCAAACTGCCTGCTCTCCAATTGATAACTGAATAGTTTTCAGATAAAGAAATCAAAGCTATCAATAGGCATATGAAGAAATGCCCTAAATCAAATTTTTTTATTAGAAATGCAAATTAAAACCACTCTGAGATACCACCTCACACCTATCAGATTGGCTAATATGACAAAAAAGGAAAATTATAAATGTTGGAGAGGATGTGGGTAAATTGGGACACTGATGCACTGTTGGTAGAGTTGTGAACCAATCCAATCATTCTGGAAAGCAATTTGGAACTATGCCCAAGGGCTATAAAACTTTATATATCCTTTGATCCAGCAATACCACTGAATTGTCTGTATCCCAAAGAGATCATAAAAAAGAGGAAAGGACCTAGCTATACAAAAATATATTTATAGCAGCCCTTTTCATGGTAGTAAAATAATAGAAATTGAGGGGATGACCATCCATTGGGGAATAGCTAAACAAGTCATGGTATATGAATGTAATGTCATATTATTGTGCAATAAGAAATGATGAACAGGCAGATTTCAGAAAATCCTGGAAAGACTTGTATAAACTGATGCAAATTAAAATAGGCAGAATCAAGAAAACATTGTACATAGTATCAGCAACATTGTGTGACGATCAACTATGAATGACTCAGCTATTCTCAGAAGTTCAATGATCCAAGACAAGTACAAAAGACTCATGAAGGAAAATGCTGTCCATATCCAGATAAAGAACTGGTGGACTCTGAATGCAGATTGAAGCACTTTTTTCACTTATTTTATTCTTTCTCATGGGTTTTTTAAATCTGTTAGTTCTTTCACAACTGAGACTAATATGGAAATACTTTTACATGACAGCACATATACAAACTATATCACACTGCCTGACATTTCAGAAAAGGGAAGGAGATAGAGTGAGTGAGAAAATTTTAGAACTCAAAATCTTGTAAAAATGAATGCCAGGGGCAGCTAGGTGGCATAGTGAATAGAGCACCAGCCCTGGAGTCAGGAGGACCTGAGTTCAAATCCGGCCTCAGACATCTAACACTTACTAGCTGTGTGACCTTGGGCAAGTCAGTTAACACCAATTGCCCGGCCTTCGCCCCTCTAAAAAAGACTAAAAAAAATGAATTGCTAAAAATTTTCTTTACATGTAACTGGGGAAAAAATAAAATGCTATAAAAAATATCATAAAAGTTGGCTTGTCACATAGCAAGAGCCTAGGTAAAGATGATTAGCCCAAGTGTTGTACTAAAACCCAAGGAATGTTTTTTTATCATATTTTTATTGATGCCTTTTGCTTTTATGTTATATCCATTTTTAATATATTCCTCCCCCTCCACTGAGAGAGCATCCTTTATAATAAAAATCTTTAAAAGAAAAAAGAAATTCATCCAAAAACAGCCAATTTATAGAAAATGGCCTGACAATATATGCAATATTCTATACCCACAGTTGGGGAAAGAAGTTCATTTTCTCAACTCATCCCCAGAGCTAACCTTGGTCCTTATAATTACATAGCATTCAATTTCTTTTTTGTGTGTTCTTTCTATTTACACCATTGTAGCTATTGTATATAATGTCTTCCTAGTTCTACTTACTTAATTTTGTATCCGTTTAAATAACTTTTCCCAGTTTTAGTAACCTAACTCTTCATTAATTCATATACATTTTCCCATGATTCTCTGAATTCTTCATATTCATCATTTGTTTATGATGCAGCAATAGTCAATGTCATATGCCACAACTTGTTTTGTCATTACCCAATCACCGAGTACCTGTTTTTCCCCAATTTCTTGATACCAAAAAAAAATTGCTGCAATGAGTAGTTTGTATATTCATTGCATATATGGAATATTTCTTTTTGTCTTTGACCTCCTTGAGGTATATATACTTGATTTTGCCCTCTGAGTTAAAGGATATGCATGTTTCAGCCACCTTTTTTTGTCTTCTTGGAGGGGGGAAGGGAAGGGAAGGCAATTGGGGTTAAGTGACTTGCCCTAGGTCACACAGCTAGTAAGTGTTAAGTGTTTGAGAACAGATTTGAACTCAGTTCCTCCTGACTCCAGGGCCACTGCTCTATTTATACACCACCTAGCTGCCCCTCGGTTACTTTTTTTTTTTTTAGTATAATCTAAAATCGTTTTTCCAGAGTAGTTGGATCAATTAGGAACTTTGTTATCAGTATAGTAGAATACCTATCTTCCCACTGCTTCTCCAGTGGTAACTGTTTCTATCTTTTGTCATATTTGCCAGTTTGCTGGGTGTGGGGTAAAACTTCAAAGATGTTTTATTTTGCATTTTTATTACCAATTATTTGGAGCAATTTTTCATGTGGTTGTAAATGAGCGAAATTCTTTCTTTTAGAATTATTTATTGAAATCCTTTCACTTCCAAGAACTATCTATTGAAGAAGGCTCTTAGTAATACATATTTGTGTTAACTGACTATATTTCATGGATACCAGAACCTTGTCAGATATTTAATGCAAAGATTGTTTCTCAAATGACAATTTTCTTTCTAATTTTAGCTGTATTGATTTTGTTCATGTAAAAGCTTTATTATTTCATGTAACTGAAATCGTCTCTTCTATCTTTCATGGTATCCTCTATCCCTTGTTTGGTAAATTTTCCCATTAGTTGTGAAAGGTACCCGATTTACTTGTTTTATATTTTTAAGCTGCAGAATGTAAAATTAATTAAAAGAAGGCCAATGACACATTGAGTGGACCTTCTATACAAAATACATAAGAGGAGAAGTCTATAGGCTGCAGCACTATTATAATCTAGTCTAACATCTCTCAATCTTTTTCACATGAATACTTTATCAAATGTTTTGCAAAAACCAAACTGTATTACAATAATCTTTCAGATTCACTAATTTAAGTAAACTGATCAAAAATGAAAATAGAGTCTAACATAATCTCTTGTTAATTAAGCAATGCTATTTCCTCATATAAGTATATTCAATATTCAATGCAAAATTTACTGAGAGTCAGTGATATACAAGGCATTTTGGTAGAAGTTGAAGATACAAAGATGAAAAATGCCAATGTCCCTATCCTCAAAAAGCTTACAATCTAACATACACAATTAAGTATGAAGCAGAGTGTGAAAGGGACAGAGTGAGCTAAATAAAAATTTACAGAGGATAAGTTTACTTCATGTTAGAGGTAGCACAAAAATAGAGTTTTGAAGGAAAAGAAAGATTTCAAAAGATGAAAATGCCAGAGTATACATTTCAGGCCAAGGTAACAGCCTACACAAAATTCAGGAATACATGGAATCAAGAGCAGCAAAGTTCAGGAAATAGCAAATAGTCCAATTTAACTCAAACTTAAACTACAGATGGCCTTAAATATTGGAATATTCTATCCAAAAGCAATAGAGCCACTGCGTGCTTGTTAACAGAAAGTGCTACTAAGTAGACCCTTGCATTAAGATTTGACAGCTGCATGAAGAATGGATTGAAGAGGAAATACAAGGTAGGGAGGTGAGAATGCTATTATTTTGAGTAATAGTCTATGTAACAATCTCATAGTCCACGTGAGAACAGTTAGGAGAATATCATAATAGTCCAAACAAGAGATGGTAAAGACTTCTGCTAGACTGGTGGTAGTGTAACTAGAGAAGAGGAGATGTATGTGAGAAATAGAATAGAACTAATTGGATAGAAGACAGGAAAGTGAAAAGCAAGGATAATTCAAAGTTGATTCCAAGGTTTTAGATCTAGATAATGTATAGGACCTTTTAGAGTTCATATCCACTAGATCAGAGCTATATTTTCTCTGACTTTGCAGAAAACGCTTTCCTCAAGTCCTAATGTTTGAATATAGTCAATGTATATAGTCCTGTTATGAAAGCCCAGATGATACGGACATTTTCTACCAACTTTCCTTTCACTCCTATATTGCTAGCCAGGATGGAAATTCCCCTTGTTAGTTCCTCTGTCTTTTGAAGTAACATGGATGATAAATGGAGAAACTATTACCTGCTCTTCTTTTGGCAGAGAAAGGAATCTAGCAGATGTATAGAATCATTATTTTCTTTTTTCTTTTTAAAAATTATATTTTTAATGAGTAACACCCACTTTCTCACCTATTTGCTACTTCCCCACTTCAGAATAAAAGAAAAATAAAACCCTTTTTACAAATACAAATAATCAAACAAAATAAATTCCTGCATTGGCAATGCTACATATAGGCATGGACATCTTATTCTGTACTCTGAGTGCTTTACCTCTCTATCAGAAGGCGAGTGGAATGTTTCATTAGTCCTCTGGAATTATGGTGGGTAATTATGTTGATCAAAGTCCTTAATTCTTTAAAACGTATTTGTCTTCACCATAGTGTTGTCCTATATAAATTGTTTTCCTAGTTATATTCACTTTATTCTGCAATGCTCCATAGGTCTTCCCAGATTTCTCTGAAACCGCCTCTATCATCATTTCTTATACCACAAGTCATTCCCCGATTTATGGGCAGCTCCTCAGAATCCTATACTGCCACCTCAGAAAGAGCTATGAATAATTTTGAACATTCTTTATAATTTGTTTTGAGGACTAATTCTTTTCTTAATCCATCCTCCTTCTAATTCTACCTTCTCCCTTTTTCTTCCTATTTTTCTATTGAGTGAAATATATTTCCATACTCAACTCTGTGTGTATTCTCTCCTTTGATTGTCTCAGATGAAAGTAAAACTGAAGTGTTAGCAATTCCTTCTATCCCCTCCTTTTAGTCTATAAAGAAACCTGCTTGCACACCCTGATGATGTGAGATAGTTTTCCCTTTTTCCTTAACTTTCCTTTCACTTCTGCCCTGGTGTATTTCTCTTCCTCTCTCTTTCCATTCTACTTCTAAAATCATCAAGCCAAAACAGAACCACCATCCTAAGCTTTCTAATTAGACTCCTTATGAAACCACACATCAATAGAATTCAGAGGAAACACATGTAATCATCAACCCATGATAGAATGTAAGCAGTTTATCCCTATTTAATCTTTTATTGTTGTTCATCTGTATTTACTTTTTTATGTTTCTCTTAACTCTTGTGTTTGAATTTCAAAGTTTTTTTTTTTACAGTTCTGGTCTTTTCATCAAGAATGTTTGGAAATTCAGTTTCATTGACTGTCCATTTTTCCCCCATGGGATTATACTCAGTTTTGCTGGTTAAATTATTCTTGGGTATAAGCCTAAATCCTTTGCCTTCCTGGAATATTCTATTCCACTGTTCTTGATTATAACACCTTGGTACTTGGAATCTTTTTTTTTCAGGGTGGGGGGAGGTAAAAATCTTCTTGCAGTCATTTGTTTTTTGTTTTTTTCCCTTGTCCTGGAAGCTCTAGATTTAACTACAATGTTCTTTGATCATTTTTTTTTTCATGAGATTACCTATGGGTTCTTTATATATACTTTGCAGAGATCTGGGTAGTTTTCTTTTAAGATTTCTCAACATATGACATCTAGAATCTTTTCTGGGTCATGGCTTTCAGAGAGTCCAACAATTCTTAAATTTTTTTCTCCTCAATTTGTTTTCTAGGTCAGTTGTTTTTGCTAATAGATAAGTTACATTTTCTTCTATTTTTCCAGTTGTTTGACTTTATTTTAATATTTCTTGTTGTTTCATGAAGTCATTGGCTTCTCCATCTCTAATTTTCAGGGAATTTGTTACTTGGGCAAGGTTTTATCCCTCATGCCAAGCTGTTAATTCCCTTTCCAATTCTTTCTTCCACAGATCCGACTTTCTTTTCTAATTTTTTTTCCTCTAGCATTCTTATTTCATTGATTAAAAAATATTTTTTAACTTTTTAAAACTCTTCCTTCATTTCTTCTAGGAATTCTAGTTGAATTTGTACCAAAGCCACATTTTTCTTTGATATTTTGCCTGCAGATGTTTCAGAATAATTTTCTTCTTCTGAGTTTGTATGTTAAGCATCCTTGTCACCATAATAGTATTTTATGGTGAGTCTTTATTGTTTGTTTGCTCATTCTTCCAGTCTACTTCTTGACTTTAAACTTGATATTAGGGTTGGGCTCTGCATAGTTCTGGATGGAAGGTCTGGTGGGGTCTTGTGCTGACTTCTTGGGGTATTTAACGTTGGATTATTCCCAGATTTGGGGGAGATTTCAGGGTAGGCACCTGCAAGTTTTCAACGCTCCCAGAGTGGTCTGATCTAGGGCAAAACCTGGATTATTGCCTCCCTGGAATGGCTCTGGAAGTCCCTGAACTAGATTTAGAACTGGGCAATAGTATGATGCTACTAGGCTAAGTCCCTATCAGCCAGTTAGGAAGCTCTGCTGGTTCAGAATGACAGAACTTCAGGCTCCTCTTTGGTCTAGAAATCCTGCCCTGGTTATTCTTCTGCAGGCTTCAAACTAAGCTAGAAGCTAGAACTGAGAACATGCTCTATTCCTGGGCTGCGAGTCATACTGCTGCTACTTGCTTCTGAACCTGTTTCTCATCCTGTACACAGCCTAGGACCTGCCACCACGCCTCACCTCAGAATTCACTGAAATACTTGTACTCATGCATTGTACTGAAAATTGCTTTAGACTGTTAAGAGTTCAATAAGCAGGTCTTTCCTTTCTTCTATTTCATTTGCAGAATAGAAGATTTTAAATTACTCACTGCGCCACCTGGCCACCCCAAATTAAGCCTTGCTTAAAACAATAAGTAGTAACTATCTAAAACCAAGAACAAGGATTATCTGTCATGTGGATAAACTAGAATACTCTCCAATAAAATCAGGTGTGAAGTCAGGATGTCCATTATCACCACTATGATTCAATATTGTGCTAGAAATGCTAGCTATTGCAATAAGACACACACACATACAATTAATTAGAGGAATAAAAAAGTCCATGAGAAAACAAAGCTATCACTCTTTGCAGATAATATGATGATATATTTAGCAGCTCTTTTTGTGGTGGTAAAGAATTGGAAATCAAGGGGGTGCCCATCAATTGGGAAATGGTTAAACAAGTTGTGGTATATGCATGTAATGGATTACTATTGTGCTATAAGAAACGAGGAGCAGATGGACTTCATATCTACCTGGAGAGGCTTATACAAACTGATGCTGAGTGAGAAGAGTAGAGACAGGAAAAATTTGTACATAATTACAGACACAACCTATGTGTGACAACCAACATTGATAGACTGGACTCTTCTCAGCAATTCAGGGTTATAAGTCAACACCAAAAGTCTCATGATGGAGAGAGATGTCAACATCCAGAGAAAGAACTGAGTTTGAATCCAGATTGAAGCAAACTACCTGCTCTTTTTCTTTTTCCTGTTTGGTTTTATTTCCCCTTTCCCATTGTTCATTCCATCTGATACAATCCCTCTTTATAACCTGACTAATGTCCAATGTGAAAGTATTTGCAGATACCATACTTGATTGTATGCTGCCATGAGGAGGAGAGGGGAAGGAGGAGGGAGAGCAAATTTGAAACTCAAGGAATTGTGGAACTGAATTTTGTAAATTAAAAGTAAACAAATTAATAAAAACCAAAAAAAATATGATGATATATTTAAGAACCCTAGAAAATCAACTAAAAAACTAGTTGAAACAATTAACAACTTTGTCAAAGTTGCAGGACATAAATAAACCAACATAAACCATCAACATTTCTATATATCACCAACAAAACCCTACAGGAAGATATAGAGAAATTCTATTTTAAATATTCACAGACGTTGAAAAATACTTGGAATTCTGCCTGCCTAGACAAACCCAAGAACTAAATGAACACAATTAAAAAACATTTTTTACACAAATAAAGAAAATAAAGATCTAAATAAATGAAGAAATATTGATTGCTTATGAGTAAGCTGAGCCAATATCATAAAAAATGACAATTCTAACTAATTAATTTACTTATTTCATAGAGAAAAAATAACAACAAGATACATCTGGAAGCAGAGGTCAAGAATATCTAGGGAATCAATGAAAAAAAGTGAAGGAAGGTAGCAGGCAGTACCAATTTCAAAATATGTTACAAAGGAGTAATATCAAACAATCTCATACTGGTTAAGAAATAGAGTGGTACATCAGTGTAATAGATTGGGTAGATATTAATACAGTTGTAAATGATCATAGTAGTCTAGTGTTTGATAAATCCAAAGATCCAAGCTTTGGAGGCAAAAACTCAACATTTGATAAAAATTGCTGGGAAAACAGAGAGCAATTTGGCAGAAACTAAGCATAGGCCAACATCTCATAGCATATACTAAAGTAAGGTCAAAATGGATAAATTATTTAGATTTAAAGGGTGATATCTTAAATAAATTAGGAGAGCAAAAGAAAATTTACCTATCTAATCTGTGGATATGGGAAGATTTTTATGGCCAAACGAGACAGAGAAGATCACTAAAAATATAATTTTTATTACATGAAATTTAAAAGGTTTTACACAAACAAAACTAATGTAGTCAAAATTAGAAGAAAAGCAAGAAACTGGGGGGCAGAGAAAGGGGCTTGTAGCAAGTTTCCCAAATATAGGCTTCATTTCTCAATATACATAGAACTGAGTCAAATTTATAAAAATAAGTGTTGACAGATGATTGGCAAATTGATAACTGGTCAAAGGATATGAACAGGCAGTTTTCAGGAAAAGAAATCAAAGCTATCAACAGTCACATGAAAATAATGATCTAATCCCCTATTGATTAGAGAAATGCAAATTAAAATAACTCTGAGGTATCACGTTATACTTTTCAGATTGGCTAACATGACAGAAAAGGAATGGAATTATGATGGAATACTACTGTGCTATAAGAAACAATGAGCAAGATGGTTTCAGAAAAAATCTGGGAAGACTTATATGAACTGATGCAAATCAAAGTGAGCAGAAGCCACAATGAGTAAGAGTGCCAGCCCCAGCGTCAGGAGACCTGGGATTGGTTTCAGCCTCAGATACTTGGCACCCACACAAAATAACTGGCCGTGTAACCTTGAGCAAGTTACTTAACCCCAATTGCTTTTAAAAAAAAGTGAGCAAGAGAGAACTGTACACAGTAACAGGAATATTATAACAATGATCAACTATGAAAGACTTAGCTACTCTGATCAATGATCCAATGCCAAAGGATCCATGACAAAAAAAAAAGTTATCTGCTTCCAGAGAGAAAATTGATAAACTCTGAGTGAAGATTAAAGCATACTTTTTTTCACTTTCTTTATGTTTCTTGCTTTTACTATTTTGGGGGCATTTTTGTGACATGGTGTAACAGCAACTACACTGGCATACCCAGGATGGCTGCTAGCCCAGGTACTTAGATCTGCTTTACTAGGAAAGATAGCTGTTTAAGGGGTCAACAATCTTTTTAAATTACATTCACTAGTTCAGGGGGAAAGTCAGCACCCTAAACTTCAAAGAAAATACAAGCAGAGAAATAAAGACCATAGAGAGGGCTCTGACTGCCTGAAACAACTATATGCTTTCCATACACCCCTAGATTGAGAGAGCCTTTACATCTGAACAATCAGAGAGCTCTGAACGTATGGCCACTCAGAATCTCGACCAGGGAATCACAAGATCCTTCTCATAAGTGAGCCCCCAAAGTAAAATACTAACTCAGAGTATATATACACTTCTCAGAGCCAGAAGGCATCACAACCCTTGTGACTCAGTGCCTAATTAGAAATTAGCAAAAGATGTGAAAGCCTTCCAATAAGCAAGCCTCCTCTAAGCAAGCTTCCCTTAACAGGTTCCACATGAGGTCTATTAATGGGTGGGGAAGATCTTAACTCCCATTAAGATTACATATGGCTAATATGGAAATATGTTTTGCATGACTTCATATAAATAACTTATATCATATTGCTTGTCTTCTGAATGGAAGGCGAGGAGAAAGTGGAAGGGAGATAATTAATAACTCAAATTTTTTTTAATTCAATGCTAAAAATAAATATTTTATTGAGGAATAAAGAAAGAAAGAAAAAGAAAGGGAAGGGGTGATCACTGTGAGCTAGCATGGGATCATTAATCACAAGCCTCTCATACTAATTTTATTCTCTTTTTTGACAACTATCACGGAATCTCAAATTTAAGGTCTATCGTAACCCAGCCCAAGAGAATAGTTACTTCACTGGTAGATGAGGAAACACAACAGACAGAGTAAAGACATGGATTTGAGAATGGCTTTTAACAACACCTTTTATATCATCCCTGTGGACATGACAGAGAGATATACTATGGTTGATATTACAATTAGATAGATCCAGAATTGGCTGAGCTACCAGACCAAAAGAGTATTAAAGGATGAATGAAAAAATGTCAACCTAGAAAGTTTCTAGTACCTTAGACATGTGCCACTTAACAGTTTTATCAGGATTTAAAAGTATGCTTATTAAAACTGCAGAAGACACCTGGGACAGAGAGCTAATACATTTGTGACCAATTCTAGAACTAAAAATCCTGAAATGGTTCATTTATTGTTTTTAAAACTGGATAAGCCACATCTCAGTTGGGGAATGGGAGAACCAGAGGGAAGAGAACTGTAAGAAAATTTAAAGAACATATATCCCCTCATCCAAATATAATGAATTTTTAAAACTTTCAGTTAGCATCAAATGTAAAAAGTGTTGCCTAAAACAGGAAAAATTTGGAGATAACATTGATAAATATTTCAAAATAAAAAACTTACCACAGATAAAATGCTTTCTTCCACTGACCTTGACCACACCAAAGATCTACATTTCAGGATATTTAAACAGACAAAAAAAAAAACAACAGACTAATGTTGTTTCTATCATACTCTTTCTCCCATCTACTAAGCATCCAATACTCAAAAGGGCCCATTACCACTACAAATAAAATTTTAGTAAAATAATTACCAAGGGCAAGGGAATTCACCAGAAAATAGACAAAAATCATCTTAATAAAATAGCAAATATGCAAGGTGAGTTTATTCTATTTCATTGCCAATGCATACTATATATTATATTAAAAATCTTCCTAGCTTAATAGAAATTCAAAGTATTACTGTTTAAAATAGCTATTATTTCTGTTTTATTCATATTGATATCAGGGTTAATTATGACTTATCTAAAGGAATAGCAGTGATTTAGAATTATTACTATTTTGAGTATATTTTTAGCATTATTCACAATGACTAAATGCTAATAAAGTGAAAGAATTTGAACACCTATTTGAAGTTTGTTGTAGAAGACTTCTAGCCAACGTGGTTTGTCTGAACAAAGGAAGAATGCTCAGCTCCCACCTACTCTAGTAAAAATGAAGCTCACACCAGACTGAGTAATGAACAAGAAATTCAATGAGGAACTATAGTAAATTACTTCTTCCACCCCAGAACTGCCAAAAAAAAAAAGTCAGGCAAAAGACCATAGGCAATAGGAAATGGAGCTTTTAGCCAGGCCAGCACCAGCACAAGGAAATGAAGGTGGGAACCTCTAAGTGTGGCAAAAGATGAGCCTGAGATACGTGTAACTCACAATGCTAAGGGTCCAGAAGCAAGAAAAACAAAAAATAAAAAACAGGGAGCTCCCCTGAAAAAGTCCGAGGATAATAAAAAAGTCCCAGGGCACTTTGGAAAATGCCATACATAGCAGTCCTCAGAATAGGACACCCCAAGTGCCCAGGACGAAAGGTCCCTACCACCCTACCCTGACATGCAATAGAAGACCCTAAAGACATGGGACTGTAAAGATCAAAGATTCAGGGAAGCTCATCACCATCCAAAATACATCAAGGGGTGAAGCCTGATCCTGACAAATACCCAATTCAAGAACTTATGCTAGAAAGAGTAGTAAACCAAAAAAGACACTGACCTATTTTTAAAAATTACTCCAGATTTAAAGATGTCCAAAAATACAGCCTAGAAGAAGAGAAAAAAATCTGTAATAACTACAAGCAGAGAGTCAAAGGAAAAGTAGATCTTCCACAAAGAATACATGAATAGCCATAAAAAATGAAGAAAGAGGTAAACAATGAAATAAAAGTTCTGAAGAAGTGAAAGGAGAATAAGTAGCACAGAACAGAAAGTAGTCAACTTTACCCAATTAAAAGACTTCCTAAAAACTAGAATATACTAAACAGAAATTAATTGCTCCATAATGAAGTAAGAAACATTAGAACAAAACCAAAATATTGAAAGGAAAAATAAAGAAAATAGTTAACTTTAACTAATATATTTATTGCTATCAATAACAACTGACCTGAAAAAACAGATCAACCAGACTCCCAAAAAAAAGTATTTAAAATTTGAAAAAGAAAAAAGGAAAAAAGAAAAAGGAAGAGTGAACAGATATAGTAGAGCCAGGACAAAGTAAAGATAAAGAATCTACCAACCATTTTCTGAAAGAAACCTCAAAAAGTTTCAGGAGTGTCATAGTCAAAATCCAGAGCTCCAACATCAAAGTAGAAATGCCACACATATCCAGAAAGAAGCAGTTCAAGCACCAAAGAACCACAGTCAGGGCACGCAAGACCTGGCACCTTCTACAATAAATCAGAGGAGATCTTGGAATACAATATTCCAAAAGGCAAAATATATAAGCTTACAGGATTAATTTTATGTTTCTAGGTTTCTTTGGACCTAGGAAGAACTGTAATGTCTTCAAAGGATATTAGGGAAGGGATGTAAAATATGAAAAACAAAAGTTCTTGGGATAGATCGATTCTATTTTGAGGGTTTGAAGACAGAAGAATAAGGAGGTAAAAGAAATAGACTAGTATAGAAAAGAGAGAAAAAAGGATTAGCAATTGCTATTTCTCATAACTGGGGTGAATTAGAAGAAAATTATACAAACATGGAGTAAGGAATCTTCATCTGATGCCCATTTATATAAAATAAACAAAGGTGTGTATGTGTGTGTGTGTGTGTGTGACAGAGAAAGAGAGAGGGAGAGAGAGAGAAAGAGAAACAGAGAGAGAGAGAGAGAGAGAGAGAGAGAGAGAGAGAGAGAGAGAGAGTTTATATTGAATACATCAAACTCAACAGAGAAACAAGCAGGGATGGGGGTGGGAAGAGGAAAATAAGAGAGAGAAAGTAATACCAGGAAGAGACAAATTTCCTGATCCTGAAGGGGTGTCTTAAAGTGGAGGAAGGAAAAAGAAAGCTAGAATCTGAAGGGTGTCTATCAATTAGGGAATGGCTGAACAAATTGTGATTCATTAATTTAATGAATACTACTACAATGAAGAAATTATATAAGAGATAATTAAAGAATATCCTGGTGGAGTGGCTAGGTGGCACAGTGAATAGAGCACCAGCCCTGGAGTCAGGAGGACCTGAGTTCAAATTTGGCCTTAGACACTTAACAGAAAAAAAAAAACTAGCCATGTGACCTTG
Source organism: Petaurus breviceps papuanus (assembly GCF_028583685.1). Lineage (NCBI taxonomy): Eukaryota > Metazoa > Chordata > Mammalia > Diprotodontia > Petauridae > Petaurus > Petaurus breviceps. The sequence continues at coordinate 85,527,370 of NW_027186304.1, forward strand.
GGTACGTCACTTAACTCCAAATGCCTACCTTCCCCCCTCCAAAAAGGAAAAAAACAAACCAAAAAAAAAAGAAAATCCTGGGAGTGAAGTGAGAAGAACCAGTCTTCTCTAGAACCTGAAGAATGGGTCAAAGTTGTAGCTGTGATATTCAGTACTGATTTAAGAAAGACTTTCTACCAATCAAAGTTATCACAATTATCATGACTTTGTTCATCTAGTCTTGCTCACACTCCCAAAGGCAGTTGTTCTCCTAGAATAAATTTCTGCATACAAAGAAAATTAACAAAGAAAAAAATCTTTTCAAAATCAGAAACTCTCTGAGTTGAAGAAGACTTCAAAAACTAACAAGTCTGAGGCGAACTTGAACAAAAATTTCCTCTATAACATACTACCACCAAGTGGTCATACAGAATCTCAGTATTTTGGTTAAATTTTTATTTCAAAAATCCCTCAAAATTCTGATGGATAAATTTTCATCATATTTGGTGATATTTCTTAGCCTCATTTACAAATATGAATAATACAAGTCATACCCCATTATAGCAAACTTCAAAGGAGTATCCAAATTGTTTTGTATCATTAGAAATTCATTGAAGTAAATAATTCTTAAAACAGTAATAATTCTAAATAAGTGTTACTTCTTTAGATTAACAATGATCAACTGTGCCTTTAGTGTATATATAATATAGAAGGAGCAGTTTTTCTAAGAAGCAAATCTTGGCAATCACTGTCTGCTTTGTGTAGACCAGCTTAAGTAGAGTCTCATCACCAGCAGACAGGCCACTAGGTAACCCATTCTAGGCCATAGCAGCTCATGAAAGAGGAAAACTAAAAAATGGCCCTCAGTACTGTACCACCCCCTTCTGCCTCTGCAGTAAAACAGGTCAGATTTTTCTGTCTCAGATAATCTTTTGTCCTGCCAAAATTAAATGCTTCTACTACTGTTGTCTTTTCTCCATTAAAAAAAAAAAATGGTCTACAGTCTTGCTTTCCTTGTTAATGGATATAGGAAGAAATTTCTGCATGAAGTAGAGGGATTCCTTTGGCTCCTTCATGCTCATAGATGTAATCATAATTAAATACTTGATATTTTGTCATTGAAGCAAATTATTCTTCTACAGGCAAGGACTAAATACAAGCATTTGTTGCACTAAATTAAGTTGACAGTGATTCCTCCCTCATTTTGTCTCGAACCCTGTCTTCCTCTTATCATATTCTAGTTTGTATTATAAATGTGTATATGTACATATATACATATGTGTGTATTTGTATATGTGAACATACATGTATATATACAGTTCAAATGTATGTATGCATATAAATATCCTATCATTCCTTTCCCATCCTCTTTTGAAATCAGTACTATAATATTTTTCCACATTTGTTCCCCAGCACCTAACACAATGCCTTACACATAGAAGTAACTTTAAAATATTTTATTAATTTAGCTGAACTGATGACAAATTTTGCAAAGCATCAATAGAAATTAGACTCTCATTCAATCAGAAGGAAATCTGTTCCCCCTAGGGTCTATGAAATAATGCTCTCTTTAGTGCCTACAACCTACCCACCTGGCCCCTTGCTAATAAAGGATTGAAGAATGTAGAATAGAAACTCTGAAAAATGCAGAATGGCTGCTAAAAGTAAAAGCCTAAAATATAAGTCAAAAAGCTAGATTAAGTTTGGGGGTTTTTTTGGAGAAGTAGTATGACTAAGAGGGCAAACTCTGGCACAAAACTGGCAAAAATAATGCAATGTTACTTCCTATGCTTTATTAAATAAGCTCCATTCACTTAGTTTCTCCTCCAACAAGAAAATAAAAGTTTTTTCTTTACCCACTCTCACTATATAAAAAAAAAGCTTTTCAGTAGTCTAGCCTCTATTTGAATGAAAATAATCTTATAAAATCATTTTCATCATGTGACTATAGTCTAATCTGTTAAAATATTTCCAATTTATAATACTGTGATTTCTAATTAATTATACACACAATCTACTTACTATAAATTTCACATATACATATGTATGTGGAAATTATAGTATATGGATTATAGTAAATCATATATATACAATTATAACGGAAATTTTTTCACAGAAAATCATTTTTCTTAACATTTACTATAAAACTTTAAGTTGACCTAAATAATACTTTTATTAGGATCATTATTTTTAAAATTTTGGTATGTCACTTTAATTAGTTTATGGGATAAACTGATGATGTCTTTTAATGTTTCAAAATTAAAAATTTTATCTATACTGCCACTATAGGTACTTAGAGCTAAAAAGCACCTTAGCAGTTACCTAGTTCAACCTCTTCATTTTACAGATGAGAAAACTGAAAGACAGTTTTGTCACTTAGCCAAATTGACAAAGATTAACAGAATGGGAAAACAGCTAGTATTCAAACCCAAGTCCTCTAACTTCAAAGTTTTCTACTCCATTGTACACGTTTATACTGCTGAGGAACATATTTTTATATTGTAAATTGGAGTACTACTAGTTAAATGTTAGAAGAGAGCAAAATTTTAAATATTGGCCTGATAGTTAATGATTACTGAAATATTTTTTATTTAGGACAACTATACCTAAAAACATTTCATCAAACTATCATATTCCCTAATGCATACTCTAAGATAATGTTAAGCTCTATGTATCTGATTTTGGTATTTGCATAGCTGAAAAGCTAACCTTAGCAATCCCCATTAAATGCAATTTTTTTAGTAGCCAAGTCCTAAGTACCCAAGGCCTGACTTTCCCCTATCATTGAGTAAAATGCCACCCAATAAGGGTTAAATTAAATTTCATTTAGGACCCCTCCTAAACCTTAGGGTCATTTTCAGTTTGTCACTTTCTAATAGTAAACACTGCACTGAAGGCATGGCATTATAGTTGTCCAGCACAGGGGGAAAATATCTGGTAGCATCATATATTATTAAAATTAAAATAATAGGCATGGTGGCAACTACTACAGAATTCTAGGTTTCTGGTAAGAACTCCTTATCAGTCCTTTCCTCCCTGGCTTCTCAGTATACTCTCCATTCCTGTCAGTCAGCATTTAAATTATTTTCCTGATTTTAGTGAGCTGCAATTTGGAGGCAGCAGAACTTTATCTATGTTATATGGTAACTATAACAATAGTACATCTAGATCTTAAAAGACTGTTGAGTGTCAGGACCAGACAACAGATTTTTCAATGGTTTCCCACCCCACCCCCAAGTATTTTATTTTTTTCTCAGAATTTTTACTTTGTTTCCAGAATTTACCCATACTTTCTATTCCTACCAGCATTGTCATAAGACCCTAGTCATCTATCATCTGAATTTCTTCTTCCTCTAGATTTTCTTCTTTTTCTTTTTGCTTTTTGGAGGGCAATTGGGGTTAAGTGACTTGCTCAAGGTCACACAGCTAGTTTTGTGTTAAGTGTCTGAGGCCGGACTTGAACCCAGGTCCTCCTGAGTGCAGGGCCAGTGCTCTATTCACTGCGCCACCTAGCCACCCCTTCTCTAGATTTTCTTACAATCAATTCTTAACACCACTGCCAAACTTGTCCCTTTCACCACTATGACAATGCTACCTCCCACTTCAATTCTAACCCAGTCCTACAGATAAGATCTACTATTTGCTTTCAAGATATTCTCTGAGGTGTACCCTAGGCTAATCCCTTTCTTTTATCTCCTACTCCATGGTTCACCTTTTCCAGAGAAATTCACTCAATATCCTTTAAGAGAGAGAGAACTGAAAGAAGGGAAAGAATGGAGATGTTTCCTTGGGGTATCTCGTGTGATGAAAACAAAAAATAAAAACAAAAAGCAGAGCTGTTTAGTTCTGATCTTGCTTCTGTTTTCTCTGTCAGGGAGAATGATTAAAAATTAAAGAACTAAAATGACTAAAAGAGAGTTGATACCCAATATAAGTAAGGAGATGGTAAGAGTGCACTTGATGAAGAGTTGTGCACAATGAATTCAAGTCACTTGGCCCAGATGAACCATATCCTCCGGCACTGATGTGACTCTTGAAGTCTTTTTAGTTTAAAAGGGCATGGAAAATGAGGGAGATACCACAAGATTGGAGAAAGCTAGAAGAATTAGTCCCATTAAAATCAGCACTGATTCTATGAAAATAATGTTTCTAGTCCAAAGAACTATTTCTTCTTGTTATCTGTATAAAGAGGTGACCCTTGTAGCACCAACATTTTCCAAGGAATGGAGAAAGGGCAGTAGTGATTACAAAAAGCAAGCATGGCTTCATCAGGAATAAGCCATGCCAGAATAACATCCTTTTCTTCCTCGCTAAGAAATACTAAACTCAGAGATGAGGAGAATTCTGTAAATGCTTTACCTAAATTTTAGCAAAGCAAAGCTACTGACAGTGCTATGTAAAGAGGTGGGAGATGTGATTTATTGGGGAAGACTGAGCTATATTAGAATCAGAAATTGTATTCAACTGAATCAAGATTAAATAAACAGAAATAAATGTATTTGCAAATAGTATTGTACCATACTTGTGGAAAAGATGGAGACATGGGGGGGGGGAGTTTAAATAACAATAATAATATAATTAGATGGATTCAGAATTGGTTGGTTGGTCAGATTCAAATAATATCTGTTAACTATTCAATATTAACAGTGCAAGAGGTCTCTAATAGAGTGTTGCAGGGATCTATGATTGGCCCTCTGCTGTTTAATATTTTTATCAGTGCTTTAGATAACAGGACAGATGTAATACTCATAAAATTTGCAGATGACCCAAAACCAAGAGTGCTACCTCACAGAGATAGGATCAAGAAAGGTCCTGACAGGCTAGAACACTGGAATGAATTTAATAAGATGAAATTCAGTAGGGATAGTCTTACAACAGAGTATTAAAAAATCAGTTTCACAAGTACAACATTGGGGAGCCACAGTTTGACAGCAGTTCTAAAAAAGACCTGGGGATTTTAGTGGACTAAAAAAATCAACATAAGACAGCGGTGTGATATGGCAGCCAAAAACCAAATTTGATCTCAGGCTGTATTAGAAGAGTCATTGCTTCCAGGAATAGGGATGTGATAGTACCATAATACTCTTCCCTTATCAGACCTCATCTAGAGTATTATGTTCAGTTCTAAGCACCACAGTTCAAGGAGGACATTGATAAGCTAATCAGAGAGTGTCCAGAAAAAAATAACCAGGATGGTAAAGGGTCTGGATTCCATGTTATATGAGTATCAGGAGAAGAAACTGGGCATGTTTAGCCATAAGGAAAGAAGATTCATGAAGGGCTTGATGTCTTCAAGTATCTTGAAGGGATGTCACGCAGAGGAGATGTTAGACTTGCTCTGTTTTGCCTAAAGGAAAGAAAACCAGGAGCAGGGGGTAATGAAAATTTAGGCTTGTCATCAGGCAAAATTTCCTAACAATTAGAGTTGTCCAAAAGTAGAATGGGATACTTTGAGAGGTGACAGCTTCCTGTTACTTTGGGGTCTGCCAGCAGAAACTGGACGAGTACATAGCAAGTATGCTATAATAAGGTTTTCTTTCATGTATGGATTAAATCAGATGGCCTAGAGGTCCCTTGCAACTCAAAAATTCTTCCATTCTCTACGTCTGTGAATATCCGATCAGTTGCCAAGTCTTATTAATTCAACCTACAACATATCCTTTCATCTGTTCTGCTCTCTCCCATAAGATGAACACCATGCTGGTTCTGGCTCATCATCTCTCACCTGGTCTATAGCAATAGACTCTTAATTTTCCTACATACAGTTCTCTGACTGACAGTACTAAAGCACAAGAATGATCATGACACTGTCCTGATCAAGAAGTTTCAATGGCTACCTATTGTCTTTAGGATAAAATATAAACTCCTCTTTTTTGGTACTGAAAAGGTTAGAAAAGGACATAGAGGTAGGGAGACCATTTAAATAGCTTTTGGAGACCAGTTAAGAGACAGTAGGGAGATCATTTCAGAGGCCCAAGTGAAAGATAATGAGAACCTATTAGGTGAGAGGAAACGACAAACACCAAAGATAGAGTTTGGTGAAGAGGATTGTGGTGCCATCAGCAGAGACAGAGAAATTAGAAGAGGCAAGTTTAGAAGCTGTGGTGGGAGGTATTAAAAAAAAAAGATTGTACATTTTGATACCGAAGATCATTGATTTAGAGCTAAGAGGGACCTCACAATAGTCCAACTACCTCATTTTACAAACGAGGAACCTCAAGATTAGGGAGGTGAAGTATTCAAATCCCATATGCCTTCTACTGAACTGAATGACCATCAGATGACTATAAAGATAGGGCTACAGCTTTTGGAATCATTTATATGAGATATGAAGCCATGTGAGTGACTAGAGATCTGAGGGAAATAATATAAACAGCAAAAAAATCTGTGAAACTAATCTTGTGGGAAAAATATATCCTTAGCACTTAGTACAGTACCTAGCACATAGTAAGCAATTAATAAATGCTACTACATTTAAGTACATAGGGACCAAGAAACTGGTGGTTTTCCTCTCCCTGATTGACTCTTTTGGGAAGACAAACTAGAGCATCTTTTGTTTCAATTCTAACCTAGCCTTTAATTATTGAAAGGGTGTTGCCTCAAACAAACTGAGACTTGGGAAAGACCTTAGCTTAAACAGGCCAAGGTCTCCCATTCATCCTGGACCACTGCCAGCTGTTATGACATATCTTGCCCCTGGACTCCAATGACTCTGGAAGAAAGAGTGAGGCTGATGACTTTGGATAATTCTGCCTCACTGAAATCCAATTCACTTGCAAGTCAAGATATAACCTTCCAGATATCATTGGTCTTCTTCCAGAATGAAAGACAAACAACAAACAACAACAATATAGGGGGCTGGCTGAATAGCTGGACCCAAAGAGTCATTATTAATGGTTTCATCTTAACGTGGAATGCCTCATGGTGATGGTGTAACTTTTTTTATCAACAACTCTGATAAAGACATACACAAAATTCTTTCAAATATACAGATGACAAAGCTGATATACATAGATAACACTGAATGATAGGGTTTGAAAAAATCTTAAAAGGCTGTATTATTCAGCTGAATCAAATTGAAATGAAATTGTATTCAACTGAATCAAGACTAAATATAATAGAAACAAATGTAAAGTCCTACATTTGAATTCAAAAAACCTGCTTTAAAAATACCAAATGGAAAGAGAAGAAAAAAAACACAAGTTGTTTACATCAAAAATTAAAAAGGAGGGGGCGGCGAGGTGGCACAGTGAGGAAGAGCGCTGGCCCCGGAGTCGGGAGGACCCAGGGTCGTTCCGGCCTCAGATACTTAACACCCACACAAAAAAAAACCTGGCCATGTAACCTTGAGCAAGTTACCTAACCCCAACTGCTTTAAAAAAAAATTTAAAAGGAGAATTTAATTGGAACAATTGAAAAGGAACTAAAGGAAATTGTTATCAAAAATTATTATGCCCAATTATATTCTAACAAAACTCATAACTTAGAGATAATAGATGAATCCTTATAAAAATACAAAATAACAAAAATAACAAAAGAAGAAATAGATTGTGTAAATAATTCAATATAAAAAAAGAATTTTAATAAGACATTAATAAACTCCCAAAGAAAATTTTTCAGGACCAGATGAATTTAAAAGTGAATTTCATAATATATTAAAAGTACAATTAATCCCAATATTACATAAGCAGTTGACAAAAATACAAAAAGAAAAGACCCTTCCAATATCTTGCTATGATATAAATATGATCTTGAACTAGGGAAAGAAAGCAAACTATAAATCGACATCTCTAATAAATATAAAAACAAATATTTTAAATAAAATATTAGTGAATAGGGTACAACAACCTATTAGAAAGATCATCTTTATTGCCACATTAGATTTATTCAAGAAATGCAAGGCTAATTCAATATAAGGGCGATTACAAACATAATGAATCATGTTAATTGCATATATAATAACAACCACATGATTTTATCAATAGACATTGAAAAAAAAAATTGACAAAATCCAAACCTGCTTCTATTAAAACCACCAGAAAGTATGGGAATAAATGAACCTTTCCTTAATACAATAAAATAATATCTATCTAAAACCAAGAGCTAACATCCCATGCAATAGAAAAAGTTAAAGGCCTTTCTAATAAGATTAGGAGTAAAATGAAGTTGCCCATTATCACCACTATTATTTAACATAAATTTTAATTAGACAAGAAAGAATAATTAAGAGACTAAGCATAGACAGAGGAAACAAGATTATCACTTTTTGCAGATCACATGATGATTACTTAGAAAATCCCAAGAGGCAATTCAAAAATTAACTGAAACAATTCAGCAAAATTGCAGAATATAAAATAAATCCATATAAATTATCAGTATTCCTATAATTTACCAACAAAGGCTAGAAGGAAGAGTTAGAAAGATAAATTTCACTCAAAAGAACTATACTAAATATGAAATATCTTGGAGTCTATCATTTGAAAGAACTATCATGTAGGAGGGGGATAGCTTTTTTTCTGCATGGACCCAAAGGGCAAAACTAACAGGAATGACTGGAAGTGGCAAAAAGGCAAATTGGCATTTGAAGTCAAGGGAAAAACAAAACTTCTGACAGAGCCATCCAAAAATGGAATGAGCTGCCCTGGAAAGTAATGGATTTTCCCTCACTTGAAGACTTAAAGCTAAGGTGTTAGACATGCCGTCAGAAGGATTCACGTTGAGGTACAGATTGAACTGCTGACCTCAGGAGTCACTTCTAACTCTCAGATTCTGTTTGATTCTGAGAAAGAAGGACTATGCTCAAAGTACTAGGTAAAAAAAAAAATCATGGAAGTCAAGGGAGGAAAGGTATCAACTGCTAAAATGTCAAGAAGGAGGACTGAAAAAAATCACTGGATTCGGCGATTAGGAAGTCACTGGTGGCCTTGAAAGGACGAGGACTAGTAATACTTGAGTCAGTAGTGAAAAGATTAGAGGCAGCAGGTATAACCTATATCTCTAGATATTTGTCAGTGAAAGGGAGGAAAAAAAACAGAAGGAACAAGGGAGAGGTTTCGGGGGGTTTTTTAAGGATAAGAGAGACCTAAATATGTCTATAGGCATATATGAAAGAGCCAATAGAGAGGGAAAGTTTAAAAAGGCAAGAATGAGAATGGTTAATAAAGCAAGGTCCCAAAGGATCATATGATCATATAATTCAGATCTAGAGGATATTTTAGAGATAATCTAGTTCAATTCTCTTATTTTTCATGAACAAACATCTAGAGAGCTGCAGAGACTTGCCCACAGTCATAAGGTAGTAAGTGGCAAACATGCTCTAACTTGTTTATTTAATCAGTGCCAAATTGCTTGTATGATTAAAAAGGAAACAATTACCTTGGAAAAAAATCTTTGCAATAAGTTTCTCTAATGAAGGTATCATCTACAAGATATACAAGGAATTGATGCAATCCTCACAAAATAGCTTTAAAAGACTGCTGAATAATTTTCCAAGATAGGAGTCTAAGCTACCAACACTCATAAGAAAAATTACTCTTAGTAATAACTAGAGAAATGCAGATTAATGCAACTCTGAAATTCTACCTCTCAGCCTTCAGATAGGAAAAACTGACAAAAAAGAAAAATAATGACTGTTAGAAGAGATGTGGGAAAATAGGCATATTGTACAGTTGGTGGAATTGTGAATTGTTCTGGCTATTCTGAAAAGTAATTTGTAATTTTATCTCAAAAATCACTAAACTCTGCATACTCTTTGACTCAGCTATACTGAGGCCTATATCACAGAGACCAAAGGAAAGGAAAAGAACCCATGTGTACAAAACTATTTATAGCAGTTTTTTTGTTTATGTGAGGTGGCAAAGAAATGAAACATCAATTTGGAAATGACTGACCAAAGTATGGTATATAAATATAATGGAATACTATTATGCAGTGAGAAATGATAAAAAGGACAGTGTCAGAGAAAACTAGTAATACATGTATGAGCTGATACAAAATGAAGTAAACAGAACCAGGAAAATAATTACAATAACATTGTAAAGACAAACAATTTTGGAAAACTTAAGAACTCTAATCAATGCAATAACTACTCACAATTCCAGAGGATCAATGAGGAAGCAATATAACCCACCTCCTAACAAGAGGTGATCCACTCAAGGTGAAGATATATATCTTAAGGATATAGTCATTGGGAGGATTTGTTTTGATTAACTATGCATATTTGTTACAAGGGTTTTGTTTTTATTTTTATTTTTCCCCCAATGGTGGGAAGAGGAAAGGAAAGAAAATAGTGTTAATTGAAAAAATTTAATTTTTTAAAACTATTCCTGCAATGAAAATATGGGTAAAGGAAATACTAATACTGTGAATTACTAATACTAATAAAACACACAAATAACAACATTAACACTTTCCTACAAGCCTTTTGCCAGTCATATATCAAGTAAAAATAATGATGATCTAATCAGATCTGGCAAGAACTCAGCTAAAAAAATTCGAAACCATCAAGAAGATTATCTGAAATATGGATTTACATCATTATGATTAATGATTAAGTTCACCCTAAGTGTATGTTTCAGTGCCTTGTAATATTAGCTAATAACAGCATGAAGCAATAAGGATTAAGAAGACATTTAAAAGCTAAGCCTTTGTTGCCAAAAATGATCCATCATTTATTTAAAACTCCCAAATATTCACACTTAAACTTGAAGACAGAATTTCCTAAACTGATCAAAAATTGCCCAAATGAAGAGTTTCAGTGGGTACTGAATGATTTGTGTGTATATATGTATATAAGAATGTATATATAAATATATGTAAACATACATGTGTATATATGTATGTATATGTATGCAGAAATGTAACACCTTCCAATTAGTTTGCAAGAATTACTTCTTGATATCAGGTCAGGCAAAAATTTACTAAACACATTTTATCTAAAAACCTTTACATAATTGATAGGATTGAAAAATGAGAATTGGGATTTACAGTCAACAATGTACTTCACCTATTTTGGTTCACATATTTTTGTGAGCATTGTTTTTAGCTATGACAGCCATTAAGACTAAGAACCAAAATAAACTGAAGGGAAAACTAAACCTTTGAATCACTGATTACAAAGCATTAAACCAAGATTTTGAAAAAATGAATATTCAATCATATTTCTCTCATTAAAAATATAGTTATTATTAATACTGTATGAGAGCAAAAAGGTTTTGTGGTGTTAATAAAAATTATTTTTAAAATATTGTTTATTCATCTCATTCTTTTTATTTCAATATGTCATATATGTTTTATAATATATGATATGGGTGCATGTTTAAAAAGACTTGGAAATCAGTGTCTTAGACATCTTTTGAAATTCTAAAACAGCTACAGTTTGGGATTGTTTTCAATTCTGCATATAGGCTATGAAAACATGATTGCTAAAGACAAAGATATGTATTAAGAGATTAATGGAGAAAGTGACCACACTTTTCTACAGAGATCTTAGAAAACCTTTTTAAATTGAATGACAGCAAATTCTGCTACATATAGGTAATAAAAGCATTCTCCTTAAGAACACAAAATTGTGAAATCAAATTGAGGCAAACAGTGAGGAGAAAATGCTTAATCATATATTTCATTCCAATTGACTGCCAAAGGAAAAACAAAACAAAAAAGTACCACATAATCTCTCAAACCCTCATCTTTCTCCCACCCCAATGGGGGAAAAAAGTATCATTTGATTTATTTTGCAATAGATTGCTTATAGTGGTAAAAAAAAAAAAACAGAATTCTTTAGTGCCTATAGGCATCGATAAGAAAATAATGTTTTTTTTTAAAAGCTCTAGAATATTTGACTATTTTATTGATGCTTTGAAAAATTTCAACTCTATACATCAAAATCATGGTTAAATATTATCGGCATTTTTTAAATATTTAAAGTCTTACTTAAAGCTTGGTATAATATTTGAAGGTTCTCTCTACCTAACTTTGGAGCCCAGATTTTGATTTAAACTGGATCTTAATCTAGCTCAGTCTTCCCCAATCAATCACATCTCCCACCTCTTTACCTTTTGTGCAGACTGTCCTCCATCCTTCCTCACATCACATCCTAGAACCCAGAGCTCCCTTCAAGACTCAATTCATGCCACATTCTTTCAGAGGCCTTCCTCCAGTTGTCAATGTTCCATGTCACCCATCACTGTACTTAATTTGCATTATTCTGTATTTATTTATCTCGGAACATGTTGCAGCTCCCCAGTAAAGCACAAGCCCTTGAGGGGCTGTTTCATGTTTGTATTGCCAGGACCTAACACACTGCCTGGTACTTACTAGATGTTTACTGGTTGATTAATAAATAAATGCAGTCAATAAATGCTTACTGGCTAATGACTTACTGAGAAGGAAATCTATTAGGTCTAGTTTTACTGATCAAAGAATCCTCTTTCATCTAACTCTAAGGTCTTGCCAACAAAAAAAAATCTTAAAAGCAGGTAACAAAGGTTGTATTTTCGCTTTTAGTGTCATCTTCTCCACCCCCCTCATCCCTTCCTCCTTGTTAGCATAGTCTTCACTTGTACATCCTAATTACGGCATAATTTTCTCCATCCTTTCTCCCCCCTTCCCTTTTCCCCTAGTTATTCCTTTTCCTTTTTTTTTTTTTTTTTGCTTTTTGGAGGGGGAAGGGCAGGGCAATTGGGGTTAAGTGACTTGCCCAAGGTCACACATCTAATAAGTCTGTCAAGTGTCTGAGGTCATATTTGAACTCAGGTCCTCCTGACTCCAGGGCCAGTGCTCTATTCACTGGGCCACCTAGCTTCCCCTCCTTTCACCTTTCAAGATCATAAAAAAAAAAAAACTAGCAAAATCACACCCAGGTCCTTTGTCTTATTTAACTCTCTCTATGACCCCTAATGCCATATGACTGAGAAGAAAATTATATCATCTTACACTATTAGAATGAGAACACTTCATCATTATTTAGTTCTTCTAGTTGCTTACTTATATTTACTTTTTTATGATTCTCCTGACTCCTGAGTTTGTGTTTCAAAGTTTCTACTCAGTTGTGGTCTTCTTATCAGTAATGCTTAAAGTCTTCTCTTTGTGTGTGTGGGGGCGGGGGGCATATTTATATATAGGGGGGAGATATAATACTTTAACTTCTCTCCTACATTATAGTGGTGGCTGCTACATCTTGTGCGATCTAGACTGTAGTTAACTGGTCATTTGAAATCTTTCTTCCTAGATGCTTGCAGTAGTTTTTTTCTTTTACCTGGAAACTCTAGATATTGCCTTTGATGTTCCTGGGAGTTTTATTCTAAGGTTTCTTTCTGGAAGATGATCATAGAATTCATTCAATTTTTTACTTTCCCTCAGGTTTTAATAAATCTAGATAGTTTTCTTTAGCGATTTCTTGAAATATGATGTCCAGGCTCTATTTTTTAATCTATTGTTTCAGGTAGCCTGATGATTCTTAAATTATCTCTCCTTGATCTGTTCTCTATGTCAGTTGTTTTTTGATATGATAACTTACATTTTCTTCTATTTTTTTATCTTTTAGCTTTGTTTTAATATTTCTTCTTGTTCCATTGAAGTCATTCACTTATATTCAAATATTCCATTCAAATTTTCAAGGAGTCTATTGCTTGGGTAAGACTCTGTACCTCTTTTACTAAGCTATTAATTCTTTTTCCCCAGGCTAGGTACTGCCAGAGTTTCAGTTACCCAAAATCATTTAATCCAAGGCAAAGTCTAATCACTGCCTGGTCCAAGGTTTGCAATCTCCTAACCTTGATATGGCTTTCCCTTGGTTGGAGCTCCAGTACATTACTGCTGAACTCCCTACCCTGGTGACTCAAATGAAATCTTTGGACTGGGTTCTGGGCACATACCACCTACCAGATACTATGCTAAGCACTGGAGACATGAAGAAAGGCAAAAAGACAATCTCTGTTCTCAAGAAGCTTACAGTCTGACAGGAGAGAACATGCAAACAACTATACAAACAAGCTATGGACAGGATAAATGGGAGATAATCATCTGAAGAAAGGCACTAGCATTGAGAAGCAAATACTGGTTTCTATTCCTGAACCTTTCACAGTTCACAGCTTCAGGCCTTAGTCCACTATTAGGCACAGGTCCCCACTTCAGTCTGCCTTAGGTATGAGACACAGTTCTGGGATACAAGTGACAGAGCTTCCAGTGGGCTCCTAGATTCTTTATACAGGGTCTGGCCAGCCCTTGAAAGATCTGGCGAGAGGACATAGCCACAGGTCTCAGTTCAGTCCCAATCCCAGAAGGCTCCCCACTGTGCCTCCCTGGTTAGAACCAGTCCCCAGTGTCCCTACACCTGTCTCCCTATGCTTGCTAGAACTAGAAAAATGACTCACTGTGATTTTCCCTTCTATTTCCTGATAAGAACTCACTCTGGTTCCTTCTCAGGGCCTTTGTTGGAGCAATTGTGGAAGACAATAGGCTGAACTGCTTCCTCTTATTCTACTGTATTGGCCCCTACATTTTTCTTCTAAAATAAATAAGGTACATAGAATGTGACACATGTTTAAGTATGGCTGGGACAATTTCTATGGCATACATTTTTAATTCTATCATAGAAATCAATGAAAAATTATTTTACTTATAAGAATTAATTTTTAGTCTACTTTTAATCTATTCTACAAGGTAAAATTCATCTGAAGATGACCATGAAGTTTCTGCATACATTTTATTTGTGCTAGGTAAGAGGAAAAGATATCCCTTTAGATAGTAAATGGAAACGTTTGCTCTTAAAACAAAACTTAGAGGTGTAACCTAAGCAAAGTAAGTTGCCACAGTGTGGGGTGGTGATAGGGGTGATTGAATGTGAAGACATATTACACTCATACAGGCATTTTTAAGGAAGCATTGGGTAGTTGAAATGCGGAAAAATAGTAGTATCTTATCACATCTCATCAATCCAATGCTTCCTTAATAATGCTTGTATTTCAGTTCTAAGTGGCTTAATAAAGTCATTTATGTGTTTCCCCAGGTCTCTTCAAATAGCCCTGTATAAAGATAGCATTTCACCTTAGCAGTCAAGATGCACCATCTAGTGGTAAAAGTGGGCAATTATCCAGAGTTACCAACCATAACAGTAGATGAGATAAAAATGATATTTTTTTTTTGCTTTTTGGGACATGGTTTGGGGGAAATGTATCTTAATTAAAGGCAGAAATTGGTTATAGTA
>NW_027186304.1:85542653-85585700 GCF_028583685.1 Petaurus breviceps papuanus
GTTTGGGGGAAATGTATCTTAATTAAAGGCAGAAATTGGTTATAGTACAAGTTCAAGAGGAAAGGAGGAAGGGAGGGAGGGAGGGAGGAAGGGAGGAAGGAAGGAAGGAAGGAAGGAAGGAAGGAAGGAAGGAAGGAAGGAAGGAAGGAAGGAAGGAAGGAAGGAAGGAAGGAAGGGACGGAGGGAGGGAGGGAGGGAGGGAGGGAGGGAGGAAGGAAAGAAGGAAGGAAAGAGCACCCTGTCATCACAACAATGATTAACATAGGGTGTACTTCGTTTTAAGGTGTTTTTTTTATTTTGTAAAATGGCCCTCTAAAATGTAATATTCTAGTTATTTTCATTACCTAAAATCTCAGCTGTCTTTAAGCATTTTAAATAAAGTCTTTGTCCACTTTAAAACTTGTTTTAATATTTTCAATTTCCATTGTTTACTAAACAAAAATAAACTACAAAGATACTTCATAAATCTCCTAGATGTCTTTAAAAACACTGAGAAAATCAAATTCTCAATACAATTTCAACATGGTATCAAAAATCAAGATAAAATAAAATTTCCAAACAAAGCATCCTAACATTACACATAATAAATATGTTCATGAAAACATAATATCTTCCCCAAAAAATCCTATTTCAATTCCTCACTGTGTCATGGAGATTTTTGTGTTCTCAAATATACACAGAATATGCACTCTGAAAAGTTCTACTGAGCTTGAAAGAATTCAAGAACAGTTCTAGAGATAGAGTGTCTGTAGTCTGAGGACCAAATTAACTAAGTACAGAGAAAAATGGACACAGCCAACCCACAAAACAAAAAAGTACAAAACAATCTTATGCATTTCCTTTCCCCTTCTACAGCAAAAATTATTAATGGCAGAAAAGGAACAGAGGGTATAATAAATCACCCAAGCCTGATATCATCAAAAACAATAATTTCACTGTTGATACTTTTGCTGTCATTTTTTTAACAGTGGTCAATGAATCTCTGCTAAGTGGAGTGTAAAATGACATCCACATTGAGAGTCTCACTACAAATAAAATCAGAAGACCAAAACAAGCAGTAGCTAAAAGTAAGGAGGGTTCAAAGGTTCTCCCAGAGGAGATGAATAAAGGAGTTATGCCCCAAAGCAACAAGGTACATCATTTTATATGACAACTAATCATGGCAGCCTGCAACATACATAAAAAGCAAACATCATTACAAACATAAATGACAATAGCTAATGCATTTTCAAAGCTAGGACCCAAAAATATCTCAAAAGGATAGAACCTTCAGCCAAAGATGGAATTTAATAGGGATAAATCTAGAATCTTAGGCTTGGGTTCAAAAAACACCAACTTCACAGGTATAGAATGAAAGAGTTATGACTAGAGATCAGTTAAGCTGAAAAGGATCTCAGCCTTGTAGTGGATTGCAAACTTGGGATGAGTCAACTTGGCAACTGAAAACAGTACATTAATACACAATGTTTTCACTATATGCTAACCTAATTAGATCATATCTGGAATATCAAGTCAGTTTCTGGGTGCCACCTCTAGGAAGGACATAAGCTAGAGAATACCCCAAAAAGGGTGACAAGGATGGTAAAGGGCCTCAAGATCAGATCATATGAGGATCCGCTGAAGAAACTGGGCCATCTGCACATTATCAATCAATAGACATTTATTAAGCACTTATCACTTGCCAGGATTTGTGCCAAGTTCACAATCTAATGGTGGAGACAACATGTAAACAAATATATACAAAGCAAGCTATATACAAGGTAAATGGGAAATAACAGAGGAAAGGCAGTGAAATTAAGAGGGGTTGCAGAAGGCTTACCATAGAACACAGGACTCTAGTTGGGGCTTAAAGTAAGCCAAGGAGTTCTAAAGGAGAGTGTTCCAAGAATAAGGGGCAGCCAGAGGAATGCCTGGAGCTTAAAGATAGTGTCTTGTTCTTAGAATAGTCAGAAAACCAGTGGCATTGGATTGAAGAATATGTGTTAGTGAGTAAGGTGTAAAAAGAATGGAAAGGTAGGAGGGGGCTAGGTTATAAAACACCTTGAGCATTTTGTATTTGCTCTTGAGGGCTACAGGCAGCTACTGGAGTTTGTTGAGGTTGGGGGGAGGGTGGATTGGGGTGATGTATTTGGACTTGTGCTTGAGAATCACTTTAGTGGAGGAATGGAGTATGGGTTGAAATGGGGAGAGAAATGAGGCAGGCAGACCCACAAGCAGGCCATTGTAATAATTCAAGCATGAGGTGATGAATGGCTGCACTGAAGTTGTGGCAGTGTCAGAGAAGAGAAATGGGCATGCTCAACACATGTTACAAAGGCGAAATCAACAGGTCTTGACAAAAGCTTGGATATGGGGAGTAAGAGATAGTGAAGAATTCAGTATGATTCCCAGGTTGCACACCTGAGGGCCTGGGAGGATGGCTTTGCCCTCTATAATACTAGGGAAGTGGAGGAAGGAGGAGATTTAAGGAGAAAGATAATGAGTTCTGTTTTGGACATGTTGAGCTTAAGATGTCTACTGGATATTCAGTTCAACATGTCTGAAAAGCAGTTGGAGATGAGAGACTAAGGGTCGGCAGAGAGATTTGGGTAATATAGGAAGATCTGAGAATCATCAGCATTGAGATGGTAATCAAATCCATGGCAGCTGATGAGATCACCAAGTGTAGTAGTATAGAAGGAGAAAGAAAAGGGTCTAGAACTGATTCACGAGGGATGCCTACAGTAAGAGGAAATGATTTGAAAGAGGATCCAGAAAAGGAGACAGAAAAGAAGCAGAGTCAGGAGAACCAGGAGAGAATGGTGTCCTAAAGACCTAAAGAGAAGAGAGCTTCAAGAAGAGAGTGATCAACAGTGTCAAAGGCTGCAGAGAAATCAAGAAGAATGGTAACTGAGAAAAGGTCACTAGGTTTGGCAAATAAGAGATTATCAGAAACTTTGGAAAGAGCAGTCTCAATGGAATGATATGGTCAGAAGACAAACTATAAGCAGTTAAGAAGAGAGTGAGAGGAGAGAAAGTGGAGACATCTACGTTAGACTTTTCAAAGACTACAAAAAGATAGAAGAAATACAGGATGACAGTAGGAATGGAACACTATGTTCCCCAGATTCTACTTGCAACCCAGCACTTTACCTACCACTCTGGAGCCTTGAGAATCTGATGAGGATTCACATTTCTAGTCCAACATGGACCCCTACATAGTTATTGCCAAGCCATTTTCACTCCATGTCACTTCTCAAGACATGTCCCCTACATCACTGGGCTTTCCATTTCTTGCTCTGGAAATAGGAATCACATCATCACTACCATTCCTGATGAGGACAGATTAATTGCTCCTGATTCTACTCACAACCCCTGTGACTTCCCTGACCAAAGCCTCCTCCTTGACCACCACTCCCCAGACATGTTGTCTTCCCCATTAAGAGACAAGCTCATAAGAACAAGGACTGTATTGGTTTTATATTTTTGTATTACCAGTACTTAACACAGTGCCAGGAACATATTAAGCACTTAAATGCAGTTTGTATGTTTATTCATTCAAGTTTTGCCTGGAAAAGACAACCTTTAAGGGTATGTAAAGAAAACTTCCTCACAACTAGGATTGTCCCAAAGTAAAACAGACTGCCCCAAGAAGGAATGGGAGTCCCCTCAGGTCTTCAAACAAGAAGATCATTTGTCAGATACAAGGGAGAAAAGATTTTTTCCGTATATAATTAGCCTCTGAGACCCTGTAATTCTGTGATAACTACAGCTTTTGTGCTAACATCTATTGCAAGAAATTTAAGAAGTATAAAAATTAAAGGAAGAATTTGACGAGATATTCAAAACTAAATCGTCATATGCCTTGATAGTCAGCACTTCCATGAAAAACTGGGCCCAAGAGAAGAAAGTGAAAATCATGTTGGAAAATATGGTTCGGGCTGAAGAAATGGATGAGGCAAAAGTCTTTTAGACCACTAAAAAGTTTAATTAACATTTTCCCTAAAGAAAAGAAACAGAAAGTGATAGATATACCTAGCACTAAAAAATAATCCAAAAAAAAAGATTATACCTTAATAGTGGGGGAATTAAGGGGATTAGAACAGCAAGTGGTTACTTGTGGGAGTTTGAATGAATCACATTGACTCCATATTGTGATCCAATTCGGGAGTTAGCTCAGTTCCCTTTCTATTGTAATTATTGGTATAATCCAATTTCTATGCTGTGAGAAAACGTTATTCAGCTATTGGAATTGGAAGAAAACTTTGTTGCATTGTTTGAACCTACCCCTGCATGGTTGGAAAACTAGACCACGTCCACCTGTTTAGATACCCTTACCTAAGAATCTAATCAGAAACCTGGTCAAATTCAAAGATTGTTTCAAGGAACTTTCTCACAATTGTACATCTCAAGCAACCTATATGTCTCATCTGAAAACTGGACCCATACTGATCAATCAGTTGTTGTTCCCATGTTCCTTTGTTTATACAGACAATTGGAAGGAGTGAAAAACCTCTTTTTCTAATTTCAGAGACTTGCATCTGCTTACTCTCCCCCTCCCAATTTAGAAAGTCCCTAATCTTTAGTCCAATTAGAAATCAAATTACCTAATGTTGCACTGTTTTCTTTTAACTAGTCTTATTTGATTAATTGTTTTGGCATATAAAAATATGTCACCCTCTGTACTGGTACTGATTTGTTTAGGCAACTGGCACGCATTATTTAATATAGGCCTGTACAACATAGGGCCTGTGGATCGCTTTCAGCCAGCCAAAGGATTTCGAGTGGGTCACAAAAAATGTAGAGGATATAAAAGAAAGCCAAGATGTAACTAGTGCTTTGTCTGTGCCCCCACTTAACCTGCCTTCTTCTAGTCACCATTGTGCCAATCATGTAACTTGGCAGGTGGGTTGCCGCTGCACAACCCTGTTTGTCACATGACCCTATAACAGCAAGCAAAGTAGGATTTTTTTCTGTTTTTCTGGATTGAGTTTTAGCCAGTCAGAGACTTGAATGTGAGCTCTAGCCAATCAAGTGCCTTTGATTGAGTCTTGCCTTTGACTGAATCAATCCCCTGATTGTGTAAACAAGTGTTTTGGGGCTACTATGCTAATGAATTCAATGATATACGCTATGCACTATATGATATACTGAGTATTATGAGACATATACATATATGCATTTTGCTTAAGGATGTTGCTTTGAATGTTATGCTTTATTGAACAATGTTTAGTTTATTGCTGAATAGAGAATTCATTATACTATGTGATTAGGTCCTTGAAATTATTCACAGCAGCAGTCCCCAGGTATGCTGCCATGACTGATGTTATAGACCCACAGAAACCAACCACTGTCATTCTGTCTCTAGTGACTAAATTATCTGTGACCCAAAGAAGTTTAGCCTATTTTAATTCTGGCCCCTACCTACAGCCAAGTTGTGCAGGCCTGGCTTAATAAATCAAAATGCTCAGAAGCTTGAACCTTTGTTTCCCCAATCATTTCACCTTTCACCCTCCATAACAGAATTACATAATTGGTTACTGACATGACCAGTAATTTCTGAATCAAGTGTCTGTATATAGTTAATTATTCATTGGTTAGAACAAGTATCAAAATCAATAGCAAATCAGAAGTAAAAGCAAAAAGAAAACTATTTGATTGTAGAAACTACAATCCAATTTAAACAAACTGTTGACTCCAAAAACATGTGAAATGGGTGACAGTAAAGATACTAATTCTTACTATCACTATTTCTAAGACATGCTTGACATATTTCTTTTAAATCACTGTAATGAATGGCACCCAAAAGAGCCCAAAAACTACCTCAGCCAGAAAATACATAATCTCTTTGCCAAACAGAAATGTGGAAGTCAAAGATAATACCAGTTTAGATAATAAACTCATTTATTTTTTTAAAAATAAGGGAAGACATAATGGAATTTTATGAGTAGTACTATATCACAAAACAAAAAAATGTAGTTTAAGGAGAAAAAATGCCTACAGAAATCTTGGCATAAGACCCAATTATGTCACATTTTCCCAAGATCATAAGTAGACAAAACTGAAAGGATAACAAATAGTTATAAAATGAGGTAAATATGCTAGCATTCACATCAGCATATTCAGAATATTCACATCAGCAAGGCTAGTGGAACCACCACATTTTACTCTAACAACTCAGTACCTGATGTAAGAAGAAACAATGGAACCTGATGAGATGAACCAAATACAGATGAAAGAAAAAAATCTATGCTGGACCTAACAGAATATCAAAAGTACCCAGGAGTTGATTTTCAAGTTATTTCAAATAAGGGAAGATTCTAAAAGAATTAAGGGGGTGGGGTGCCAAAGAATGATATACACCTGTATCTAAGGGAATCCTTAAATAAGAAAACAAGAGGCATTCACAAACAATTTTCTAAGCAGATCACTTCGGGCACACAATAGACCAGTGCCTATTTTTTTGATGATTACTAAAATCTAGTTGTCTTTGTCCTTAAACAAAATATTTCCCATGGATGTTCTAAAAATCATACCAGACTCTAAGATAAAAATAACTTTTTCAGTCATCCTCTGAACATCAACATCAAGTGGAACATAAAACTTGGTAACATATACTTGAAGATATTCTGTCCATGGTTTAAAGATGTTACAGCATCGATTCAAGCATGGGAAACTAGATGGCTTTCTCAATGATATAAGTTCATTCAAAAAAAAACCTGGCCTCACCAGTTACAATGGAAAAGCAAATTGGATGAAAAACATATGTTGCCCAGATTTCTTTTGTTTCTTTTTTTTTTAAAGCAATTGGGGTTAAGTAATTTGTTCAAGGTTACACAGCCAGTTATTTCTGGGTGTGGTGCTAAGCATCAGAGCCCAGGTTTGATCCCAGGTCATCCCAACTCTGGGACCAGTGCTCTTACTCACTGCACCACCTGGCCACCCCTAAGCAATTGGGGTTAAGTAACTTGCTCAAGGTTACACAGCCAGGTGTTTCTGGGTGGGTGCTAAGTGTCTGAGCCCAGATTCGATCCCAAGCCATCCCGACTCTGGGTCCGGTGATCTTACTCGCTGTGCTACCTGGCCATCCCCCAGATTTCTTTTCAATTATCC
This sequence comes from Petaurus breviceps papuanus, assembly GCF_028583685.1. Taxonomy (NCBI): domain Eukaryota; kingdom Metazoa; phylum Chordata; class Mammalia; order Diprotodontia; family Petauridae; genus Petaurus; species Petaurus breviceps. The sequence continues at coordinate 85,549,746 of NW_027186304.1, forward strand.
CAATCTAAACAAACCACAAAAGTCAATCTTTTTAATATCAGTATTATTTCAGTGATGCTACAAGCCTGTAAATTATGGAATGCTCTGACCTCAGAATAATGAAGATTGCAGATGACCTAATAGAAGACACATAATAAGCAAAAGTGGGCTATAGCGTATTAGTAGACATGGCCTACATGATTACGAGTTAAAAGACATCAAGAATATGTGTAATTTGGGGCAGCTAGGTGGTGCCGTGAATAGAGCACTGGCCCTGGAGTCAGGAGGACCTGAGTTCAAATCCAACCTCAGACATTTAACACAAAACTAGCCATGTGACCTTGGGCAAGTCACTTAACCCCAACTGCCCTACTTTCCCTTCTCTAAAAAAAATTTTTTTAAGAGTATCTGTGATTAGTTACCAAACCTTATCATGTCTACTTCCATAATAATTTTCCCTTAAGTACTTCATCTCTATTGTCCTAGGTGCTGTAATAGTTTCCTAATTAATCTTCTTGTCTTAAGTCTCTCCTTGTACCAGTCTTCCTAAAATGCAAGGATGCCATCCTCCTGCTCAATAAACTCTAGTGGCTACCTATTATCTCTTGGATCAAAGACAATCTTTTTGTTTTCTAGTCTTATTACATTATTAGTCTCACCCTCAACCCAATCAGCCTTCATGCATGCTATGGTCCAGCCAATAGCCAATCACTACTATTCCTCAGACACATGACAAGACTTGATCAGATTTAACAATTGATTGTGAGTAACAACAAAAATGACACTAAGTTTGGGAGCCTAGGTAATTAGAAGGATGCTGTTTTCCTTTAAAATATGGAAGAGGAATGAGTTTTTTAGGGAAGATAAAATTCTGTTTTGAACATGTTTCTTTTGAAATTCCTATTGGACATCCAGTTCAAAATGTCCTAGGCAATTGTTGATATGAACCTGGAACTTGAGAGAGGGACACTGATATTTGACATGTGGATCTGGGCATTATCTATGTAGAGAAGTTAACTGAATCCTTAGGAGCTGGTGAGATAATTATTATAAAAGCAAAAGAGAAGAGAGCCTAGAACAGAGCCATGTCCATGCTTCTGTTCTAGGTCCCTTTCCCTGCTCTCTTCCTGCCAATCTGAGAATGCATTTCCTTCTCACCTCTGCCTCTCTAAATCCGTTTTTTTTTTTCCACAGTTTAAAACCAGTTTTTGCATGAGTCTTTTGCTTACCGCCCCCAGTTTCTAGTGCCTTCCCTCCTAAGGTTACCTTTTAGAGCTCTGTAATGTTTTATGTATATCAGTATGTGTATATATCATCTCCCCTTTTTGATATAAAATCCTTAAGGGCAAGGACTGTTTCTCTTTTATCTTTGTATCCCCAACCACTAACATACTGTCTAGAACATTGTACGTACTTAATAAATGCTTGTTGTTTAAAAAAAAAAAAGAGTATCTGTGATTAGAAAAGGAAGGAATGAGAGTAAAATAGTCTGAATGCTGCTATGTTATATGCAAAATATTTTTTAAAAATCTTCCATCATGTTGGGTACTTTATAGAGAATTTGCAGACGTAGGACAAGAATCAAAATGATATGTTCATGGTTTGCAATCTGCACTAAGGAGGGAGCTTCCACACCAGTGAGATTACACTTCCATCAATGGACAAAATATATTGAACCCTCAGGAGTAACATATGTTGTGCAATTGTTTCTTTATAAGTTATTCCATTAATGAAAAAATAGATATGATTTATACTCTATTAGACTCTATTTCCTTGAGGATGGAGACATGTTTTTCACTTTTTGTAACTCAATACCTTGGGTTTTACTTAATATTTGCTGAAACTAAAGTTGAGAAAGCAATTATAATAATCCATATTTGTACAACACTTTGAAATTTACAAATTACTTTTCTTTCAAAAGCCCTATAAGGTAGGTTGTGCAAATAATATAATAGCCTTACAAAGAGTAAACTGAAATTTTGAGAACATAAAGTAAATGACTCAGAGTAAGGACCAAAGCAAGGACTCAAACCTGTGACCTCTGATTCCAAGTTGAAGGCTAGCTCTATTATAGCATGTTACTTCTCCAAATTTAAAAAGCAAAGGAAAAGAAATGTCCTGGCAGAAAATTCCAAGTGATTTCAAATGTCTATAATCTTAAGTAGATTCAAGAAACTAGTTGGTATCTACTAAAATCTACTACATTTACAACTCCCACAAAATTATACAAAGTTTAGAGAGTAATTAGATGTATCTTCTGCATACTTCTACAGTCCCTCAAAAAATGTCCTAGTAATTGTACATTATACAAAATTTTCCTGATAATAAGCTCAAACTGTGAAGAAAACCAGTCAAAGCAAATAATACAACACTAGGCAGAAATTAGTCATAAAATAAACCCTTGTTAAATAAATGAAAATGTCACAGGGAATGACACAGCAATAAGAATTGTAAATTGAATTAAAAACAATGGCTCTGCAAAACAACAAACTCAACAAAAATTGTGATGTAGGGGGAAATAAGCAATTTTTCAACTGTATTACTTAAAAATGTTCTTTGATAATTTATAAGCTTACTATATACAAATTATATAACCTTAGGTGAATATGAACACATATAAAAATATTGGGGTGAAGACATTTATTACCCTCCTCCTATGTACAAGGCATTCTGCTAGGTGCTGGGAGATACAAAGACAAAAACAAACCATTACTGCCCTTAGGAAGTTTATGCTCTTAGATTACAGCAATGCATCACAAGGATAATATACTATGCCCAGGTAGGATTTATACCAGGAACACAGGACTGGTTAGATATTAGGAACACTATCAGCATAATTGACCATATCAATAACAAAATTAGCAGAAATCATATGATTATCTCAATAAATGCAGAAAAAGGCTTTGACAAAATACAACACCCATTACTATTAAAAACACTAGAGAGCAAAGGAATCAACGGAGTTTTCCTTAAAATCATAAGTAGCATCTATCTAAAACCATCAGCAAGCACTATATGTAAAGGAGATAAACTAGAAGCATTTTCATTAAGATTAGGGTGAAACAAGGATGTCCATTATCACCACTGTTATTCAACATTGTACGAGAAATGTTAGCTTTAACTATAAGAGAAGAAAAAGAAATTGAAGGAATTAGAATAGGCACTGAAAAAACAAAACTCACTCTTTGCAGATGATACGATGGTATACTTAGAGAATTCTAAAGAACCACTAAAAAAACTACTTGAAATAATTAACAACTTTAGCAAAGCTGCAGGATATAAAATAAACTCATATAAATCATCGGCATTTCTATTTATCACTACAAAATCCAGCAGCAAGAGATAGAAAGAGAAACTCAATTTAAAGTAACTGTAGCTTTTTTTTCTGACCTGGTCCCAGGCAGGATGGCTCCTGCAAATAAAGATAGAGAGAAAAAGAAGGGATGTTCTACTATCAGTGAGGTGTCCAGAGAGTATACCATCAACATTCACAAGAGGATTCATGGAGTCGGCTTCAAAAAGCAAGCTCCTCAGGCTCTAAAGGAAATCCACAAATTTTCCAATAAAGAAATGGGAACTCCAGATGTACACACTGACACCAGACTCAACAAAAATGTTTGGGCCAAAGGAATAAGAAATGTCTCATACTGTATCCAAGTGCATTTGTCCAGGATATGCAATGAGAATGAAGAGCCACCAAACAAGCTGTATACACTGGTTACTTATGTACCTGTCACCACTTTCAAGACCCTACATACAGTCAATGTGGATGAAAACTAAAGTGAACTTCATTTAAATAAAGTTATAAAATGTCAAAAAAAAAAAAAGTAACCGTAGACAATATAAAATATTTGGGAGTCTACCTGACAAGACAAACCCAGGAACCATATGAACACAATTACAAAACACTTTTCACTCAAATGAAGTCAGATCTAAGTAACTGGAAAAATATCAGTTGTTCATGGGTAGGCCAAGTTAATATAATAAAAATAACAATTCTAACCTAAATTAATTTATTCAGTGCCATATCAATCAAACTACCAAAAAATTTATAGAGCAAGAAAAAATAATAAAATTCATCTGGAAGAACAAAAGGTCCAGAATATCAAGGGAATTAATGAAAAGAAATGCAAGGGAAGACAGTCTAGTCACACCAGATCTAAAATTGCATTATAAAGCAGCAATTATCAAAACTACTTAGTACTGAATAAGAAACAAAGTGGTGGATCAGTAGAATAGGTTAGGTACACAAGACACAATAATCAACAACTATAATAATCTACTGTTTGATAAACCCAAAGATTCCAGTTTCTGAGATAAGAACTGACAAATCTGACAAAGCTGCTGGGAAAACTGGAAAACAGTGTGGCAGAAAAGAGGCATAAACCAACATCTTGCACTGTATACCAAGATAAGGTCAAAATAGGTACATGATTCAGACATAAAGGATGAAACTAAGCAAGTTAAGAGATCAAGGAATAGTTTATCTGTCAAGTCTATGGAGAAGGGAAGAATTTGTGACTAAACAAGAGACAGAACACTATGAAATACAAAATGGATAATTTTGATTACATTAAATTTAAAAGGTTTTGCATGAACAAAGCCAATGCAACCAAGATAAGAAGGAAAACAGAAAGCTGGAAACAATTTTTGCAGCCAGTATCTCTAATAAAGGCCTTATTTCTAAAACACGTGGAGAACTGAGTCAAATTTAAAAGAATACAAGTCATTCCCCAAAGGATATGAACAGTTTTCTGATGAAGAAATTGAAGCTATCTATAATCATTCAAAAAATGCTCTAAATTGCTATTGATTAGAGAAATGAAAATTAAAACAACTCTGAGGTACCACATCATACCTATCAGATTGACTAACATAACAAAACAGGAAAATTATCAATATTGGAAAGATGTAGGGAAATTGAAACACTAATGCATTGTTGGTGGAGTTGTGAACTGATCTAACTATTCTGGAGAACAATTTGGAAATATACTCAAAGTGCTATAAAACTGTGCATACTCTTTGATCCAGCAATACCACTTCTAGGTCTGTATCCCAAAGAGATCATAAAAAAGAAAAGGAACCACATGTACAAAAATGCTCTTTTTGTAAGGGAATGTCCATCAATTGGGGAATAGCTGAACAAGTCATGGTATGTGAAAGTCATGGAATAAGAAATGGTGAGCAAGTGGATTTCAGAAAAACTGAAAGACTTGCATGAAATGATATGACAATTTAAAGCTATTTATAGTGATACGAAAAAAATACTCTAATTCACTCTTAATTGGAAAAGTGCAAATTAAAACAATTCTGGGGTACTATCTCATCCCTATTAGAGTAGCTATTAGGACAGAAAAAGTAAATGACAAATGTTGGAGAGCACATGGCAAAAATGAGACATTAATATACTATCGCAGTTGTGAACCGATTCAATCATTCTGCAGAGCAATTTGGAACTGTGCCCAAAGAGCAAGAATTAGAAATTGAGGGGATGCCCATCAATTGGGGAATGATTGAACAAGTTGTTGTATGTGATTATGATGGTATTGTACTATAAGAAATTATGAGGGGGAGGCCAGGTAGCACAGTGAGTAAGAGCACCGGCCCCAGTGTCGGGATGAACTAGAGATCGAATCCCAGGATCAGACACTTAGCACCCACCCAGAAACACCTGGCCGTGTAACCTTGAGCAAGTTACTTAACCCCAATTGCTTAGGGGCAGCCAGGTGGCTCAGCGAGTAAGAGCACCGGCTCCAGTGTCGGGATGATCCGGATCAAATCCGGGCTCAGATACTCAGCACCACACCAAGAAATAACTGGTCATGTAACCTTGAGCAAGTTACTTAACCCCGATTGCTTTAAAAAAAAAAGAAGAAGAAATTATGAGCAGGATGCTCTCAGAAAAACCTGGAATGACTTGCATGGGCTGATACAAAGTGAAATGTATTATGTACAAAGTAACAGCAATATTGTAAGATAATTAGCTGTAAATGATTTAGCTATTCCCAGCAATACGATGATCCAAGACAACTCTGAAAGACTCATAATGAAAAATGCTGTCCATCCCCAGAGAAAGAACCAATAGTGTCTGAATACAGATTGACACATACTTTTTTTTACTTTATTTTCCCTGAGGCTTTTTTTTCCTCTATGGTTTCTTTCACAAAATGACGATTATGGATATGTTTTGCATGTGTAAACTATATCAACTTCCTTGTTTTCTCAATGCGGGGTTAGGGAGGGAGGAAGGGATAGAATTTGGAACTCAAAAGTTATAAAAAAAAAAACACATGTTAAAATTTGTTTTTACATATAACTGGGGGAAAATAAAATACTAAATAATTTTTAAATGTTTTAAATAAATAAAATCATAATTTAAACAAATTATAATAACAACATCAAAGCAAAAAGCAATTGAAGACATACAGACCTTTGATTGTACATGCCCCGAAAGTTGTAATTTGCTCTGTAATTTGGGAATGGCTTTGGATCTAAAGGCCTGTAGATGGCAGGCTCTCCCCTTTTCATAGCAAGACCATTTAGTTCCACTGTTGGAGTGATACTGCCTGTTTAAAGAAAAGAAAAATACATGTAAAATACTTCTACAACAAAGAATACAATCTATACTTATAGCTGTATTTTATTATCATGAGTAAAAAGTAGAAAAAGAGGACAGTGACATTCTATATAGACAGCCATCTATATGATTTTCTTATTCCAGGAATATAATTACTATCAGAACAGATAAAACAAAGTACAGAAGTAGTTCTTTCTTTTTTCTGAGTTTTAAATCTAGTGCTTTCTGGTAATCCATTCCAAAGAAATAAAGTACACAGCTCTCAAAATTTTCTTCACCTCTGGAGTGGCTAGGTGGCACAGTGAATAGAGAACCAGCCCTGGAGTCAGGAGGACCTGAGTTCAAATCTGGCCTCAGACACTTAACACAAAAACTAGTGTGACCTTGGGCAAGTCACTTAACACCAACTGCCCTCCAAAAAGAAAAAAATGTTTCTTTACCTTATTCAAAATTTTACTATTCAAAATTATAATTATAGGTAAACTATGACAGATATATTATTAAATATAATTAATATATTATAAAAATATTATTGTAAGCAAAATATAGAATTGGTTCCAGGAAATAGGTAGTGAAAATTCAAATCATGAAACAGATCACTTCAAGGGATTCACTACTCATACTAATCTGGAGCTAATTAAGAAATTAAATATCAGCAATAAAAACAGGTAATTTAGAATGTTATACAAAGAAAGTTTGGTAAACCCCATGGTAAAAATAACTTTAAGAAGTAAATTTAATTAGCTCAATAGAGATAACTTGCATAAGATCATGCTGTTCTTAATAACATGTATTGGATGAATGTATAAAATGATTCAAACTCGTTTAGATTTGGTGTTTTATTCTTAGAATATAAAGTACAATACCATAGTGGGAAAAAAAATCCCTACTTAGCACAGACAATTTTAGAGCTGGACCAACCTTCATTCTGTTCCCCTAGCACTCCCGTGTGTTAGACGTTGGAGATCAACTCATCAGTCACAGAAACTCAGAGTTGAAAGGAGCCTTAGGGATCATCTAATCCAAACTCAAGTTACTAGAACGGGAATTTCTTCTATAACATAACCAGAATCAGCCAGATTCTCCTTTAGGTCTCCACTGAAATGGAATCTGTTCCTTCCCAGGCTGCTCTGGTTTTGAGGAAGCTTCTTCCTTCCATTCAGTCTAACTTGGCCTCTGACATTTCCACCCACTGCTGTTAGCTCAGTCTCCTCAGTCCAAACACAACAAAATTATCTTCTCTTCCTATTAGCTTCTCCCAGGTCTTCTTTTCTCCAAGGTCAACATCTTAAATTCTTCAACTAATCCTCACTATTGCATGATCTTGGAACTTTTAGCATACTAGTTGTCCTCTCCAACTTTTCAATGCCATTTCTAAAATGTGGCGCCCACACTGAACGCTCAGCTGCATTCTGACAAGGGCAGAGTAGAAGGAGACACCCTCCCGACCACCTGACTGGTCCCAGACACTATTAAGCCCCTCTTAATGTGGCCTAAACTTCTAATTTTACAGATAAGGACACTAACCCAAAGAGGCAAGGTTTTAAATTTAGATAACTGAGAGTTGTCCCAACTTACTTGGAAAAGGACAAACTGTTTCAGTTCCATTCAATTTATGAAACATTTATCAAGAGCATACTAAACAAAAGGTAGTAAAAGTAGTTGTGTTTTGAAATACCTCTTGTTTAGTAACTTGTGCCAAAAAAAAAGTCCACTAAATAACTTTCAGAGTAGATTCTGTAATATACTGTCTTAATTCTTTGCCACTTTCTTCACAATTAAGGCACAATACACAGCAAAAAGAAAACAAGTTTCTTCTTGCTACAAAGGAAAAACCAAAATGACCTCATCAGGATGAACCTTAGGGGTTGCCAAAGCATCAGCTCTCCCCTAGCAGTTGCCTTAAATCGACTTGTGGTAACTAAAGCACCTCACTTTTAACAGTTCTTATTGAATTGCAGAACAGCTAAGTGAGGAAAAATGGTAGGAAAGGGGGTAAACTAAGAAAAAAAAGGTAACAAAGTATAAAAATAAAGCAAAACCAAATATAATAATGAAGTCATCTATTACAAATAACTATCATTTTACATGGAAACACAAAGAGAAGAAACAGCTGGAGCACCTGGATCATTATTTAATAAGGTCTTATAATCAACAACCCATATCTACTCCTCTAAATTTTATTCTGTAAATGGTTATATTAAATTTGTCTCTAGATTAATGGATATAATCATATTAACCAGCTGTCAAGTTTTCATTTAATTCATGTTTTAAAAAACATTTGTTAAATACCTACTATGTGCAAGGCAAAAATATCCTCATCATCATTTATATAGTACTTTTGGTTTGAAAAGTGGTTTACATATGTTAACTCATTTGATCCTCACAACAATCACCAGAGGCAAAGAGGTTAAGTGACTTACCCAGGGTAATACAACTAAGTGTTTCGGGCAGGTTCAAACTCAGGTCTTTGTAATGGTAAGGGGATTTGAAGATCTTCTCTGCCCTTTAATAGGCCTATGCCCCTTAATGGGCCTCCCTTGGAGCCCAACAAGAGAAACTTGCTTAGGGGAGGCTTGTTTTTCAGGAAGGCCCACCTTTTGGTACTTTGTAATTAGGTAGTTGGTCAAGAAGGTTATGATGTCCTCTGACCCTGAAGAAGGTTTTATATATACTCTGAGGTGTGGTTTTGCTTTGGGGCTCACTTATGGGGAAGAGTTGTGTGATTTGGCTAGATGAGACTCTGGGCCGATGTTGAGCCCCAGCTCCCTGCCGACTTTGGAAACCCAGATGTTGGTGGTTATTTCTTCCTCTGGTAACTAATTATGTATGCATGTAATAATGGTCAGACAACTAGAAGCCCTGTCTATTAAATTGTGTTATTTTCTCTATCTGTATTTTTTTGTCTGCTTGTAACTTCTGTTTGTATTTTCTCTGAAGTTCAGGGTGCTGACTTTTTCTCTGAACTAAGTAAATGATATATATGTTTGATTAAAGTAAGATTGTTAACGCTTTTTGAGTTGCTTTCCTTTAGAAAAGCTGATCAAAGAACCTGTGCTAGCAGCCATCCTGGAGGTGCTATCCTGACTAGAAGTTCAATATTCTATACACTATACCACCTAGCTGCCCTAAAGAAGTCATATACGTATGTACATATAACTATGATATGAGGTAGATTGGGATGAGTACGAGGAGTCCAAAAAAGGGGCTATTAGGAATCTAGGAAAACAGAAATCACTCTGTGGAGGGGTCAGGAAGGTTTGGTTTCAAGGTTAAACCTTGATGGAAAGTAAGGTTGCCGGCAGGACTCAATTTGAGGTAGGGGATAAGGGAGGAAGTCCTCTCTGGGCCTGAGGAATAATGTGAAAAAAGAACAAAGACTACCAGAAATGGGAGAAGATAAAATGAGAACCAGCAATAATTAGTAGCCCCATTTCGCTGGCATGTAGAGTACTCAAAATGGAGTCATCTGGCTAAAACAGGCAGGAGATTGGGCATCATCACAGGTTAGGTTCAATCCAATTCAACAAACATTACTTAAGTATCTAGTAGGCTCTGAGGACACAAACATAAAATGAAATTGTTCTTGCCCTCAAGGATCCTATCCAATTAGAGAGATAAAACATGAACATAAATTTAAAAATACAAAGTAATTTCAAGAGGAAGAATTGGGGGAATTAAGAAAGGCCTCCCCCAGGAGGCAGGACCTGAGCTATGCTTTGAAGGATGCCAGAGACTCCAACAGGAATCAATCACCACAGAAACCCTCTGCCTGAGCCAAGCAAACTACTCACTGTTCTCCAAGTATATCACATACTTACTTCCCAGGCCTCTCAACTTTGCTCATGAGTTTTTCTCCTACCTCCCTTCCTCTCCATTTGTCTAAATCCTACCCATTTATCAAAACTTAGATTAAGTCCTAATTTCTCCATTAAGCCTAACCCAGCTGTACCAGTCCTTAGTGATTACTCTCCCCTTGAAATCCCTATAGCACTTATTGCTGTTACACCATTTCATTTAGTATTTAAATACATTACATTTTTATTTACCTATTTTGTTTATGTCTTAGCTTCCCAAATAACTAGATTTTAATTTGTGGACAGGACTACATCTTATATTTCTTTGTACCCCAAGTACCCAGAACACTGCATAACAGAAGTAAAGATTCAACAAATGGTCAGTATAAATGATGATTATAATCCAGAAACATTAAAGAAATTAACAGAAACAAAATGTTTCCTATTTGCTCTGGGGGTAGTTAATTTCTCATCATCTGCAAAATTAGTATGAATGTCATTCTGATTATAAGTGTGAAAAATGAAGTTCATTGTTCACTTCTGATATAAGAATAAGCTGAAGACAGAAGAGTCAAACATACTCACTGTTTCTATATAAGACAGAAGAATATAAACTATATAGACAGGGGCTCAGAATGGGGAAAAATAGATCAGGGAACACCAGAGTTTTGGAAATGAAAGAAAAGACTCAGAAAAACTGAGCAGGTAAGCCATTCAATATCCTTTACCTAACACACTTACGACAAATTATGGAAGGGAATAAGCATTTACGTGATTTAAATTAACGAGCCTCTGTGTATATGAAAGATTAAATAAATTGCAAACTCCTTGAGGTCAGAAATTGTGTCTTCTTTCAAATCCAAATGATGCCTAGAATAGAGATGGGTAAACTAGTAAATTAATAAGTGAATGGCAGTGTGAGAATATGCTGGTTCTTGCTAACTCTTAAAACAAAACCCTAGAGAGATAAATGTAGCACATTGCTAAAGGAACTGTGTTACATCTCAGTATATCCACCAGTAAGCTTTTGCCTTTTACTGATATAATTCAGTTGTTTGCCAGTTTATCATTCTAAAAATGCTTATTGATTATAGAACTAGTCTGTTACAATGCAACCAAAGCTCTTCTTTTTTTCCAAAAGCACACGAGGAAAGGGCACAAACATAACATAAGAAAAGGAAACAATTCTACATTTGATTACCTGGATTACTATTGATATTGTTTTTTGGAGGACGAGGAGTTGGTTTGGGAAGGGTAGTTTCCCTCAAGGCTTTGTTGGCAGCAGCGTGTTGAGCTTTCTTTATACTGCTCCCTTCAGACTGCCAGGTCTGTTCTCCAAGAGTCAGTTGTACTGAGAACATCTTCAAAAAAAATTTAAAACATTAATTAACACTTTCCAGTAAGCAAATATGTATGAAATGTTACCTGTCTGAAAAAAAAAATACATGGAATCACAGAATTTGAGCATTAGCAGGGACTGCAAAGATTATCTAGTTCAACTTGACAGATTATATAAATAAGGAATAGAGTATAGTAGATAGAGTGCCAGACTTGGAGACAAGAAAACCTGGGTTTTAATCCTGCCTCAGATACTTAATAGCTGTGTGACCCTGGGCAAGTCCCCTAACCTCTCTGGGCTTCAGATTCTTCTTCTCTAAAATAAGAGGGTTTGACTCAATGACCACTAAGATTACTCCCAACCCTAAGTCTACGATCCTAAAAAGCAGAGAAGTCCAAAGAAATTAAGCAAACTTCCTTCATTTAGGTCACATAACTGAAGTATCCTTCAAAAGAAGAAGGTTCTAGAACTCCAATCCACTACAGTAACTCTAAGTGATATACACCAAATTCTGTCTTCTACTGTTATCAGTAGAGGCTAGGATGGATAAGGTCCCTTAATGTATAGTTGAGGAAAAATAAATTTAAAAAAGAATATGACTTTGTAACAAAACAGAAACATCTTTTTAATATCATTCAAATTATCTTCACTAAGGCATATATAGAAATACACATGGCAAAGTAAATCTGTTCTCCTAAAAATCTGGGGCACATATCAGAGAAGACCTAAATTTCTTCCTCTTTTCTATCACAAGCTCTAAGAGGAGAGGTCAGAAGGATATAAAGATGAAAATGGAAAGAGGACAGAAAACTGACAAAGGACAGAGAGGCTTTGCAAATATCCTTATTATAAATACTTTTCACCATCAAGGACAGTAGAGTCACTATATTTGGATGCTTAATATCACCATCTTGAACTTGTTTATACAGGAAATGGAAATGGCAAAGAAGAAAACAGCTATACTAGATGAAGGATGCATGGAGGGGGTCTCTGCTAGAGACAACACAGTTTTGAGAACATTGAAGAACCAAGTCTCAAGACATCTGAAAGAGGAAAACATAGCAAAATTGTAAAAAAAAAAAAAAATCCCTCAGGCCATACCAATACCAAAAAGAAGTGTACAAGAGACCCATCAGTAATGACTAAGTCATATGCCTATTTCCATACCTATGAAGAAATTTTTTGAGAAATATCCATCCACTCACTGGATACATACTTAATACAGAATTAAAGGGATAGGCTCTTATAAGTGATATTTTACAGCAGACCATCAAAATCGACCAAAAGATCCAAAGAACACAAGATCCCATTGAACTTATTATTTGGAAATCATAAAAAAGCCTTTTTGTTTGGTATAGCAAAATGCCTTCTCCTATGAAAACAAAGTGAAGCATCTCAAGAGAAATTTTTTTTAAATAGACAGGAAGACCTAGTAATACTAAATCTAAAACTATACTAGAAAACAATAATCATCAAAAACAAGTAGGCAACAGTTCAAAATTAGAGAGTTTAATCTGTGTAACAGATGAGGCCTATACTGCATATATATATATATATATATATGCAGTATAGAGAGAATGGAAAGAGAGAGAAGAGAAGGCCCATGACAGAGCCATGGCATCAGGAATCAGAGAACAGAACATGGATGATGAACCTGCAAAGGAGAACAATAATGATCAGCCAGAAAGAGAGAAAGAGGGGCAACTAAGTTGTGAATAGCACACCATCCCTGGAGTCAGGAGGACCTGAGTTCAAACCTGACCTCAGACACTTAACACTTACTTGGGCAAGTCACTTAACCCCAATTGCCTTGCCTTCCTCCCTCAAAAAAAAAAAAAAAAGGAAAGATAACCATGAAAGATCAATGTCATGAAAACCCAAGAAGGAGGATGTAATAGGACCAATTATCTACATGGGTTACCTCTCTCCTTACAACTTGGTTTAGGCAAGTTTTTTAATAAAAGGCAACAAACTTTTATTAGGGATTTGACTGGCCCAGGGGGTACATGGTTCAGGCTGCACTTCCCTAGACTCAACTTTCTGGTAGCCTTTGACCAACTGACTTGCCTTTCTGGTCACCTAAAAGCATAAAAAAGACCCCCCCACTTTAAACTCCACAGAAGTCCCAAAATGCAAATGATTATATATTACCCAGATAACCAGACACATTTCCATATAAAAACAAGGGGAGTCACATCTACCCAACCTAAGAACTAAACATCCTTGCTTCAGCATCTTTTCTATGCTACGGCTCAGTAAACCTCCTTCTGTTAACTGGTGAATGACCTATGAATACATCATTCCATTCTAACACTGAACTTGAACAGGATTACCAGCCCAAATCAGACCAGTCCCTGTCAGGACAGAGCCTCAGGATGCACCGTAGCACAGGAGTCAGGATAAGAATGATTACTCTTCAAGAGACCAAGAACAATCACACAAAAAGGGAGAAAATAAATAGTGACAAAGCAGGAAAATCCACAAAGGAGAAAGTATCAAAAAAGGGGGCTTATAAACAGTGTTGAATGCTGAAAAAAATATCAAGAAAGATGAGGACTGGGGGCAGCTACGTGGCGCAGTGAACAGAGCACCGGCCCTGGAGTCAGGAGGACCAGAGTTCAAATTCGGCCTCAGACACTTAACACTTAACTAGCCATGTGACTTTGGGCAAGTCACTTAACCACAACTGCCCCTCCAAAAAAAAGGCAAAAAAAAAAAAAAAGAAAGAAAGAAAGATGAGGACTAAGAAGTGGCCATTGGATATAGCAATAAAATTATTAGTGACTTTGCAGAGAGTAGTTTCCATTCACTGGTGGGCATAAAAACCAGAGAAGCAAATAGCTTTTTCTAGGACTCTGTTTTGAATAGGAGGAGAGATATCAAATAATATCTTGAGGGGACAGTAGGATCATGCCAAGGTTTTTTAAGGATGGAAGAAATCTGGGTATATTTGTTGGCAGTAGGGAAATCAGCTTATATGTAAGAAGACAGTGGGATTTAGGGATAGAGGAAATGATCAAAGGGGCAAACTGCCAGCAGGGATACATCAAGTAGGCCATAGATCAATTTGAATATTTTAGTATTTGAAAGCAGTCAGTCTCACCAGTCTATAATTTGAAGTCTTTTCTTCACCCTTTAAAAAAAAATTCAGAACAACTACATCTTGGGGATAGAGAGGAGCTGGTAGGGGTTGACACAAACCTTACTGGGTCCTTGACCTGATCATAATTTTTTTTAATTATGAAATCGACAAGCATGGGCATTTCCACATACAAGAGCTAGCTAGCATCTATATATTACCATACACAAAGAAGAACAAAAAAAAGAGAACTGTCTACAAAGCCATGAATTTCTATTATATACAGCTTGATTTTTTTTAAGTATATATGAAATTTAATGTGGTAGTTCCAACACGGTCCTGCTGGTCTGAGAGCTATCTCACACAATGAGGAATATTTTTAAAAGAAAGAAGAGTAAAAAGATTTTAAAAATCAGTAAATACTATCAATATATTGAAATACTTGACCTCATATATATTTATACATTGACAACTGACAAGATGACTCCCACTTAATAATATAGTTTAAGATCAGGAAGAGCATGTATGTGTGTCTTCTTGTATGTTACATGTACATATTTTCAACCCTCTTTTGTCAGTTGTCTGGAACCTAATGTTTTCATCATTGTATTTCAATAATTAGTTTCCTTCATAATTCTATGTATTTAAAAATACTCTGAGAAGGGTCCTTAGGAGTCACCAAACTGTCAGAGGGATTCATGACACCAAAAAAAAAAAAAAGGTAAAGAATCCCTAATCTATATTATAAACTCCTGTACTGGACAAAGTTCCAAGGAGGCACAGTCTGTATTCTTAGCTGAACCTTGCATCTCCTCTAGTGTCTAACCCAGTGCTCCGCATGTAATAAGAGCCTTAATATGTATTACACTGTATTATGTTAGACCCTTACAATGTCATAAAAGTGAATTACTACTATTGACTTCTCCATCTACCCTTATTTTAAGCTTCAATGGAAATACATATAAAAGAAAACCATGTTGCTTGAGAATAATCTTTACAATAATCATGTGATAGGTCTAAAAAAATATTTTGCTGGCTTACAGACAAATTCCAGATTGAGGCACACTAATCTTGTTCAGGCAATTACTGAAAATACATACTACTAAAAGTCAACTGGCATGTTTACATGGGGAGCTCACCTCTAGTAACATAATATTTAGTACCTGAATGAATCACTATTTATTATGTCCTAATAGAGTAGATATCATGAGTCTCATTTTACAAACAAGGAAACTGAGATTTTAAGTTACCCAAAGCCATACTGCATTTTCACAAAATTATGTAAAGCAAACAGTCCAGTCTAACCACTCTAGCGAGGTCTAAAGTTCTTAGCCCTGTCTTGTACTCAGACCACTGGCCCACACTGCCCCCTCTCAGGAATATCTATGTCACAGTAAAGTTTCCCTTTCATGCTTGTAGTACTATTATCTGGGCATCTATTTCTTTACACTTCCTATACCTGCTGACACTAACAAAATCCAAAGTGAGAAAGTAGGCTGGAAGAATAAGCAAAGAGAAAACACACCATAAAAGAGCTATTATGCTGACAAGGATAAGGGCGGCTAGGTGGAGCAGTGAATAGAGCACTGGCCCTGGAGTCAGGAGGACCTGAGTTCAAATCCTACCTCAGACACTTAACACAAAAACTGTCTGTGTGACCTTGGGCAAGTCACTTAACCCCAATTGCCCTCCAAAAAGCAAAAAAAAAAAAAGAAAAAGACAAGGATGCTAAAGACTAACAGCAGCAAAAGAAGAAAATGGCTCAAAATTATCTATAGGCAAAACCTCCCAGAAAAATGCAGCTTGAGTATAAATTTAAATAGAATGCCTAGAAAAAGACTGAAGCAAGATCAAGGGAATTAATGAAAAGAAAAAGCTAAGAAAGGCAGCCTAGCCATACCAGATTTCAAACTGTGTCATAAAGCAGCAGTCATCAAAACCACTTGGTACTGGCTAAGAAATAGAGGGGTAGGGGCAGCCAGGTAGCACAGCAAGTAAGAGCACCGGCTCCAGTGTTGAGAAGACCTGGGGATCGAATCCCGGGCTCAGACGCTTAGCACCCACCCAGAAACACCTGTCCGTGTAACCTTGAGCAAGTTACTTAACCCCAATTGCTTAGGGGCGGCCAGCTGGCTCAGCGAGTAAGAGCACCGGCTCCAGTGTTGGGACGACCTGGAGATCGAATCCCGGGCTCAGACACTCAGCACCACACCCAGAAATAACTGGCCGTGTAACCTTGAGCAAGTTACTTAACCCCGATTGCTTAAAAAAAAAAAAAAAGAAATAGAGGGGTAGAACAATGGAATAGGTTAGGTACACAAGACACAACAGTCAATTATTATAGTAATCTATTGTTTGATAAACCCAAAAACCTTAGCTTCTGAAATAAGAACTCACTATTTGACAGAAACTGCTAGGAAAACTAGAAAATAGTATGGCAGAAACTGGGAATACACCAATGTCTGACAACATATACCAAAATAAAGTCCAAATGGATACATGATTTGGGTATAAAGGCTGATACTATAAACAAATTAGGGGAGCAAGGAATAGTCTGTCTCTCAGATTTATGGAGAATGGAGGAATTTAGGACCAAACAAGAGATAGAGAACATTATGAAATGCAAAACAGATCATTTTGATTTCATTAAATTAAAAAGTTTCTGCACAAAGCCAATGCAACCAAGATTAGTAGGGAAGCAGAAAACTGAGAAAGAATTTTTGTAATTAGTATCCCTGATAAAAGCCTCATTTCTAAAATATATAAAAAACTGAGTCAAATTTATGAGAATACAAGTCATTCCCCAATTGAGAAATGGTCAAAGGATATGAATAGACAATTTTACGAGGAAGAAATTAAAGCTATCTATAATCATATGAAAAAATTCTCTACATCACTATTAATTAGAGAAATGCAAATCAAAACAACTCTGAGATAACACAACATACCTATCAGATTTGCTAACATGACAAAACAGAAAAAGGATAAATACTGGAGAAAATGTGGGCAAACAGGAACAATAATTCATTGTTGGTGGAGTTGTGAAGTTGATCGTTGGAAAGTTGATCATTCTGGAAAGCAATCCGGATCTTTGCCCAAAGGGCTTTAATAATGTGCTTTTGACCCAGCAATACCACTTTTCCGGTTGTATCCCAAAGAGATCATAAAAATGGGAAAATGACCCACATGTACAAAAATACTTATAGCAGCTCTTTTTTGTGGTAACCAAGAACTAGAAATTGAGAGGTTGCCCAGCAACTGGGGAATGGCTGAACAAGTTGTGGTATATGAATGTAATGGAATACTATTGTGCTATAAGAAATGATGAACAGGCAGACTTCAGAAAATACTGGAAAGACTTATATGATGCTGAGTGAAGTAAGCAGAACCAGGAGAACATTGTTCCCAGAAACAGCCATAGCATGTAATGACTGGTTTTGATAGATGTAGCCCTTCTCAGCAATGCAAGGACCTAAAATAATTCCAAAGGACTCATGATGGAAAATGCCATCAACATCCAGAGAAAGAACTATGGAGTCAGAGTACAGAGTGAAACAGACTATTTTCTTTTTTGTTTATTTTATTTTGCTTTTTTTTTCTTTCTCATGATTTCTTGCATTCATTATAATTCTTCTATGGAACAAGACTAATGTGAAAAAGTGTTTAATAGGAATGCATGTGTAGAGCCCATATGAGATTGCTCTTGGGGAAGGAGAAGAAAGGGAGCAATGGGAAGAAAATTTAAAACTTATGTAAGTAAATGTTGAAAATTAAAAATAAATAAATTGAAAAAAATGAAGCAAGAGTTAAAAAAATGGGCAGAACCAAGATGGTGGCATAGAAGCAGGAAAACTCCTTGCGCTCCCCCCCATAACCACCTCAAATACATATAAAAAAATGATTCTAAACAAACTTTAGAGCTACAGAACCCACAAAGTGACAGAGAGAAACAAACCTCCCACTGAAAGCAGCCCAGCAGGCAGACAGGAAGGGTCCATCACAGCTCACTGGGAGCAAAGCCCAGCCCTCCATGAGCCCATGGTTTAAGCCTCAGGGTGGCCCCAATCCTGGAATAGACTTCGAGAGAGTATTGATCACCAGCAGCTGTGGTGGTTGCCAGAATTATCAACCCATAAATGACAAAGACAAAGTGAGAGTTCAGTGTAGACTTTGGGAACAGAGGGTCCAGGAGTGCGGTCCAGCCTCTGCCCACAGAGGGAGAAGAAGCTGAGTTGCAGCAGCTGCCACCACATGGCGCCTTCAGAGCTCCTGGCCTGCAGACTGTAGGGGGCCCAAGGAACCATTTTGAGGGGTAATAGCTCTTGCTTTAACCTGCTTGTATCTAGATTGCTGTCTAGGGTGGAGGTCCTGGGGTGTGTGACCAGTGAGCCAGAGCATATGGAGGCTTCAGAGAGGGGAACCAACTAATAGCTCCAGCAGCTGAAAAAACCCCAGTGATTTGGGACAAAGCTCTCCTCTCTGGAAGCAGAGTTCTACTGTAGGAAAAAGTTCAAAAGTCAAGAAACTGAGTGGCAACATGAGCAAGCGAAGGAAGGAAAGCAAGCACAACAGTCAAACCTTGGATTCCTTTTTTGAGGAGAAAAAGGATCAAAGCATGGAACAGTCAGAACTCCTGCACCAAAAGCTTCCAAGAAAAATATGAACTGATTACAGGCCATAGAGGAAATTAAGAAGGATTTTTAAAACCAAATAAGAGAAGTGGAGGAAAAATTGGGAAGAGAAATGAGAATGATGCAAGAAAATCATAAAAAGAGAGTCAACAACCTGACTGAAGAAAATAACACCTTAAAAAATAGATTAGCTCAAATGGCAAAAGAGGCTCAAAAAGCCAAAGAAGAATGCCTACCAAATTTCCAAATGGAAAAAGAATCTCAAAAGTTCACTGAAGAAAATCATTCCTTCAGAATTAGATTGGAGCAAATGAAAGCTAGTGACTTTATGAGAAATCAAGATACTATTAAACAAATTCAAACAAATGAAAAAATAGAAGGCAATGTGAAATACCTCATTGAAAAAAACGCTGACCTGGAAAATAGATCCAGGAGAGATCATTTTAAAATTATTGGACTACCTGAAAACCATGATCAAAAAAATAATCTAGAAATCATTCTTCAAGAAATTCTCAAAGAAAATTGCCCTGATGTCTTAGAGCCAGAGGGCAAAATAGAGGTTAAAAGAATCCACTGATCACCGCTTGAAAAAGATCCCAAAAAGAAAACTCCTAGGAATATTATAACCAGGTTCCAAAATTCCCAGATCAAGGAGAAAATATTCCAAGCAGCCAGAAAGAAACAATTTGAATATTGTGGAAACACAATCAGGATAACACAGGATCTGGGAGCTTCCACAATGAGGGACTGAAGGGCTTGGAATATGATATTCCGGAGGTTAAAGAATCACCTACCCAGAAAAATTGAGTATCATGTTTCAGGGGAAAATATGGTCATTCAATGAAATAGAGGACTTTCAAGCATTCTGGATGAAAAAACCAGAGTTGAATAAAAAAATTGACATTCAGATACAAGAAGCAAGAGAAGCATGAGAAGGTAAACAGGGAAGAGAAATCATAAGGAACTTATCAATGTAGAACTATTTACATTCCTACATGGAAAAACAATAATTGTAACTTATGAAACTTTTTTCAGTATGAGAATAGTTGAAGGGAATAGAAATGTATATACATATATATATATATATATATGTCTATATAGGAGGGTATATGGGCATATGAATACATATGTGGGTATATGTATATATGTGTACAGGCATACATAGACAGAGGGTACAGGACCAATTGTATACGAAGGGATGATACTTAAAAGGCAAAATTGAGAGGTTAAGAAAGGAATATGAGAGGAGATGGGGAGAGACCAAATGGGGTAAATTATCTCATATAGAAGAGGCAAGGGAAAACTGTTACAATAGAGGGAAAGAACAGGAAGGCAAAAGGGAATGGGTCAACCTTATTCTGACTGAATTTGGCTTAGGTAGGGAATGACATACACACCAAATAGGGTATCTCACCCTGCAGAACAGTAGGGGGAAGGGGATGAGAGGGGAAATGATGAAGGGGAGGGCAGGCTGGAGGGGGGGGGAAGGGAGTTAGAAGTACACACTTTTTTAATAGTATTCTTTTTTAGTTTACATCATTCATTTCCACAAGATTTTGAGTTACAAATTTTCTCCCCATTTTTCCCCTACCCACCAACCCAAAACAGCGATCCCACTGAATATCCCCTCCCCCAATCTGCTCTCTCCCATATCTTCCTCCATCCCCTCTCTTACTTTCCAGTAGGGCACAGTGAATCTCTATGCCCCAGTGCCTATATATCTTGTTTCCCAGTTACATGTAAAATAATAATAATAATATATTTTTTAAACATTTGATTTTAAACCTTTGAGTTCCAGATTCTTTCCCTACCTCCCTCATCACGCACCCTTACTGGGAAGATAAGCAATTCAATATAGGTTGTACATGTGTAGTTATGCAAACATTTCCATAGTGTATATATTGTGAAAGACTGACTATATTTCCCTCCATCCTATCCCACCCCCCACTTGTTCTATTCTCTACTTTCATCCTGTCTCTTTTCAAAAGTGGGTGCTTCCAACTCCCCTACCCCCAGCCTGCCCTCCCTTCCATCATCCCCTCTCTCATCCCCTTCCCCTCTACTCTCCTATAGGGTGAGTTACCCTGTTTAGTGTGTATGTCATTCCCTCCCTAAGCCAAATTCATTGAGAATAAGGTTGATTCATTCCCTTTTGCCTTCCTGTTCTTCCCCTCCATTGTAACAGTTTTCCCTTGCCTCTTCTATATGAGATAATTTACCCCATTCTATCTCTCCCCATCTCCTCTCATTATATTCCTCTCTTATCTCTTAATTTCACCTTTTAAGTATCATCCTATCCTATTCAACTGGTCCTGTACCCTCTGTCTATGTATACCTGTACACATATATACATATACCCACATATGTATTCATATGCCCATATACCCTCCTATATAGACATATATATGTATGTATGCATGTGTCTATATATATATACATATATAGACATTTACATACATTTCTATTCCCTTCAACTATTCTCATACTGAGAAAAGTTTCATAAGTTACAATTATCGTTTTTCCATGTAGGATGTAAGTACTTCAACTTTGATATGTTCCTTATGATTTCTCTTCCCTGTTTACCTTTTCATGCTTCTCTTGCTTCTTGTATTTGAATGTCAAATTTTCTATTCAACTCTGGTTTTTTCATCAAGAATGCTTGAAAGTCCTCTTTCCCATTGAATGAACATATTTTCCCCTGAAACATGATACTCAGTTTTGCTAGGTAGGTGATTCTTGGTTTTAATCCCAGCTCCTTTGACCTCTGGAATATCATATTCCAAGCCCTTCAATCCCTCAATGTAGAAACTGCCTGATCCTGTGTTATCCTGATTGTGTTTCAACAATATTCAAATTGTTTCTTCCTGGCTGCTTGGAATATTTTCTCCTTAATCTGAGAACTCCAGAACCTGGCTATAATATTCCTAGGAGTTTTCTTTTTGGGATCTTTTTCAGGAGGTGATCGGTGGATTCTTTCAACTTCTATTTTGCCCTCTGGCTCTAAAACATCGGGGAAATTTTCCTTGAGAATTTCTTGAAGAATGATTTCTAGGTTCTTTTTTTTGATCATGGCTTTCAGGTAGTTCAATAATTTTAAAATGATCTCTCCTGGATCTATTTTCCAGGTCAGTGGTTTTTCCAATGAGATATTTCACATTGCCTTCTATTTTTTTCATCTGTTTGAATTTGTTTAATAGTATCTTGATTTCTCATAAAGTCACTAGCTTCCATTTGCTCTAATCTAATTCTGAAGGAATGATTCTCTTCAGTGAGCTTTTGAGATTCTTTTTCCATCTGGCAAATTTGGTAGGCATTCTTCTTTGGCTTTTTGAGCCTCTTTTGCCATTTGAGTTAATCTATTTTTTAAGGTGTTATTTTCTTCAGTCAGAAGTTGTTGACTCGGGGCGGCCAGGTAGCACAGCGAGTAAGAGCACCGGCTCCAGTGTTGAGAAGACCTGGAGATCGAATCCTGGGCTCAGACACTTAGCACCCACCCAGAAACACCTGGCCGTGTAACCTTGAGCAAGTTACTTAACCCCAATTGCTTAGGGGCGGCCAGGTGGCTCAGCAAGTAAGAGCACCGGCTCCAGTGTCGGGATGACCTGGATCAAATCCGGGTTCAGATACTCAGCACCACACCCAGAAATAATAACTGGCCATGTAACCTTGAGCAAGTTACTTAACCCTGATTGCTTTAAAAAAAAAAAAAAGTTGTTGACTCTCATTTTATAATTTTCTTGCATCATTCTCATTTCTCTTCCCAATTTTTCCTCCACTTCTCTTATTTGGTTTTCAAAATCCTTCTTAAGCTCCTCTATGGCCTGTAAGCAGCTTATTCTTTTCTTGGAAGCTTCTGGTGTAGGAGTTCTGACTTTGTTGTCTTCCTCCTGTTCCATGCCTGATCCTTTTTTGTCCCCAAAAAAGGAATCCAGAGGCAGACTGCTGTGCTTGCCTTGCTTCCCTCATTTGCTCATGCTGCCACTCAATTACTTGACCTTTGAGCTTTTTGCCACAGTAGAACTCTGCTACCAGAGTGGGGAGCTTAGTTCCAAATCACTGGTGTTTTCTCAGCTGCTGGAGCTATTAGTTGGGTGCCTTCTCTGAAGCCTCCACACGCTCTGGCAAACTGGTCACACACCTCAGGACCTCCACCCTAGACCACAATCTAGATACAAGCAGGTTAAAACAAGAGCTATTACCCCTCAAAATGGTTTCTTGGGCCCCTACAATCTGCAGACCAGGAGCTCTGAAGCTGCCATGTGTCAGTGGCTGCACAGCCATAGCGCCTCAGCCACTTCTCCCTCCAGGGTATAAAGGCCTGACTGTACTCCCGAATTCCCTCTTCCCAAAGTCCACACTGCACTGACCTCTCACTTTGTCCTTAGCATCTATGGGTTGATAATTCTGGAAACTGCCACAGCTGCTGGTGATCTGAAGTCCCTCCAGCAGCAACTGGTTGTGGCCACCCTAAGGCTAAAACCTCAGGCTCACGTGGGGTTGGGCTCAGCTCCCAACATGCTGTGCTGGCCACTTCCTGCCAGCCTGCCAGGCTGTCTTCAATGGGAGGTTAGCTTCTATGTGTCATTTTGTGTGTTGTGTAGCTCCAAAGTCTGTTCAGAATCACCTTTTACATGAATTGGATAAGGTGGAAGCAGGAGCCCTGAGGAAGTCCTGTTTCTACTCCATCATCTTGACTCCGTCCCCCCCCCCCCCCCCAGAAGCATACACTTTTGAAAAGGGACAGGGTCAAAGTAGAGAATAGAACAAATGGGGGGCAGGATAGGATGGAGGGAAATATATTCAGTCTTTCACAATATATCCATTATGGAAATGTTTCAAGCAGCTACATATGTACAACCTATATTGAATGGCTTATCTTCCCAGTAAGGGTGGGTGACAAGAGAGGAAGGGAAAGAATCTGGAATTCAAAACTTTAAAATCAAATGTTTAAAAAAAATTATTATTATTTCTTTTTACATGCAACTGGGAAATAAGATATACAGGCACTGGGGCACAGAGGTCCATCTTGCTCTACTGGAAAGTTGGAGGGGGAATGGGAGAGGATATAGGAGAGAGCAGATTGGGGGAGGGGGGTACACAGTGGGATCACTGTTTAGGGGTGGTGGGTAGGGGAAAGACAATGAGAAAATTTGTACCTCAAAATCTTGTGGAAATGAATGATGTAAACTAAAAATACACATAAAACTTAATTTAAAAAAAGTTAAAAAATATTTTGTCAATGAAATGGGAATGTCATAGGAAAAAATGAAAGGAGAGCTAGAAATGAAATGAGAGCTATGGAAGAAATCATTGGAAAGGAAAGTAAAAGCTTGGCACAAAACATACAAAGCCTTGCTGAAGCAATAAACTCAGTGAAAATCAGAATAACTGAAATAGAAGTCAATGATTCTGTGACAAAACAGGAAATATTTTTTTTAAGTCAAAGACTGAAAAAATAAAATAAAATATATAAGGTATCTCATACCAAAAACAACTGAGCTGGAAAGCCATTAGAGAACAAGAAAATTTAAGAATCTCTATGCTACCTGAAAGCCATGACCAAAAAAAGGAGACTAAACATCATATTTCAAGAAATATTTAAAGAAAACTACCCAGACCTTTTAGAACAAGAGGACAAAATAGAAACACAAAGAATCCACTGGTCACCTCCTGAAAGAAACCCCAAAATGAAAACTCCCAGGAACATTTTGCCCCAAATTCAGAGCTTTCAGGTCAAATAAAAAATATGGCAAGCAGTCAGAAAGAAAGAATTCAAGTACCAAGGAGACAAAGTCAGACTCACACATAGTACGTACCAGTATAAAGAAGTGGAGAGCTTAGGACATAATATTTCAGAAGGCAAAAGATGTAGGCTTACAGCCAAGAATAATTTACCCTAAAATTTTTAGTATAATCCTAAAGGGAGGGGTGGGGGGAGAAAAATGAACTTTTAATGAAATATAGTATGTTCAAGAATTCCTGATGAAAAGACCAGAGCTACAAAGAAACTTTGAAGTTCAAACAGAGGAGCTAAGAGAAACACAAAAATGTAAACAGGAATAAACAATCATAAGGGCCTAAACAAGGATATATTTTTATGTTTAAATATGGAGAAATGATGTGTGTCTCCTCTAAATCCTATCATCATCAGGTGTCATAGAGGAAATCTATTTAAACAGAAGGCCTAGAAGTAGCTCTGTTATGTCTTGATGATCTTAAAAGATGAATGGAAAGGGAGAAGATGATGAATACCCTTGGGGGGAGAGGAGGAGAGCAATGAAGCTTAAGGAAAATTATCACACATAATTGGGGTACTCAAGTAGAAGTCTAAGCAAATAAAGAGGAAGAGGAGAGGAGTGGCTGACACTTGAACTTCACTCTAAAGTGGTCAAAGGAGGAAAGAAGATATATATACAAACAAAACATACACACAGAGTTCAGTACAAAAATACATTTCACTAAGGAAATAGGAGGGAAAGAGGAGAAGGGAACAGATAGAAGCAGAGGGAGGGTAGATTAAGTGAGGGATTAATTCTAAGCACAACAAACTCTAAGAATGTACCCCAGTATCAAAGAATTGGAAAAGAAGCTGCCTGTCAACTGGTGAATGGCTGAACAAGTTATGTTATATATAAATGTTATAGCATACTATTTTGCTATGAAATAATGAAGGGAATGGTTTCAGAGAAAACTGGCAAGACTTGTATGAACTGACAGAGTAAAGTGAACAGAATCAGGAGAACAATTTACACAAAAACAATATTATAAAAGTAAACAGCCTTGAAAGACTTAGGGACTTTGATCAGAATAATGGCCAACCACATTTCCAAAGGACTTTGTTATGAAAAATGCTATCCACCTCCTGACAGAGAGGTGAGAGACTCAAGAGTACAGAATAAGACATATGTGTGTAGACACATATACGTGTATGTGTGTATGTGTATATTTTATATATAAGTGTGTGTGTATACACAAACATAATTTATACAAAAACAACATTTTAAAGAAAAGCATTAAAATATTTAAGATCTTTGATCAATGCAAGAGCCAACCGTGATTCCAGGAGACTGATGACGATCTAAGTCACCTACCTTCTTGAGAGATGGGTTCACAATACAGAATGAGACATAAATTTTTGTACATGAACAATTCGGGAATTTGTTTTGCTTAACTATGCATGTTTATTACAAACGTGTTTTTTTTATTTTAAATTGGGAGAGGGTGGGAGGGAGAAAAAGTAAATGCTTATTAATTGAAAACTATTTTCCTACAGATAGATTCTTTAAATTGGTGCTTTGTTTTATGTATTTAGAAGTTCTAGACAGTTTCTTCTATTTACTTCTTGTACAGAGTATACAGAGTTTTGGGTTTGGGTTTTTTTTCATGTTCTTTTGGGAGACATTATCATTAAATGTCTCTGTGCAACCTGTCTTCAAGATCAATGTGTTTTGCTTATATAGACATCTTATCTTCTTTCAAAGTTGTTTTTTTGTTTCTCTTTTTCCAGATAGAAGGACAATTGTCCTTCCTTTCACTTCTCTGGAGCAACTAGCCACTATGAAGTCAAGTTTTTTTTCTACTAATTATTCCTGCTGTGCAGGCCATAAAGTCTGCCATTTGTTCCCATCTAACTTCTCTCAAGATTCTGATTTCTCTCTTTGAGTCATCTGGGAACACCTTGCTGAAGTTACATTGCTCTCCTGGAAATCTACAGGGTTCTATTTTTCATTGGGTACTGGTTGACTATTCTTTCTATGGAATATTTATTTAGACATGTTTGTAACCTTTTAGATATGTTCTTGCTCATCTTCCCTTCTAATCGTTGTATCTTCTCTGTTGATTTAGTTGATTATGCTCTAGGTTTTTAATTTAATTTTCTTCCTTCCAAGATCTATGGTGGTTTTAGCCTTTTTTGCCTTATATTTGTCTGTTACTCACTAATTCCTCCCTTTTTAATAGTGGGTTTACCCCTGGGTTTGAACCTCAAGGTTATCTAAACCTCTTCCCATGCTGATGAACTTACTTTTCATTAGTCTTAGTCCCTGTCTCAGGTAACTTCTGAAGGGATGGGACAGGCCCCAGCTGGATGTCAGTACTCTTTCATTAAGGCCTGGTGCAACTATGCCACCTTTCCTTCCCAACCCAGTTATCTCTGGTCTTTGGTTCTCTGCATGAACTGAGTCATTGTCTACCTTTTCTGCAGCTCAGGGGCATGTAGAGTAGGCAGAGTTTCTGTCACCTTGGGATTCCCTAACGTAGGAAAAACCTCAGGCAGTACACAGTTTCCCCTCTCCATACCTCATCCTTCACCTCATGAATAGAGTTTAGGTCTTCTGCTGTTGCAACAGGATGCTGAGATTAAGAGCAGTGACACAGTGTGCTAGCAAAGGCTACAACAGAAGCAAATTCCTTGAGCAGGTCCTAAAGAACAAGCCTGTGGCTTGGTTTGTGTGCCCAGTCTATGTTTAAGAGAGAAAGGGAGAGGTGAAGTGCTGAGTTAGCACTCTAGGAAGTATTATCCACTATTAATTCATAAGTCTGTGACCTTGTTGAGTAATCTTCCTTGTTTTCTTACCCTGTGGG
Organism: Petaurus breviceps papuanus; assembly: GCF_028583685.1. Taxonomy (NCBI): domain Eukaryota; kingdom Metazoa; phylum Chordata; class Mammalia; order Diprotodontia; family Petauridae; genus Petaurus; species Petaurus breviceps. Next base: position 85,577,731 of record NW_027186304.1, read on the forward strand.
AACAGTTGTAATTGAAATTTTGGCCCATAATTCCTTTTTGGGGGTCTTGAGAGTTATTGGGGACTAGAGAAAATATTCTTCATTTTGCTAATTACATGATCCCTGTCTACTGATGTGTAATAGTAATGAAATTTGAAGATCCCTTTGTATTGCCAAGCTAACAGGTACTTAGCACTTAGTTAATTATATCAAGCCTCTGTTAAAGAAACAGAAGGTATGAATCCCTGTTGCTGATGTAACAGGAAGGGGCTGAACAGGGAGAAACTAATACTGTATATAAGGAAAAGCTCCAGCTGTGAGAGTCAGGATTTCTTGGGGTAAGCATGGTGGAGGCAGAGCAGCTGCTGCCAGAGAGAGAGAGAATTTCTCTCAGCGAGCATCTGGAGGCTGGGTTACTTCTGCTGGACGGAAGACTGAACTGAGAATTGTGAAAAACTGAGAAGAGAGATGAGAATTGAGAACTGAGACAGAATTTCTTGGAGCAAGCCATGTGGAGGGTGAATAAAGTGATTTTGACTTTGAGAATGGAGCTGGAGAAAGTAATTTTGATTTTGAGAACAAAACTTGTGGTGGTGAAGCTTCTTCCAAGATCCAGCCAAACTCCTGCTGAGAGCTTCTGAGAACCAGCCAGAGCTGCCAAAGACTTCTGAGAGCCAGCCAGAGCTGCCAAAGAAGTATGACTGTGGTGTTGGTACTTTGTCTGTTTTGGGTCTATGTTGATTTCACAGGCAGAAAGTTAATTAAGATGATAGTGCTAACCATGTGTGTGAATATTGTTGTAATTCTGCTAAGCTTGATGTGTGTAGATATTATTGTTGCTCTGTTAAGTTTTCTCTTCCCAGGAACAGAAACTGTGAAGGACTTGAGGTGGACTGGACACTGTGAGCTCTAATGCGGAGCAGGAACTGCACAGAGAGCTGGACAAGGAGCTGAGAGCTGTCTGCCTTTGAACTCAGGTGGCAGTTGGTTAGATTAGGGCAGGAGGTAGGACCATGGAAGAAGAATCATAGAAGCTGAAAGCTTGCCTTGAGTCAAGATGAAAAGACCTCTCCATGGGTACTGAAGAGTGACTGATGAAATTGTCTGAGTAGTGAATGATGAAATTGTAACTTACTTGTGACCTAGGGGTGGATGGCCTTTTGTACTTTCCACTACCCCTTAAGAGGGTACTGAGTAGTGACTGATGAAATTATAACTTAATTTTACCCCATGGGCGGAGGACTTTGACTTTCGTACTTTGAAATGCCCATTAAGGAGGCAAACCTCTTTAAGGATGATTGAATTAAGGACTTACTAAATGATTGTACTTTGTTTAAAACTATGTGACCACTTTGGTGAAAACTATGTGGCCACCTTAGTGATAAGTTATTATGTCACTGTGAATGCTGTACTTTTTATATTGTGAATGTTTTGCTCTGATTTGTTGTTGAATAAATAGAGAGCTCGCTATACTATGTAATCAGAATCTTGAAGCTGTTCACAGCAGTAGTCCTCTGGAAAGCTTCTCATGTGTGGCTTTACATTATGGTAAATTTACAAATAAGAAGTTGCCTTAATATGTTTAATGTCAAGAAAAGTTTGGGGTGAATAATTTAAGATAAATAAGTATTCAATACATATTTTCCATCATTAGGGAATTATTTTCCATCAAAGGACTGTGTATATACAAGAAACTGTAACAATTTTGCACTACCTCCTCCAAGGCCACAAAACATCTTGCCACATGGTCCAATAACCATGTAACAAAACATTGGCTAATCGAAAATGCAGTGAAGGACAATTAGTAAATTCATTAATTAAGCTTATTTTATACTTTTATTATCAAAGCTAATCATATAATCCTTTAAATGAATCCTTCTTTTTTGCTTAAGTCAAGAACAGGGAATAAGGCTCAGTCAATATTCATATATTTTCCATTTTTAATAAAGCAATAAAGTCTGACATAAGCAAATAATTATCTTAAACAAAAGAACAAACAGAAACCTAATTCATGAATTGGCTAATATTCTAGCCCTTACCCTTCACAGACATTCAGCTGAAGAGCTATAAATCTCATGGAACACACTGTGCCCAAAACATGCATATTAATGCCTACCGCTGCTTATGAGACCTCTTCCAGGTTTTCTGTCTCCCTGAAACTCTATGGCAAAGATGTCAAACTCAAGTAGAAAGGGGCAGTGTGGAAGGGGGAGGAAAAAGCCCACTAAAATGTACATAAGGATCCCTGAAGTTTGCATATTAACTTATTTTAAAACATAATCTTATTTATATTTTACTGTATTTTGTTAAATATTTCCCAATTACATTTTAATCCAGTTCTGCTGCACTCCAGAGTGCTGTAGGTCAAACGCACCAGTGTATTTGAAACCTCTGCTGTAAGCAATGTCTAGCTAGAGACAAGGATTTTGTTCAAAGTGAATCTGGAGGCCAGGATGGTCCCCTAAAACTTTCTTTAAAGTGCCTGGCCTCCTCTTTGGTCTCCTCCAACCTTAAAAAACACTTTGAATTGACCCCAAATTCCCTTACTGTATTGTTCTATATGTCTCCTCCCTTTTATAGACAAACTTCCAGGAAAAGCCACCTATACTCGTTACCTCCATTTCCTCACATCCTTTGTGATATACTCAACTCCTTGAAATTTGACAATCCCGCTCAAATCAAACTGCCCTCTCCAAATTCATGAAATTTCAAAATTGCTAAGCTCAATCACCTTTTCTTAGCCCTCATCCTTCTTGATCTCTCAGTGCCATAGGATACTGCTGACCAACCCTTCCTCCTAGCTATCTTCTCCACACCAGGTTTTTGTTACACTGTTCTCTCCTAGTTCTCCTGTCTAATCATTTTTCTCTTAGCATTCTCTGAAGGATCATTTTATATCATTCTTTTTCCAAACCCTCCCATATTTTGAACTTCCCTTTCACTGTCACAGGTACAACCCTTCTCCCAATCACCCAAGCACTAGCAAGGAAAATGGGCCCAGTAATAGGACTGTCCCTTTAGCGCCCCACCCCATAAAAACATAAAAGGAGGAAAAGAAGCTAATTGAACTATTTAAAAGAATACACAGATGAGAACAGAAGGAGGTAAAACAAAGAAAAGCAGGACAGCTTTGAAAGTAACATGGAATTTGCTAGGTTTTTTTTAAAAAGCCAGCAATATATAAAACTCATATACAATCATTTTTCCTCTTCTGTTTTTGATACAAAAATGTTCTTTTTTGGGGGTATACTGTAGAATATTAAAATGGAAGAAAAAAAGGTAAGTTTTCAACTTTAACCTACAACAGATGGGCCAAGAAACACTGAAAAGCATACTCAAGATTTACTACATCTAAGACTTAAAATCCCAAAGGGCAAAAATTAAGTTATCAAAAATAATATTTTTCTTTAAATTCTATTGGCCATGGTAGCTAAACACCATAGCAAATAATGAATAAACTGCTAGAAAAACATATGAGCTGTAAATAACATATTTATTGTTTATTAATTTGTTTTTAAATCCACTTAAGAGGACACATAACATTGCAAATCTGATCAGATTTTTTTGTAAAAATGATTTCCCTTTAAAGAGCCATGAACTAATAAAGGTAAAAGGAGACTCAGAAATTATCATCAATCTCCTTGAATTACAGAGGAAAAAAAGTAGAGTCAGAGAAGCCAGTAATGCTAGTAAGTGGCAATACCAGAATTTAAATCATCATAGTGTAAAGACGTGTTAGCCTCTTTTTCCATTGATGTTTACTCATTAGCATTTTTCCTTACCTATAGATGCGATTACTAAATGGGGAGAGAGTGGATATAAATAAAATCCTTCACATATTTCATCTTCTCATTCATTAAATCTCTTTAAGCAACTGATAGTAAGTTTACAAATGACAAATTTTAGTTTAATTCTTTTCCTTTACCTGAGTCACATTTAGAAAGTAGTGCTAATGGTCAATTAAATAACAAAAGACTAAAACACAAGAAGAAAGGAGACTAAGGAGGATAGAAATCCATAATCTTCATAATCACCTCCTAGAAAATTGTTGATTTCAGGGCTAATCCTAAAGTGTAACTATGCCATCATAATCCCAAATTTCCAAGAACAAATGATTGACCTCAAAAAATAACACGTAATTAATATAATTTATCATTTGTATTTTTTTCAATTTGTAGTTTCACCAAGGTACTAAGATTTTTTTAAGTGCAATATAAGACACAAGTATGGGGATTTACTGTAAGAATAACTTCTATGTTCTAAGATGTTTCCTTGGAAAAATAAATATTAAAAATGAACAAATAGATAATAATATATCATTTGATTTCAATACTAACATATGCAAAATAATATGAATCAATTAATTTTAGAAATAAAAATCACACTGGATAAGGCTGATAATTCCAATTGCTAAAGGAAATACTCAATTTCAGATAGTTTCTGGAATACAGACAGTTTGTCTCATCAATATATCTGGGCTCAAGAGCCCAGATCTAGTTTAGATCTCGGTATTAGGAACAAAAAAAATTAGCATGATGGGTAGGAATTAAGGAAGGAAAATCTGTTTCAATTCATTCTACCTTTAATTATGTATTACTGACCTCAACAAAGAAACAATGACTTCAGTCCCCATGCTTCTAGACCTTCCCAATTAAAAAAAAAGTCAAAAAAGGGAAAAAGACAAATCTAAGACTATAAGTTAGATTTATTTAGCCTGCCAGACCATAAAACCACCTGTTCAGAACTTAAGGTATAGCTCACAACCTAAAATCATAACCTTACCTTGGCATGAGCAGGCCCTCTTTCATTCAGAAGCTTATACTGGGGTTGAACTCTATTGAAACGGGCTAACTCATTTACCAGACACATTGGAGTTTTCTCTTTGGGGTTTGCCATGTTATCTTGGAGAGAAGCTGTAAATAAAGAATCTGTAAAGTTTTGGTGGAGAAATACCTTCTTCACAACTTCATAAAACTTTTGCAATAAATGAAAAATGTATTTTTAGAAAACATTTTGTAGATTACTAATCTAACTAAAACCATACACCTGTATAAAAATACTGAGCAAAATTTATGTAACTGTGAAAATCTTTTTTTACCCTTTCCATTACATGCAACAGAAGTAATTTATCACTCACAAAATAACTATCAAATAAAAAGAAAAAATTTTTCCCTCACTTCAATAACTAATAATGCTATGCACAGCAGCATATTTATAAAATCTGTAACATAATTTAAAATTACATTAACTGAAGAAAAAAACTTGTTGGTTCATAGGTTAAATAATTTAACTTCTAAGTAGAAGTTTAATAAAATATTTATTTCCTCATTAGCTTCTTAACATAATTCTGAATCAGAGACTGTGCGGTATAAAAGAGGTTTCACAGTCTAATCCAACAAGGCCCCACTAGGAGTGAAGTGATTTCCATTTTATACAAGTTAGCACAGAGGGAGGACCAGGACAAGGTCTCCTAAAGCCTTTCTTGGTTCTTGGCCCATAACACGTCACACTTCTACTTCCCTATTTGTTCTATTATTAACTTCTACTTTTTTTGTCTCTTCCATTTACTTTCAATTTTTCCTAACATGTTGAGAACTTTTTCATTTTCTACACCCTGTTAATATAGCTTATTCTGAATTTTCCTGTCATCATCTATATAAATTTATAACATATTAAGAACTTCTTAATTTGTTTTTTATCCATGATATTAAACCAGTGTATTCATTAGGGTAAAAAAAAAAAGCAGCAGCATTAATCACTGCCAGCTGATACAAAAAATTTATAAAAAATGAAAAATATAACTTGGCTTACTACTCAGTTAAACTCCTCTTTTTGGGAAATAGAATAGATAGAGAACAATATGTAAAAAGGAACAAAATGGCTTTATTTAAGCACATTAGTCATTTTAAAACTTTCTGCAGTTAGGCTAAACTTAGCAATTATTTTTCTATAGCCTGTAGAATCATTCTTTTCCAGACCCAAATGACTTAATGTAATGAATTGACCAAAATCACAATAATGAACCATTTATCAGAAAATTACAACCTTACCAGGTAAGTTCTTTGAAGGAGCAGAATCCAATAGACCAATGATATGACTATTACAACTGACAGCTAATTCTGGAATTGAACCATTCATAGTGCTTTGCAGACCCAGAGAACTTGGAGATGTTAATGATGGGGATAGCACCGTAGAAGAGAGGGTAGATTCAGCGAAGTTTACTGAAGTCTGCATTTTAATTTTCCACCGTCTATCACTGCAATAAAAACAAATATTTGGTAAGTTATCCTTTTATTTCATAAAATCAGTGAGATAAGCAAAATATAAAGTGATTCAATGCTAGAAACAAAATTTGATGCTTGCACACCTACTGCAGCAGTCATCAAAGACAAAATGGCTAGTCATTACAGAATTACAATGTAAATTAAATGGTTGACTAGAACAGATAGTTTAAGTTACTTGAATATCCACAATTAAAGTAAAACAGATTTTAAAAGGAAAAAAAATAAAATTTATCAGAAGATTCCCCAATCTTACATCATCATATCATAATTGCATTCCTAGAACTATTGTTTATTCACAATTCACAATTCTTCTATGCTAAATATTTACCTTTTATACAAAAAGATATAACAGCATTTGAAAATATGACAAGGACAAATGCTATCTAAAAGTCATTTTCTTTCTCTCTTAAAAACAAAAATACATTTTCTTCTTTTTTTATTTTTTTAATGACTATCTACTTTTGAGAAACAGCACTAATCTACTTGGGTATTTTGGTTTTGGAACAAAGTTCTGGTTTTAGGTGGGGAGTGCAACAGAGTGTATGCAAGACATAGAGGCATTTCACATTTTAATAAAGTTTGAAAACAAAAATCTATACTTACAAAACAGATAAATTAGGGAATAATTATTTATATTACAAAAATAAATGTTTAAAAAGGCTTTGCTTAATGGTTTCTTTAAATATGTCTACCCAAGAGAATGTCTTTGCTTACAAATTTAGAATAGTGTAGTCAAAGGAAACCTTAACACTGAAGTATTAGTAGCCATTGCATCAATTAAAAATTATCATTGAGAAATTCTAAAATCATGTCAGTGTAGCACAGAGGTTTTTTTAACCTGAGTTCTGTAAACTGGGTTTTTACTTTTGCTTTATTCCACATTGTGATAACTATATTGAAATATAATTGATTTTTTAAAACAGTGTAAAATCTGTAAGACTTCTCAAACAAGACACTTATTTGTATTCTTTGCTTCTCCTACCTTTATATCTTTTTAAAAAATAAGATGTCGAGCAAGAGCACCAGCCCCAGAGTCAGGATGACCTGGGATCGAATCTGGGCTCCAATGCTTAGCACCACACCCAGAAATAACTGGCCGTGTAACCTTGAGCAAGTTACTTAACCCCAATTGCTTAAAAAGAAAAAAGGTCAAAAAAAAAAAATAAGATGTCTAGAGGCTTTATAGAAATAATAAGTAAGTGGGAAACTCCAGCATGATTTGGTGCAAAGAACAATGGGCTGGGGTTCAAGACATATGGGATCAAATCCAGTTCTTTCAGTAACTTACTATGTGACCTGACAAATTATTTCACCTAATTGGACCTCAGTTTCTTCAACTTTAAAATCCTAAAGTTGGAATAAATAATATCATGCAAAAAAAAAAAAAGAAATACAATTGATTTTATTTTATGAATTGAAAAACATTCTGAGAAGGGTTGGCTTCACCATAACACTAAAGGGGTACATGACACACAAAAAAAGTTAAGAATCTCTGATGTAGAAGGTGGTTTTGCAACCGAGTTTTGAAAAAAGAGAAATTCCATGAGGGAGAGGTAAAGAGGGAGCATGTCCTAGGAATGGGGAACAGCCAATACAAAGGGAAAGAGAGAAGAGATAAAGAGACATATATGAGGAACAGAAAGAAGGTCATGTAGGCAGGTGTAATAAGAATGTAAATTTTAAAGATCTTCCCTGCCCCTAGGCTAA